>NC_132867.1:25169375-25493750 GCF_048164855.1 Canis lupus baileyi | reverse complement strand
ACCAAGCAATGCAAGCAGATCTCCTCAATGAGGTTTCATGGGAGATTTTACTTTGGACATAAGAAACCTGCTGAGCACGAGTGTGTGTGTGTGTTACGTCCATTCGTTCTATCCGTTATTGAGCAAAAGATATTAAAATCTCTGACATTTTCTAATGTGGTGCTATCAGGTTTTGCTTTTTGTATTTTGAGGCTTTGTTTTTAAGCACACAAACATTGGGAGCGGTTGTGTCCTCCTTTACCCTCATACCTCCTCATATCATTATGAAATGCCTCCTTCTTCCTGGTAATATTTTTTGCTCTGAAGTTACTGTGTCTAATATTAAAGCTATTTCAGCTTTGTTTTGATTAATATTACCATAGCATATCATTTTTCATCCTTATACTTATGCTTAACCTATCTGTCTTTATATTTGAGGTGCATTTCTTATAGGCGTCATATGGTTGAATCTTGCCTTTTAATCGAGAAGACCATTGCATGAAGTTATTGATATAGTTATACCTAAGTCTGTCATCTGGCTGTGTTTCCTATTTGTTCCATCTGTTCTTTGTCCCCTTTTGCTGCTGCTTTTTTTTTTTTTTTTTTTTTTTACAACTTTTGCACCAACAGAATGTTTTTTAGGATTTTCTTCTGTGCCCTTTGTAAGGTTTTTAGTGTTAACTCTTTTTTTGCTATTTTAGTGTTTTCCTTAGGATTTTAGAAAATTTTTCTAACACTTCACAATATTATACCAGTACAAGTGATACTATGCCACTTCACATATATTACAAGAACCTCATACTCAAACTCTTCCATTTCTTCTTTCCCAGTCTGGGCTGTTGTTGTCATACTTTTTGCATTCTACAATATTGTTAATTTTCTTTTAAATAGTTTTTTACAGAGTTTTACATAGTAAGAAAAATATTTACCATTTCCCCTGGTGTTCTTTATTCTTCGTGTAGATCCATATGGAATCCTTTTCCTTCTACCCAGAGGACTTCTTTAAAAAGTTTTTTTTTTAATGCATGTAGATTGGTGAAGAATTCTTTTGCTTGGGTGGTGTTACCTGAAAAGATCTTTATTTCACCTTTGTTTTTGAAAGACATTTTTGCTGGGTATAGAATTTTCAGATGAAATTTTCTTCTTCAGCTACTTTAATGATGTTCCATTGCCTTATTTTTGTTGTTTCCCACATGAATGCTTATATCCTTTATCTCTGTAAATAATATATCCTATTATTATTATTATTGTTATTATTATTATTATTATTATTGACAGGGGCGAGTGAACAGAGGGAGAGAGAGAATCTTAAGCAACCTCCACACCCAGCACAGAGCCCAATACAGGGCTTGATCTCATGACCCTGAGATCATGACCTGAGTAGAAATCAAGAGTCAGTTGCTTAACCAGCTGAACCACCCAGGCAGCCCTCCCCTTTTTTGTTTAATCTAACTGCTCTGAAGATTTTCTCTTTATCACCAGTTTCAAGTAATTTGATTATGATGTATATCAATCAGCCATTAATCACATCATGCTTATTTTTCATCTCATACATTTCATATCTAGAAGTTTAGTCTGGTTTTTGTTTGTTGTTTTCATTTACTCTGTTTCTTAAGTTTTTGAACCTATGGAATGCATTATGTATAGTAACTTTTACTATCTTGGGTTGCCACCTCTAAGATCTGCATCAGCTTTGGATCAATTTTGATTTTTTTTCATTATATATGCTCCTTCATCATTTCATACCTAGTACTTTTTTATTGGCTGTCAGACATCATGAACTTTACCTTGTTGAGTGCTAGATACTTTTGTATACCTCTGTTCTTACCTTTGTTCTGCAGTGTTTTTGAATTACTCAGAAATAGTTTGATCCTTTTTGGGTTTTGCTTTTAAGACTTGTTAGGTGGGAAAAAAAAAAAAAAAAAAAAAAAGACTTGTTAGGTGGGATCAGAGCAGTTATCAGTTGATGGCTCCTGGTTCTCCAGTAGGAGGTTAGGATCCTCTTGAATAATCCAGAATACTGTTTTCCCATCTGGATAGTGGAAACAAGTCCTCTTTCTGACCTGTATAAATACCAGGCACGGTTGCCTCTAATCCTTTTGAATGTATTTTTTCTCCCCATGGCCTCATTTGGATTATTTTACTTGCATACCCTGATAATTACTCAGCTACTATCTCAACAGGGGCATTACATGCAAATCTGGGCAACTCTGTCCTTCCCAACACTCTCCTGTGACTGCTGGCAGCTCTCATCCCCCTAGATTCTGACTTGACCGTCTTAACTGTGACAGTCCACCAGGCTCCAGCTGGGCTCCTGCACCTGGAGCAACAGCCTAGAAACTCAAAATGACAAGCTTGAAGAGTTGTAGGGTTCGTCTCATTCGTTTCCTCTTTCACAGTGTTCACCACCCATCATCCAAAACATAGTTCTTACAGACAGGTTATGACAAGCAGTCGAGTAAATCTGATTCTCATTACTCCCATCTTGCTAAAAAGGAGCAGTTTGCATATATTACGTAACTAAACCAAAAAGCCACCCAATTACATTGATTCCTCACATTTTGATTTTTCTTTTTATGCTGACATTACAGCACAGGAAGCTCCGAGGAACCCTAAGAGCTTCCGGTACTCTCATAGATGGTGAAACAGGATTGACCCTGTTCCACCAATGACATCACTGAGATCGAGTGTCTGGTCCAGGGTGACACTGCTATGCTGGTTAATGGACACAGTGGAGCTGCGAATCACAGTTGACCACCACAGTGCCCTCTTACTAGACCACGCTTCCTCTCTGAACAAAAAGCTTTTGAAAAAGAATATCACATTAACATTTTCATTTTCTATTCAGAAAAAAAAAAATCTCTGTTTTAGCACTGCACAGTAAAAATTCTGTTTACATGCATTTGGAGAAAAAGTTCCTTGGTTACTCTCTTTTTCTAGAGGACTCGATTTTGGGGTCAGGACCATTGGGATCGTTTGCCAGGGCAGGGCAGAGGGGTGTAGGTGTTGAGCCCAGAATCTTAATTGGTGACATTTAGTGGATTATCACATGTGAAAGTTCAATCTCCAAAGTAGGGTCTTTGCTATGTGGACATCGATAGAGCTAAATAGAAGATGAGAACTGAAAGAATTCCTTCACAAACAAATACACATTCAGAACCTTCAATTCCACCCCATCTGCCGTCATAGGAAAGAGTGATGAAAAGAATGTTTCCCAGAGCTTCCTGTGTTCCCAAAGGAGATCGATTCAGACTGGTCATAATTGTGCTTGTTCTGGGCCTGTCAGTGTCTTCATGTAGAATTAAACATCATGCCTATTTGAAATAAAAATTAAAGACTGGATTAGGGAGAACTATTTTGCCATAAAAAAGAAAATCAGGGCACCTGGGTGGCTTAGAGGTTGAGCGTCTGCCTTTGGCTCAGGTCGTGATTCTGATCGAGTCCCACATCAGGCTCCCTGCAGCTTCTCCCTCTGCCTGTGTCTCTGCCTCTGTGCGTGTGTCTCTCATGAATAAATAAATAAAATCTTAAAAAAAAAAAATCAGGGACATCAGGGTAGCTTGGTAAGTTAAGTGTCTGCCTTCAGCTCAGGTCATGATCCCAGGGTCCTGGGATCAAGCAAGCAAGCAAGCCCCACATTGGGCTCCCTGCTCAGCAGGGAGTCTGCTTCTCTCTCTGCCTCTCTCCCCACTTGTTCTCTGTCTCTCTCTCTCTGTCTCTCTCAAATAAAAAAATAAAATCTTAAAAAAAGTCAGATTGTTGTTGATTGATCCAAGAAGTCTATCACATTTTTACCTAGAAATGCATAAACCTCTCCCATGTAATAAAAACTGGGGCTGGATAATCATGAGCCTACACTCCTGGCATTACCTGCCATTTTTGTGAAGTTAATAATAAGTGTTTTATTTAAATTTTATTTTGAGTGTTTATTTTAACGCATAGCTTGACATGGCCTTAGCTCTGAACTTTGGAAAAACACAAGAAAATTCTAAGTCCCTTTTTAAGAACTTTTCTGTATTGCTGAAAAATCAAAAACAAAAATCATTTGTGCCAGTTACTGTCTGAGGAATATTGGAGCCACAAACAAATTTTTCGGAGATCTCCATCATACTTAACACAGCGCGTGTAAAATGTGAAATATTCAGTAAATGTTAGTCAAATATGAGGAAATGATGTAGTCAAGTTTTTTCCTGTGGTTTCTACAGCTGATAGCACCTTTAAAATAGCTATCCCATTAACCCTGACCATATTCTACTAACCCCAGCCTTTGCCACATAGGAGTCTGAAACAACATGGATTATTTCCAGTCTTTCTGGGCTCAGATTTAATCCATAATTTTATCTGCATTTTTCAACCTGAGCATGGATGTATTATGTGATGGTGTTTTTGTGCAGCTAGAATTCTTTGCTGTACTATGAATTTCATTTGTGAGTCCCTGTGTCTGTCCTTTATGTTCTAAAATTCCTCTTTCAAGAATTATGTGCCTGCTGGCTGGCTGATCCAGTAAATAGCCTATCTAAAATGCATTGTTTGAATTATACTTAGAATTTTACAATATCCAAAAACTTCCAGTATTATGACAAATAAAACAGTTGTTTCTTCCTCAGGAATAGTTTGGTCTTTGCACTCAGGATAAACTCTTAATCTGTGGAGGGCTAATGACTCTTCTAAGGACCAGCCCTTTTAACTTTTTCACTTTCCTTAAAGTTTCCTTTAAGGAAAGTTATCCTTCCCCCACCCAGAAATGTGAAATTCCTCTCCAGAGTTGCATCACACATGATTACTCTTCCATCACACTTGGCTCACTACCAAACCAAGTACAACCTAAAACAAAATTGTCATTATTTAACAATCAGGCATCTACCTATGCTTTTGACTTCTTACTTTCTCGGAGCTCCTATCAGGTAACTTGTGGCCTCATGAAAGATGAGGTAAATCTGATCTGAGCCTTCCTTTTTGTAACTGTCAGGATTCTACTTCTTAGATGGAGAGAAGACAATGATATTGCCTGACTCTGCAAAATTATCTGCAATCTGAAGAGCAGTTAGCCTTAAGCAAGCTCTTGTACAGTTGAACTAAAGGCTAGATAGGAATTTCTGTTTAAAATAAAGCTTCCCATGGTAGGCGTAGGTCTGAAAAAACTCAGGAGCTCCTAATTAGAACTGAAATGTGTTAAAAGATGAGAGATGAGTAACAAAAGCTTTCTTTGTAATTCTGAGATTTTTGGTGTCTTTACAGATACTTATTCTATTTCTTTTTAAGATTTTATTTATTTATTCATGACAGACACAGACACACACACACACAGAGAGAGAGAGAGGGGCAGAGACACAGGCAGAGGGAGAAGCAGGCTCCATGCAGGGAGCCTGACGTGGGACTCGATCCCGGGTCTCCAGGATCAGGCCCTTGGCTGAAGGCGGCGCTAAACCACTGAGCCACCCGGGCCACCCCAACAGATACTTATTCTAAATCTCCCATTAGACAACATCTTTATTATCCTGACTGCGACTTTTTTTTTATATATATATTTATTTTTGAGAGAGAGAGAGAGAGAGAGAGACTCAAGCAGGCTGGTTAACTGACTGAGCCACCCGGGTGCCCCCAACCATAATAACTCCAGCATTTTCTATGTGGTAATGAGAATTAGGAAATGTTTTCAAGTCTGTCTGTCTTGTTCATATGCCAGTGGTATTGTGTTGTTTTTTTCACCAGCGTCTCGTGATTGCAGCCATCTTTTCCACACTGAAATTAGTTTTCATGCTTAATATCTGATGCCTCACATTCAGATTCTCAACATTCAGTTGAGGAGGAAGAAAAAAATGGGCACTTTCTTTAACACCAGCACTCTTTCCTTTCTCATTTCTGATTAGTTTGGCCAAATGTTAAGTTTTTTCTGAGATTCTGGAAAATTGCCACATAGCTTTCTTTGGTAGAACATTAAAGTAATGATTTGTGAGATTTCTTATCACACATGACTTCTTACTTTCTTAGAGCTCAGAACATGATTTTGTCCCTAGGTGGAGATTTGGTGCATACATTCTAATGGCAAGGCAAGAAATGTTCAATAAGCAGCAGCAAAATCATTGGAGAAATAAAGGACGGAAATTAATGGATGTGGGCACCTGGGTGGCTCAGTGAGTTAAGCGTCTGCCTTCAGCTCAGGCCATGATCCCAGAGTCCTGGGATCAAGTTCTGCAAAAGGCTCCCTGCTCTACACAGAGGCTTCTCCCTCTGCCCCTCCCCCACCTTCTGCTTGTCTCTTTCACACAAAAATAAAAAAATAAAAATCTTTTAAAAAAACTAATGGGTGGGATCCCTGGGTGGCGCAGCGGTTTGGCGCCTGCCTTTGGCCCAGGGCGCGATCCTGGAGACCCGGGATCGAGTCCCACGTCAGGCTCCCGGTGCATGGAGCCTGCTTCTCCCTCTGCCTGTGTCTCTGCCTCTCTCTCTCTCTGTGACTATCATAAATAAATAAAATTAAAAAAAAAAATTAAAAAAAAAAAAAAAAAACTAATGGGTGCAGAATTGAGGTGGTTAACTTGGCCATTGTATAAGTTTTCATGTGATATTGAAAACTGCCCATCTCCTTCAAGTCTTCATTTTCTACTGATGACTTCGGGCCAACAAAGAATTGTGAACATTTAGAGAACATATGTAGAGAGCATGTATCTACATGCCAAGGTAAATACGGTACATCTGTACCTCAATATAGTGGATGGTAAATAAGTTAAAAAGTACTTACCTAGTTTTTAATATTGAAAGCACTGAGACAGATGAGTCCCAGGATGTTTAATACATTCTTCCCTCAAACTTTTAATATAACAAAAATTTTGTAGACCTGACCCGAGTGTACTTAAATGCTAAAAGACTGCAAGGTTGAAAATCACCTTGAAGAAATGTAAATAGTCATCTTATACCTTATATATTTACTACTCATGCATTCATCATTCATTTATTTATTTTTAGATGAGATCTATAAAAATTGGTGAGTGAAAAAAGACATTGACTTGAGAGCTTTTAAGGACAGACCCAGTAACAAATGGGTGGAAAGGAAAACAGGAGAATTAGCATTCAGTGAACAAAATTCTATAGACTATGCTGAGTGGTTTGTATGCTGTTTCAGTAAAGCCTCTCAATATGACCTCCTTACCTTGCTTTGACTCTTTACCAGGCTCAATAGACAGATCTTCTAAAGACCCAATGGGAAGTATATAACTAGAGATACTAGCACTTCTCATTTTTAATTGAATTAAAGTAAATAGAAAATTATGAAGTATGGGGGTGCCTGGGTGGCTCAGTCAGTTAAGCATCCAACTCTTGATTTTGGCTCAGGTCATGAAGTCAAGCCCTGCATCAGGCTTTGCACTCAGTGGAGAGTCTGCTTGAGATTCTCTCTTTCCCTCTGCCTCTCCCATCCCATGCTCTCTTGCATGCTCTTTCTCTCTCTAAAAATAAAAAATAGGGTACCTGGGTGGCTCAGTGGTTGAGTGCCTGCCTTTGGCTCAGGTCGTGATCCCAGGATGCTGGGATCAAGTCCTGCATCAGGCTCCTCGCAAAGAGCCTGCTTCTCCCCCTGCTATGTCTCTGCCTCTCTCTTGTGTATGTCTCTCATGAATAAATAAAGTCTTCTTAACAAAAATCTTTTTTTATAAAAGGAAGAAAATTATGAAATATGTAGGAAAGGCATTATCTTGAAAGCTGTCCTGAGCCTCTGAGTCCACATTCATCACCAGATTCCCTCCACAGCAGAGCCCTGCTTCATCACAGCCTTTGAAGTCAGAACAGCTCCTCATCAGACTCATAGTCAAAACATACAGCACTGGGATGTCCTTTCTCATTCCAACATAGGTTGCATTTACAGATTTATATGTGGATATCTGTTTTCATTTTATCCTTCAAAATCAAAACCCACTATGAAAACATAAATATTTTATTTTTTAGACAAATGCATAAAAGCACATTATTTAAGGATCCAGAGGTCATTACCTGTACCTGCCCTTAACCTGCTGGGCATTTTAGGCATTATATGTAGAACAGATAGCAACGAGGGATCTTCTTCTAGAAACACGTATGCACACACACAGAATTACACATGGTTTTCAGAGAGTTCACTCATTTTGTGAAGCTCATCCACTGATTAGTTCAAAGATCCTAAGTTGCATTATTTATATAAGCTTTGTCTCCAGTTTCTTCACATTAATGTTTCCCCTAGGTCAAGGTGCTGTGGTTGGCGAGAGTATGAGGAAAGGATGAAATTTAAATATAAATATACATATGTTTGAGCATGGTGTAACCAGTTAGAGGATGTGGGAAGTAAAAATGCCAAAATGCAAGTATGAATATGCAAAATTAGAACATATTGTAACTCTCTTCTAAAAAGTCAAGACTGTATCACAGTTGGCATTTGTCAGGTGATGAGACCATTTGACAAATCTTTGCAAAGGTCTGTGGTATACTTCTAAGCATCCCTTGTTTATGGTTTCTTCTGTACTTCTGTGGGGTTTGCCTTCTGGGTTTTCTTAATCTGTTCATCATTAAGAGCTTCGATGTGATTCACTGCTTGACTGAGCAAGAGTTGAAGACCTGCCATGCAAGTCCAGAGAATTTCTGGCCCTTTGCCCTCAGTTTGGTTGATCTAAGTTCTGTATCCAGTGCATGCTGTAGTTGGTCCAGAAGTGTTGATCCTGGGGTTTGGGTCAGGTCCTGAACTTCAGTTCTGTATGCGCTCTCCACTGATTTTCAGCTGTTGTCTGTGTGACTCTGCTCTCGGTATTCTGACACCAAAGGGGTGAGGCTTTTCCCAAACTTTGACTGCTTCTGACACTAACAACCATCGTTGTAATAGGCCCTACTGGTAAAGGGCTTGGGTGTCCTATTTCAGACTCCAATCCCACGTGTCAGATATTTTCACTCACATTTTTCCTTCTGACCAACCAGCCATGAATCAGAGGTTCCCACGACCCTCTCCTTGGGTTTGATAATTTACTAGTACAACTCACAGAACTCAGGTTAGTGCTTTATTTATCATTAGCAACTTACTGTAAGGGACACAACCAGGAATAGCCAGATGGGAGCAATACATGGGGCCAGGTATGAGGGAAGGGGTGTGGAGCTTGCCGGCCCTCTTTGTGACCTCGTTGTGTTCACCAGCTGGGAAGCTGTCCTGAACCCCATGGTAAGGGGTTTTTTTATGGGAGTTTCATTAGGTAGGCATGACTGATTAAATCCCTGGTCACTAGTGACTGAATTCAATCTCTAGTCCCTCTCCCCTCCCTGGAGGACAGAGGATGAGGCTGAAAGTTCCAGCCACCACCCTCTCAGAGTCACTGGGCTAGCCTACCAGAGACAACTCTTTATCACTTCAAGTGTCCAAAGGCTCTTGTGACAGGAACCAGGGGTGAAAGGATGAAGACTGAATATTCTGACAAAAGATGCTCCTGTCACCCGTGTCACTCAGGAAATGACAAGAGTTTTAGGAGCTCTGTGTCAAAGGATTGGGAAAAAGAGACCAAGTATATATTCCTTATGAGGTCACGGTACCCCAAATCAGTTCTTTCTGAGAGCTAACAAAATATCCTGGAAAAAAAAAAAAAAACTATACGAAGCCCACCAGATTTGACAGCAGGTCACTAAACTGTGAGTGACAATAAAAAGCACCCTTAGTTCCTATATTTTATAGTAGATTTCAGCACCTGTCTTTAATTCCCAGGTTTGTCATCTACATAACCTAACACACGGAATAAGCGACTTAATTAAAAAGGATTTCTTCCTCCTTCATTTGCAAATTGGGGTTACTTATTCGACTCTTTCACAATTAGGATTGTTCTAGCTTTTGTTAGCCACATTAGAAAAAAAGGATTAAGCAAAGGTTGAAATGAGATTGTGAAGTAGTAACATACCTTCCTCCCTAAGAAAAGACAGTCTAGAAGATGCCCTTAGGATGGAATTCAATGGAGGTTCTGTTGCCAAGTCCATATTAGGAAGTTGTCTGTTTCCCTATGGAGGAGGGAAGGAATGGGATGATGATTTCTGTTTTCCTGGGAGCCATCATGTTCTATTACAGCACAAGGCCAGAGCCAAAGCCATTACCTGGTTGGTTGAGAAGGGGTGTCATCTAACGGCTCTTTGTTATCAGACCTTGAGAGACCCTGAATGCGGGCAGACACAAGAATAAATGCTCTTTCCTCAGTCACTTCGTCAAGACTCTACTGTTCTACTTGGCATAGAATTGTCATTTGCCTTCTTATACTCTCTTTAAGCTACAGAAACCATGTATGTGCTCTTCTGAAGAAAGAAATGTCGATGAATTTTGCAGTGAACTTTAAAAATTTAGTTCAACTACCAGCTTTAAAGACAAACACTGCTATGATCCAAAGATTCCTTTAGACACTTAGGTGAATGTCTTTTTTCCCCTCTAGATTCTTCTTAAAACTGGGGGTACATGTGAAATGCTGAAATTCTGAGGGCCCAAGTGGCAAAATAAACCTGACACCATCTCAAGCAGAAAAAGGTTTAACTCTTAAGAGTGTTTCCTTAAAACCTGCATGGAAACTGTATACATTTTACATTTACATGCTTAAGATTTCTTGAAATCTGGGGCACCTGTGTGGCTCAGTCTGTTAAGTGGTTGCTTTTGGCTCAGGTCATGATCCCAGGGTCCTGGCATCCAGCCCCTGCATGGAGCTCCCTTTTCAGTGGGGAGTCTGCTTCTCCCTTTCCCTCTGCCCCCCATCCCCCACTCATGCTCTTTCTCATGCTCTCTGTCTCTCAAATAAATTAAAGCTTAAGAAAATAACAACAAGATCTCTTGAAATCCAAGATGTAGAACTGTAAAAATAATGGTTTGTTTGTGAATACAGGAGATATTTGTATTTTCTTGATAGATGATTAACTTTCCTGGTTATAGGATTGGAAACCACTGGGATACAATTTAATGCTCCAAAAGAAGGCTTTTTGAATAAGTCCCTAGTGACTTGGAAAGGTTAGGGCGCTCCTCATAAAGTCACTCATTTATTTCCTCCTCTTTGGTGGGAGTACACTCAGGGCTGTTAAGGGCTCATGACATATCATTCCCTCTCATCAGGAAATGGTTTAAGACCCAAGTGTCTATTATGATAAGATGCAGGATTTCCAAATCAAGCATAAAGCCACAGAATGGAACAGTAGGGCCAATTAGTTGTTTTTATATACCTTCCACTGTGGAATAAAAAGCTACACATTCAGACATGAATGGCATTGATATCTGTTAAAAGTATGTGATTGACCCCAAGTCCAGGAACACAAAATGTGAAATTGTATTTAAAAAACAAACAAACAGGGTACCTGGGTGGCTCAGTTGGTTAAGCATTTACACGTGTGCTTTCTGCTCAGGTTATGATCCCAGGGTCCCAGAGTCCTGGGATCGAAGCCCACATTGGGCTCCCTGCTCAACAGGGAATCTGCTTCTCCCTCTCTCTCTGCCTGTCACTCCCCTGCTTGTGCTCACTTTCTGTCAACCAAAAATCTTAAAAAAAAAAAAAAGTGAAAAGCAATACATTTGAGAACAGGGTAAATTAATTTTTTTAAATATCATCTTTTAGGGATCCCTGAGTGGCGTAGCGGTTTGGCGCCTGCCTTTGGCCCAGGGCGCGATCCTGGAGACCCGGGATCAAGTCCCACGTCGGGCTCCCTGTGCATGGAGCCTGCTTCTCCCTCTGCCTGTGTCTCTGCCTCTCTCTCTCTCTCTCTCTGTGACTATCATAAATAAAAATTAAAAAAAAAAAAATATCATCTTTTTTAGGGAAAGGCCATGAAATGTCCTTCAAAATTCACATCAACATGACATCAAAACCCAAGCCATAAGAAAACAAGCGATGTCCTCTTTTGAAATTAATGAAATGAATTCTTGTTGATAATAGTTTGAATATGCTTCCTAGAGGAATCCAGCACTCTGGATGGATAGATCAAGTGGGGCTGTAAAATCAATGTTTCATGAAAATTGGGATTGAATCTTAGCGGAGAGATGCTTATTTTCAACTCAGATACCACAAAGGATAGATTTTGCTACTGCAGCTACTTGTGAAATCACATTCGGCTCTAGATTATTCATTAATTTAATTAACAAACATTTTTAGCAAGCAAATTGTGCCAGGAACTGTGCCAGCAGCTAGAGATATCTTAACACTTTCCTTCCAAGAAAGGAAAATGGTTAATGTTCCACAAGGTAAATCTTCTATTTTAGGTTAAGTCTAATCCATTTTAGTAAGAAGTCTAATCATTTTAGTAATGCCCAGTCTTAATCCTTTGAAAAATTCCTTTTGAAATGATTTTTTAAACTGCCGTATGGATAGTGAATCGGATAGTGAATCGATTTTAGTGCCAAATGAAAAGTGTCAGATCAGATGCAAATAGATACTTTGTTATTAGAAACAATAGTGACAATAAAAAAGGATTGGATGTAATTAGTCCCTCTGGGGCAGGGTTTTTCCTTTTATTTTCTCTGTTCTTTGCTATAAATTTTAATAATAAGATTAGCCATCCAATGCCAGTAGTATAATCAGATTGTAGTATAAATACATATGCTATCTAAATTATGAAGTAGGGGAAATTTGCCTGGTCAAAAAAAAAAAAAAATGTTACTAGTTACAGAAGATTTAAAGACTTAAGAATGATTGAAAGCATATGCATAGAGATTGAAACATGTTTCTTAAACTCTGCTTACTACCAATATGCCTGAGCTACCAAATTTTTATGCTCATTTTTCTAATCACATGAACAGTCTTAACTGTAACTGTTGTGACAATAGTAACACCATTTACTTTAAGAGAATACATTCCTAATTTTTCTCTTATTCTTGTGTGAATATTACTGTTTTTAATTTAAATTTTAAGAAACTTATCTTTATCCTAGCATAATGAAATAAAACACCCTAAGAGATTCCCTGTTATTCTACAATATGGTAAATATGATATACATCTAGAAATAACTAGTTTTAAGCCTTGGTAATTCTGTATCCTGACTAAAAGTAGTAAAAGCAATTACTTCTTTATTTGATTGAAATATGCATGTATCATATACCAAAGGCAGGACCCTTTTTCCTGTTTTTTTTTTCTTTTTAACATAAAGCAAATGAAAAATATAAAAGTATAGGGAGATGTTATCTGTTTTTCTTTGTTACCTAAAAGTAGTATTTGTTTCTGAGGTGTAGACATAACTGCTATTTTATTTGGTATGATTTATCTACCTACTTCAGCATAAGAGCTAATCTGATTTTTTTTTTCCATTTCTAAGCATGATTCTTAGAAATGTGTTTGCATGAATAAATCAACCAAGCAGAACCATGTAATTCATTTATTGAGAGGCATGGTAATGTGTTCCTGAATTATCTCATGCCCTGAGGCATAGGCATTAGGAAGAAAAAAGCTTATGTTTGTATTAGACACACACACAGTGTGTATTTGAGCTCATATAAACAATGATGAGGTCATAGCTTACAATGGGCTCTTAGGGCTCATTATCCTTGCAGGAGCTTTGTTCCCTGGTAGAGAGATGTGGAAGCCTAGGGAGTCATGAGATCCTGGTGTGTTATCGTTTCATTGTCAAGCTCTAGGGATTTGGTGCGGGAAGTTAGGAAGATATTTCTGAAATGAAGAAATACTGGTATTAAATAAGATAAGCAAATTTAAACACGCGAACACATTCACCATTTAATTATTCATCTTAGCACATGAGAAGGATTTAGAACTAAAATCCATGCGTGTCACAAAAGCCTAACTTTTAACTATAATACCTTTAATTATTTTCTAGTAATCCTCAACAGATTGACAAAGACAGTCCCCCTGTCTTGCTCTTTCACCTCCCACTTCTGACACAGTAGCTAAAGCAAAGTGGAGTGCCAAAAACCAGGGACGGCAGCTGAGAGATTGAATAAGCTAAATCTGGATGGTCTTCTACATAATGAAAAGAGCGGATATTATCATGTCCCTGAAGAATATTATCTGAACTTATAAGCACTAGATACTCAGGCAAGGACTCCTAGAACAGACCCGTTTCTAGCCACTCAGTTATTTCTTTCTGTTTTCAACTGTGTAAGTTACTTTTTGGAGTTGTCTTCAGTTGATCCATGTTAGAGTCTCTCTGAAATGCAGGATCACATAGCAATGGAAACAACGGGTTTGGGAGCCAGGGTTAGATTAGCTGTTCTCAGTGTACCCAGGGACTAGCTTTCTTAACTAGCTGTGTAACTAGCCACATAGTCCTCAAGCTTTGTGCTTTGTTTTATCTAAGATAAAACCCCAGTTGTAGGATTGATGGGAAGATTTGGTGAGTTACTATGCATAAAGCACATGGTCTCTCTCATTCTATAAGGACTAAGTGTGGGACTGCTATTGCTTAGAGGAAAGAAGACGGGTAGGCGTTGGAGGCGAGGTCTGCGTGGGAGAAATGTGTATCATGTTCCTGCTGTGAACTAATAAGCATGACCCTGGGTAGCTAACACAGAACTTTTTTTCTTTTTAATTTTATTCATTTATGAGAGAGAGTGTGTGTGAGTGCACACTTGAGCATGGTGGGGGGGATGGGAGGGAAACAAAGAAGCAGACTCCCCACTGAGCGCTGACTCCCACACAGGGCTCCATCCCAGGACCTCGAGATCATGACCTGAGCTGAAGTCTGGACACTTCAACCTATTGAGCCACCCAGACACCCCAACACGGAATATTTTTAATACTCACTATGCTCAATATGAAAAATACATTCTCTAAATGGCACAGAAGAGAAAATTGGAGCCTAGATAATTTGGGGACTCTCCTATTTGTTTTAAAATTGATGTTAACAGTAATAATTGGCAAGTGGGAATGCTGTTTTTGGTGATAGTAGAAGAAAAAAGGGGAGACCCAGATGTTAGTTATCAGAAGTTACTTCCCCATTCTCTAGTTCGAGATTGAGATTTAATGCAGGAATGCCAAGACCACTGGGAGCCTTTACATTCCAGTGTACACATTCATCCCTGACCATCATTTTGGGACAGAATGCCTTCGAGGAACATTCCTAGGTGTCTGGGCTGCAGATAAATAGGTAGATAGATTGATCGATTAGTAGATATGATGAAAGCAATCCTTATGTTTAATTGAAGTATTTTTGCTTACTTGAGCTCTTTAAAGAAAAAAATTCAATTTTCCTCAAAACAATGAAGCCTTTTCAAGGGAAAAAATGAAATAGAGCAACTAAGAAAGTATATGAAGCCAATCAAAGGCAGGGACAGGGGGATCCCTGGGTGGCGCAGCGGTTTGGCGCCTGCCTTTGGCCCAGGGCGCGATCCTGGAGACCCGGGATCGAGTCCCACGTCGGGCTCCCGGTGCATGGAGCCTGTTTCTCCCTCTGCCTGTGTCTCTGCCTCTCTCTCTCTCTCTCTCTCTCTCTGTGACTATCATAAATAAATAAAAATTAAAAAAAAAAAAACAAAGGCAGGGACATCATGAATAGATACAATTAATGGTCACCCTTTTCTGTCTCCAGTCTTGGAGGCATCATTGTAATAGTAAACTAGAGGGAGAATCCTGTAGGGCTCCATGTCGAATAATAAGCCAAGGATCAAGGGTATGTGATTTTCTGACTGCATAATCCTACATACAAAATATCTGTCCCGTTCAATAATAGCCTGTGCCTTTAAACCAGTCATCCAGTTATAATCAATGTAGCTCATCAATTGTTCTCTTTTACTACTTTTCTTCTCTTAGGATTTAAAAGCTCATTCTCTGATTTGTAGATTCAACTAGATTTCAGAGTACAAATGAGAAGTATAATGATGTGCTACCAAAAGCTGTGTTCCAGCTGTGATGTATACCTTTTTTGGAGTTATGGGGAAGCACATTTCTTGTAGGGTGAAAGAAATAGGGCAGATGAGCACAGGTTTATTTTCTCTTTATTGTGTTTATTTCCTTTCTTAAGTATAGGAATGTGACCTGTGGAAAGCATAAAGCAAGCAAGTCACCCTCTCTGAGTCAGGCACTGGGTACTGTGATTCCTGATAAAGAAAGACCAGATCTGGCCCTAAAGGGTCTCACAGTTGAACAAAGCAACAAAAACAAATAATTCAATAGATTGTGTGAAGTGCAATAGTGGGGATGTACGTAGTATTTCATGGGAGCACAAAGAAAGGATACCACTTGTACCTGGGATGTCAGGGAGGTGACCTCTAAGTTAACCAAAAGAAAAAGGGAGGGACATCCCACAAAATATTACAACTTTGATCCTATACCTCCAACATACCACC
Organism: Canis lupus baileyi; assembly: GCF_048164855.1. Lineage (NCBI taxonomy): Eukaryota > Metazoa > Chordata > Mammalia > Carnivora > Canidae > Canis > Canis lupus. The sequence continues at coordinate 25,477,519 of NC_132867.1, read as the reverse complement.
TCTAGAAATAAATTCCATAACTTCCAGCTGGCTTTCACGGTGTCCATGACCTAGTTGATGATAATCGGGTTTGCCCAAATGACCAAAATTCTTTTCCTGACATGAACTTTCATAGGATTTTGTTTGTTTGTTTGTTTGTTTGTTTGTTTGTCTGTTTTAATAACCAAGAAATATATATCTTTGGAAATCATTTTATAAAATCACATAGTAGGATACATATAGCAATAGAATCATTTAAGACAGAGGAGCTTTTGTTCTTTCTTATTGGGATGAATGTTTTCAAGTAAGACTGGAATAAAAATGAAGTAGAACCAATTAGAAAAAAGTAGAAGCACTTAAACTTAATTGTTGGTGAAAGAATTAGAATCTGATGGCGTAGAAAGAATTTAATTAAATTTCAAAGTAAAATAACTACAGTTCCACATTGGCCTTACTCCTGGGAAAGTATACTGTGTCTTAAAGCTTATCAGTTATTCCTTGGCCTACAAATCATTAGTGGTTATCTATTATTTTTCTCATTTTGATTATTATATTTTATATGCTTACTGACGATGGGATTATTTATACAGTATCACCATTGATATAACCATTAAGATTGTGCATATAGAAATGTAGTCTTGTATAAGCCCCTATATATTTTGGTGGGAAAAGAGGAAGGATCTAACTTAAATATGACATCCCAAAACCATCTCTCTGTAACAGAATACCGCCATTTAAAAAGAAAATGTTGATTAAGGACGGTCATCATATATGTCAAATGCTAAATGCTCTTGTTGAAATGAAGAGTGGCCAATCAACTAAGTAATTACCCATTAAGACAGAGGTGAGAAAATTGCAAAAAGATGACTCACAGTCCTTTCACATTAGAGAATGAGTTAGGGGGACCTCTGACCCACCGCCCCGGGAATAAGCAATATTTTGCACAAACCTGAAAGTTGTTGTTTTTCTTTTTTTGTTTTTCATTTTTTTCCATAACAGCCTCGTCATGTGTTCAACATGCTAAAGAAGTATGTCCGTGCTGAACAGAAAGACAGGCAGCACACCCTAAAACATTTTGAACATGTACGCATGGTGGATCCAAAGAAAGCTGCTCAGATCCGGTCCCAGGTAAACACAGAATGTGGTCTTCGTATGCAGCCTTGACAATCCAATAGGCTTGCTCTTTGAGTTAGATCTTTAGGTATTTCCAGAGTACCTGTGGGTACTTTACCTTTATAGCAAGAGTTGTTTAATATCTGGTAAATTCTAAAGGCTCTTCTTAGACCATCATGTGACTTGACATTTTCTGTGGCTTGACATTTTCTGATCTATGAAAATAACAAGAAATATAAAAATCTCAAGTGTTGACTGCCAGTTCTTAAGGAACCATTTCAAACTAATGACTAAAATGAAGACAACAGAAGTTATATTAGCCAAAACCTCTAAAATTGGTTCTATTAACTTGTGACAGGCAATCATAAACTCCACTGCTACCACAGTGCTAGGATATAATGTGAGCCTAAATGAAGCCCTGTAATAATATGTTTTATTTCCATTCCCAAAGGTTGACAAATGAGATCTACCCCTGGCCATCTGAAATTTTACATTTCTGTAAATAGAAGAATTTTAAATAACTAGATGGATGGATGAATAGAATGAAAGAAATAACCGGTCAAATTGAAATATGTTCCTATCTTTTGAAAAATTTGCACAGAAATAGATTTAGGGCATTAGGGGTTATTTAGGGACCCTAAATATTAGGAATCAGAGTTGGACAGAAATGCTCTTTTCACTTGGCTTTGTAATTATGGCTACAAGCATGTGATACAGTGGGAAGTTTAAAGTAGCTCTAACGTTACAGAATAAAGGATGGAAGAACAAAAAAAATCATGATGACCTTTCAGGTCACAAGTTCCAGCAGCGTATTGTCAGTTTTATTTTGGAAGTTTGTATCTGTCTGTGGTGCTTGGTAAGGAAAACAACTTCTCCCTGCTCCAAAGATGCCTCACCTGGAGCTGTTGCCCTTTATTGCAGGTTATGACACATCTCCGTGTGATTTACGAGCGCATGAACCAGTCCCTCTCTCTGCTCTACAATGTGCCGGCAGTGGCTGAGGAGATTCAGGATGAAGTCGGTAAGTAAGGTCTTCTCTTGACGCCAAGCATTTAAATGTATTCTTCTCCTGTCGGAGAGAAAAATCAGCCACCTAAGTGTGTCTGCAGCAAGAACCACCAGTTTTCTGATCTGTGGGAGGAGAAACAGATTTCCTTCTTGGGCGGGGGGGTGGTGTGGAAATCATCATCACCTCATGAGTGGCATGGTATCCTCATTTCATAGGTGAAGGAGCTCAGGCTTAGAATTTAAGAAATGCACTTGCCTGTGGCACACATATCCTAAGGAGCAGAGCAAAAGCTCAAAACCATCTGTGTTCCAACTTCGAAGTTATTGTTGTATTCAGTAATGCATCTTTCTCTGGTGCCCCTCCCCTAATAGCCATGAGTGTTCTCTGAGCCATGTGGTTGTTTAAAGTCATGATATATTTGCCCCCCATCTTTCATTAAGCTTCTATTTTGAAATAATCATAGATTCATGGAAAAATAGTACAGAGAGGTCCAGTATGCACATCACCCCCCTTCCTCAAGAGTAACATCTTCCATAACTATGATAGTTCTCAAAACCAGGAAATGGACATTGTGTACCCACTCTTTTATGTCCCGACATTTCCTAATGCCATGTTTAATAGTTCAGATGAGTAAGTTCTCTCATTTTTGTTTTTCTTGGAAAGGGAGTAGAGTATCGCATAAAATAAGTCTCTACAAACCCCACCCTCCAATGCCCATATTTGTTTAATTTGACCTCTTAAAAGTACATGGGTGGCAGTTATGCTAGTGAATCTTTCAACATAAAAGAACTGAATGTATCCTCGAGATTTGGTACAGAAGCTGTCAAGAAATAAACAACCTGTCTTTCTCCGTAAGCAGGCTTGCCCTTTGTTAATTGAGTTGGAAATGGGTGCATGTTATCTGAATTGAGAACACCCAGGATGTTGTAGATGGGTACACCCTTCACAGGAATTCCTCCTTTGAAGTGCCTGAAACACTCCTTGGCTTGCTTTTTACGTTTCATGCCAGTGCTATTGTACTCGCTCTTTTCTAACCCAGCACTGCTCTATAAATGTTGCTTGTATTGCTATCAAATATTTGGCATGCATCAGACAATGAGGATCTGCTCATGATGTGTATTAACACACGGAATCAAGTACACTTCAAGCCACATGCTTGAAAAAAAAACTTCATAATAATGCTATCTAAACTTCTGTTCAGAAGGAATTCAGTGTTGAATGAGATCTCTCTTTTTTTTTTTTTAAGATTTTATTTATTTATTCATGAGAGACACAGGGAGAGAAAGAGACACAGGCAGAGGGAGAAGCAGACTCCCTGTGGGGAGCCTGATGTGGGACTCGATCCCAGGACCATGGGATCACGACCTGAGCCAAAGGCAGATGCTCTCAACTGCTGAGCTACCCAGGCATCCCCCTTGAGCAATATCTTAAGAGGATAGTCAGGAGAGTTTTTAGTCTATACCATGGATTAAAGAGAAGCTTTCCTGTTAATCTTCCACTCTATTACATTTCTGTAAGAAATGAATATTCTTGTTACATATATTTGGGGGCAGAAATTTGCAAAGAACTTTTAAAACACTATCTCAAGTAAGTATAAGAAAATTCCCCATTCAGGTATAGAAAGGACAAAAATCAAAGAAATCATCACTCTTAATGAACTGGAGCACAAGTCTCCTACATGAATGTATTTTTGCCTGATACCTGTCTTAACAAGCTTATTTTCACGTATGTCTTCAATTGAGATACTGTTAGTAATACCGAACTATAGAGAAATAAGCCATTGTGAAGGACTAGAAAGTTAATGACCAATATACCACTCTCACCCAGTAATTATGGTTGGCTCTTTATCACTAAATTATCAGAGCTTTTTATTCAGCAAAATACTACTGAAAACAGTGGCCACCAATGAGTCACACTTCCACAGAACAGATGGTGAATCAGATATCTTGTGTGTTGCAAAATGCCCAAGAATAGGACAATACAATGAACTTCAGATCTCAGTGACAGGGAGGATATTCAGATAAATTAGAGTCATGGAAATTTTTTCTTACAAAAAAAAGAAAACCTCAACTATGAAGTTGAATTGAGAACATGGTACTTTTTTTTTTTTAATTTTTGTCATTCTAAATGTACTGATACAAAATCCTGAAAGATAATCAATCTTTTGAAAAATCTTTCTTGCCTCCATTTTTAAATGGCCATTTCCTGTAGAAAGAGAAGTTTGCCTTAATGAACTTCCATTAAGTAGACCTATTTACCTACCATTCGAGCTCCCAAGTACTATACCTAATAACATTTTACAGTATTGTCCTATATAATTTCCATGACCCTCTGCTATTTGGTTATCTGTCCAATTCACATACTTTGACACTCATTTTATTAAATAATGTTGCCTACTTTCACTTTCTTTCCTATCAGAGTCTGAGACTATTTATTTGATTTGCTTCACCAGTAAGTGTGAATAACCAAAACTGCTCTATTAGTTTTGTGAAAGCTTGTGTTTTTTATTATTTTATAATAATTTTTTAGTTTGGTTTGAATTATTATGTGCAAGTTCCCAGGCACAGCCCATATATTACTTCATGTTTTCCGTTTAAGAAAAAGAGTAATTTGCATGCAAATTATGAAGTTTCCTTGCAAGAAAAGGCTTAAGGCATTGTTTGTAGAGGGGGAAAAAGTTCCCTTATTCATTTAAAATAGCTGTTTAGGACTTTGCTTTTTATTCAGCAAATGATAGAATCAATATATTCATGAAAATATACATCTTCAATGTCCATATGCTGTTTTAATTGTCTTTTAACCCTTGCAAAAGGCAGTATTCCTTCGTCTCTGCTCTTCAGCTCAGCCTTTCCTTTGTGAGATTGCTATTTCAAAATGATTAGGGTTTTATGTCCTTTGTAATCTTTCTTACATCTTTGCTAAAAGGATTCTTTTCTATCCTTTCTATCAGCACTGAGTTATTTATCAAAGTGCTTCATTTTGCAGCTACCTCAAGGCTAAAAATATTGGCGCTCCCAATTCGGAGATGGCTGTCTCACAGAAGGCTATAATGACCAATTTATGAGAAAAGCAGTAGGAAGGAAAGGGGAAGGAAGGAATCATTGTTTCGTACCCTGGGCTTTTTTTCTTTTAGTATTCAAAATTAATAAAAACACGCATTATTATAAACCAGATGTTGGAGGGATCTCTGGCTGAATAAATCCACAATGAATGGGGTAGGAGTGAAAAATGTGGCAGGAGATCAAGGAACTCGTGCTCATGACAGAATGCTTATAATTTATTATTACAATTTTACTATGGCCTCTTGATAGAACTCTTTGGGAAAAATTCAGCATGCTTATTTCAAAGACAGTGTTTCCATTCTCTGCCCCTCACAAACCTACTGATTTGGGGATTTGATGGATCCAAAGTACTTTAAGTTGAAAATAGAATATTTATAGCAGTTGCCAAACCAACAAAATGGAACATTGATTTCTACCGAGAATTTTAAGTATCCTTGTATGTAATTGTTAGTCAAGGAAGAGCAGCAAGGAGAAAATAAATTATAAGAGGAGGTGAGACAGCTATCAACTAATTGGACTCATGCTCTTCGTTTTTCATAAGGAATGCCTTTTAAATGTATATACATTTATTATTTTATAGATGATTCAGGTATTTGGAAATGAGAACATTTGGTTCATAAGTTACCAAAGATATACTCCTTCTTTAGTTTTACCAACAGTCTCCGAGCTCCTTTTCACATTTTCCCCAGCATAGGCACCTGAATTACAGGTACGGCCAACATTTGTTTGCCTACTTCTCAAGGTATTATCTTTGTCCCCCTCTTTTTTTTTTTAAGATTTTATTTATTTATTCATGAGAGACACAGGCAGAGGGAGAAGCAGGCTCCTTGCAGGAAGCTCGGATGTGGGATTCAATCCCGGGACTCCAGGATCACCCCCTGTGCCAAAGGCAGATGCTCAACCACTGAGCCACCCAGGTGTCCCTCTTCATCCCCTTCTTGACAAGACAGTTCCTTTTCCAGAATAGACCCACTTATTTCATTGATTTATTTATTTTTAAATTGAAGTATAACTGACATAAAACATTATAGTTTATGGTTTCAGGTGTACTGTATATGATTTCATATACAGTATCTGAATACGTTGCAAAATGATCGCCATAATAAGTCTACTTAACAACTGTCCCCATACAGAGTTAAATTTTTTTCTTGTCATGAGAACTTTTAAGATCTGCTCACTTAGCAGCTTTTAAATATGCGGTAGAGTCACATTAATTACAGCAGCATGCTGTACATTACATCACCATGACTTATTTTCCAGCTGAAAGTGTGTACCTTTTGCCCCCCCATTATCCATTTTGCCCACCTCCCAGCCCTTGCTCCTGGCAACCACCAATTTGTTCTCCATATCTATGAGTATGGGTTTTTTTAGATTCTACACTTATATTTGTCCTTCTCTGATTGACTTACTTCACTTAGCGTAATGCCCTCATGGCCCATCCATGTTATCACAAATGGCAAGAATCCTTTCTTTTTTATGGCTAAATAATATGCCATTGTATGTATATGAATATGTGTGTGTGCGCATGTATGTACATTGCATCTTCTATATCCATTCACCCATTGGTGGACATTAGGTTATTTACATGTTTTGGTCATTATAAGTAGTGCTGCAATGAACACGGGGTGCATACATCTTTTCAAATTTGTGTTCCCATTTTCCTTGGATACATACCCAGAAGGGAAATTGTTGGATTATATGGTATTTCATTTTTAATCTTTGAGGAACCTCCATATTGTTTAACATGGAAGTTGCACCAGTTAACATTTCTGCCAACAGTGCACACAGGTTCCCTTTTCTCCACATCTTCACCAACACTTGTTATTTCTTGTCTTTTTGATAATAGCTTCGAAGAGTTGTGGTTCGAAACACTGTGGTGTGGTTTTTTGATGTACATTTCCCTGATAGTGATGTTGAGCATCTTTTCATTTGTCTTTTGGCCATTTGTATGTCTTCATTGGAAGAGTTATCTGTTCAAATCCTCTGCCCATTTTTAAATTAGATTGTTTTTGTATTTTTTTTTTTGTTTTTGCTTTTGAGTTGTATGAATTCTTTATATCTTTTGCATATTAACCTCTTTTTTTAAGATTTTATTTATTCATGAGAGACAGAGAGAGAGGAAGAGACATAGGCAGAGGGAGAAGCAGGTTCCCTGCGGAGAGCCTGTTGTGGAACTTGATCCCGGACCCTGAGATCACGACCTGAGCCAAAGGCAGATGCTCAACCACTGAGCCATCCAGATGCTCTGGTTATTAACCTCTTATTAGATATATGATTTGCAAATATTCTTCTCTCAGTAGGTTGCCTTATTTTGTTGATGATTTACTTTGTTGTGTAGAAGCTTTTTAGTTTCTTATCTTTGCTTTTGTTACTTTTGCTTTTAGAATCAGACCAACACTGATGTCAAGGAGCCTACTACCTGTGTTTTCTTCCAGGGGTTTTATGGTTTCAGATCTTACATTCAGGTCTTTAATCCATTTTTTAATTCATTTTCATATGTGGTATAAGATAGGGGTCTAGTTTCATTCCTTCGCATGTAGCTGTTCAGTTTTCCCAGCACCATTTGTTGCATACTTTCCCACTTGTATATTTTTGATTCTTTGGTTAGAAATTAATCGACCATATGTATGTGGGGTTTTTTTTCTGGGCTCTGTTCTGCTCCATTGATCTATATGTCTATTTGTATGCCAGTACCATGCTCTTTTGATTACTATAGCTTTATAATCTAGTTTGAAATCAGGGAGCATGATGCCTCCCACTTGTTCTTCTTTCTCAAGATGGCTTTGGCTATTTAGAGTTTTTTGCATAGAACCACTTATTTTTTAAATGAGAAAATGATAATACATTGTCAAGTGAACTTGCATACAAACAAACATTTTAATCTCCAAAATGGGAAAGTATATGACAGTAGCACCCCAGTTTCTTGATGCTTTGCCGTGTTGATGTATCTCTAGCCAGCAAAATAGAGCCCTGCCACACCAGTGAAGTCATAGCCCCCACTCAAATGGTCTGTAAACAGTCTTAGGAGGTTACAACCCTTAAGTGTTTATTTAACTTGTCCATAGTGGCTAGTTTCGTGCTTTGTATTTAGCTCTCTATACTTTTTTTTGGATGAGATATGTAAGCTGTCTTTTTCTTCCTTAGAAGTTTAGTTATTGAATCTAAAATTACAATGTATGTATCATCCAGATGATCTGTGGACATCTTTGCTAAAGTCCTTTTAGAAGTTGACATGTAACACGTACCTGGGTGGCTTCAAAAGGGATTGCATTAGATCTGTAGATCAATGTGAGTAGTATTGCTATTGTAATTCTTTAATGAAGTTTAAAAAACACTGTAGCTACTTGAAAAGATATCCACTATGAAATGATTCCACTCTGACCCCGTTTGGGAGGGTTACTGTTTAGAAGTAGAAGGAAAATTAATTTAGCAAACTGGCACCTTTTACTCCAAATGTTGCTTTTCCTTAAATCATGATGACTGTGACACATCTGTGGTTTTTGTCTGTTCTCATGCCATTTCTCTTTTGCCACCCACTTGGTCGAGGGTGAAGCTTAAAGCAGTGCCTCCCACACCAAGTTCTGCTGATTCCTGTGATGATCCAGTACAGGTCTCAAGTTTTTTCTTAACTCACCAGCTCTTTATGTTTGGCCCTGTAATTTGAATTAAAACCCAAAAGGAAATCTTTAGTAGCTAAATCTTTAGTAACTCAGAACGATTGAGGAGTGAAGTCTGACCACAGTGGTGGCTGCTAGACTACTTCTTGGCATAGAATCCTACAGCAGATGTGTCCTGATTTTTTTTTTTTTTTTTTTTTTTTGTAGAATCTTGGGAAAAACTAGTGATTTTAGACTGGAAGAGGAGCTGGTTATTTTGTTTTTCACAAGCAGCTGCCTCCAAGGTTCATATTTTAAAAGGAGGGAAAAAATTGCAGTATACCTGCCACTCTAAATATAGAGATGCATTGAAATTGAGATTAATTTTGAAATATATTTCCACAAAGACTAACTGGGAATGAGATGAATGTGTTTGCATGTGCGATAGAGTATGGAAGGAATGTTAATTTGCCTCTTGCTGTTTAACTCAGAAACAAATTTTGCAATGTATTCCCCGAGTAAGCCCCATTACTTTTTGTTAACTGTTCTCCTGTCATATATAATATGGGCTGCTTGAGAAAGTAGGTCGTAGACAGTAGGGTAGCGTACCTGATAAATAACAAGAGATCAATCCATTAACTTATTTCAGATTATGAGGCAGTTGTACAGAGGAATGTTGACTGGGTATGAATTAAAACACTGTTCAGAAAAAACTCTTTGGCCTTCAAGTCAGAAACACATGGTCAAAGGGCCAAGGCCAGGCTGTTACTTAATTTCAACTAGTGTTGACAGATTTATTAACCTAAGATAGTGGGTTTAAAGTAGCCTATTTAATGTGTTGGGTTTTTTATAAATATTGTTCACTTATTAAAACATGAGTTAAAGCTGACTATTTCTTTGAAAAAGTAAATGATGACTCCTTGTATTGACCTGTGCATTGCTCTGTCTTTGCTTTTGGTTTTGGTGGCACTAAGGGGAGCCTCCCATCTCTTGAGAGCAGATGTTTGGCTTCCTCTTTAACACTGAACTTGGTAAACCTGGTCCTAAGGCCATAGAGACCATAGATACTGTCGTCTTAGAGAAGGAAGAGGGGCAGTTGCAAGTCTCATGCCTTGGAGAAGCAATAGCCCGAGCCAGCTTGGCCTTGGCAAACTATTCATCTTCTTTTTCAGAGGCTGTAACAGTGAAGTGGTAGCTCTGAGGCTATAGAGATTTGTTCTGAAGCTTTGCCAAGTTATGAAGGAACTTCCTGGGATGTGAGCAGTGGAGGGCTGGAAACACAAGAGGGAACATATCCTATTAATATGATTACACTTATTAGCATTTCATACTGTTTTTATTTAGTAAGCTCTAGAAGCAACCAGATTTCACGTTCTGGGTTTGGGGTAGGGGTTGGTCGAAAGATTACTGTTCAAAATTCTAAATTAGTCACTCTTCTACCAAAACCCTACCTTCACTTTATTGATTATTAAGACTTGGAGGAATTAAAATGGATTTACTCTCAAATGATAGTCAACATATGTGGTAGAAGGGAAAGTTCCAGACATCCTCTTTTTGATATAACATACAGCATAAAAAAAGTATTGTGTATGTAACTGGATGTGAAAGCATTGATCATTCATAATGTGACCTTCCTGTATTATATTAAAACTGTTTTCTTTACCTAAGGAAGGACTGTGACCAAGTAACATATGCTTCTGTTTCTCTCTGTTTATGTTTCCAATGATACCAGAAAGCAGTTTTCTAAACTTTTCATATATGAAACTTTGTTATTCTAGTTAATAGTTACAATTTTTAAATTGTTACTGTTTTCTATTATCAAACAGATTTTATAAACAGATTTTATCATGTCAAAGGGAAGCTAACATTATCATTGCCACTGAGAGCTCACTAATAAACATCTTCATTCTCAGTGACCTCACAAAGTGGTCTTAGAAGGTTTCAGAGGTATATCTATGGTGCTCACTTCAGCACATCTCCTTAAATTGAAACAATACAGAAAAGATTAACATGGTTCCTACTCAAGTATGAGATGCAAATTTATGAAGCATCCCCTATTTTTCCTTATTTCACTTATATCTAGAGGATGACTTAGAGGCATCTAGAGTAATAAATTCACAGAGACTGAAAGTAGAATAGTAATTGTCAGGTCCTGGGGGAAGGAAGGAATGAGGAGTTCGGGTTTAATGGTGCAGAGTTTCAGTTCAGGAAGATAAAAAAAAGCTCTGGAAAAAGACAGTAGTGATGATTTCACAACACTGTGAATTCATTTAATGTCAATGAGCCATACACTTAAAAATGGTTAAAATAGTAAGCTTTATGTTTATGTATACTTTATCACGATAGAAGATAGGTCCATATGCACATCATTTGCTATCGTGAATAGCAAGGGGATCTAAGAATTAACCAGGGATGTTGGAACTTAATGAGTATTTATTAAACACCTACCATATTCCAGATTCTGTTCTTAGATGTATTGAAGGTGTGGGGCACAATCTTTCCTACTTAGAATCTGCCTGGGGAGACTTTAAGTAAATCGAGTTGGGAAGGAGGCTGCCCTCATTAAGCTGAGGGATGTTGATTGCCATGTCTCTTGGTATTAGGTAGTGACATCTGACAGCCATTCCTTTTCTTGCACCATCACTCACTGAAGATTATCGAGAAGGGAGCTTGGCGTTTTCAGCTGGCTCAGCTACATCATTTCCTAGGCTCAGAACAACTGGGATATGCCTCATCACATGTCTTGTCAGTAAAACTGAAGACTGGCTCCACTCTAATGTCCCATATCCACTGGTATTTGTTCTGTGTCCCTGCTGATGCCAAGCTAAATGAAACTGGGCTCAGGGAGCTATTTATTCAGGTTCCACAACTGTGTTTTTAATGATTTTATTTACTTATTTGACAGAGAGAGAGAGAGCACAAGCTGGGGGGAACAGCGGGCAGAGGAAGAGGGAAAAGCAGCCCCCCCTAACCCCTGAGCAGGGAGCCTACCTCAGGGCTCGATCCCAGGACCCTGGGATCATAACCTGAGCTGAAGGCAAATGCATAACTGACTGAGCCACACCCAAGCACCCCTTCCACAACTTTTCTTTGAAAATGTACCCCCTTTAGCAGATACAACTCAGTAGATGTGCTTCCGAAGCTCAAAGACTCAACACCGTTGAAGACCTGAGTCAATATTGAGGTGTTTATAAAAGACATAAACAGCTGCGTTGTTCATTTTGCAGGATTTTTTATCACATTTGTATTCTCTATTTGCTTAGAAATCATACACCAACACATGAAAAATGGCAACTGCCATGCCTTCTCGTATATGATTGCCATTAGATTGTTTTCTGTGCAGGACAAGCACAGATTTCTCTGAAAGCATAAGGTAATAATCCTTAGCCAGAGCCTAATCGTTTGTGAGGGATCCGACATAAAGGTTTTAGCTCTGTGAGTGTTAGCTGCTAAAGCCCTTCAAATCATACACATCATTAGGCTGTCTCCTAAACCAGGGCATGGATCATTCTCACGACATTGTGAGCACAGTTCATTGGTTGCCACTCAGATGTCTTTAGAAAAAGGAATAGAAGAGGAAAGAAAAAGATTTTATGGGTATTTTTGTACGTTTATCTTCTGTACTTGGTTGTCTTCTTTTTGATGACTGATTTACTTTTTGCTTTCTTTTCTTAAGACTCACTTGGTCCTCAAAATAACCATGGACAGCCAAAGCGGATACTAACTCCTGTTCTGCATGAGCCTGACTTTCCAGTAAAGCTGATATTATGCCTACAGTCCTAGACACATTTATTTATCCTGTTCCATCTGTCTGCAGCACCCACACCCAATCATGGCCTATTGAGATCCTATTGCGCTTTCAAAACCCCAACTCTCATGTCATCTCCCTTTGAAATCACAAAGCATCCACCCTCTGGTCATCTATTTTACATATTACATGTGTCTATTATTGCTTTGATGTGTACATATCAACTAACAGCCACATCCTGAGTATAAGCTTTTTGAAGGTATGAATCAAATTTTATGCATCTGTGTCTCCTCAAGGAGATTTTTAAGTATAAGTAATTACAAATGCCTGTCTTCAAGGAATTGTTTGATTAAAAGCAGTCCTTGGACCAGCAGTATCTGCATCCCCGCAGTCTTGGTAGAAATGCACATTTTCTGGTCCCACCCCTGATCTTTTGAACCAGCAACACCAGGATGGGGATCAGTGATCTCTTTTTTAGCAAGCTATCCAAGTGACTCTGACACACACTAAATTTGAGAACTACTGGTTTAGAGTATCTTTAACTTAACGAGCAGTGAATAAACAGTAAGGATCTATTCTCGCACCCCACTGAGCCAGTCATATTACCTATATAGTTACATCCTAAATCCACATGATAAAAACTAGGTGCCACAAAAAAATATTTAAGATGAAAACATAAATGAATTATTCTATTTGATTAATTCGTGGAATACAACAGCTCCAATTCACAGGAACAGAAACATAATTGCTAAGCAGTCACATGATATATATATCCCTGCAGATATACCGACTGGCACCCTGGTGGAGAGAGGTATCACTGCTTAAAACTTTGACACCCCTTACAGCTGTTTATACATTTTTTAAAAATGGATTTTATTTATTTATTTAGAGAGTGAGTGTGAATGGTGGAGAGAGGGAGAGGGAGAGAGAGAATCTCAAGCAGACTCCACACTGAGTACAGAGCCTGGCATGCGCTTTGTCTCACAACTCGGGGATCATGACTTGAGCCGAAACCAAGAGTCAGACACCCAACCAAACTGAGCCACCCAAGCGCCCCTGTTTATATTTTTTTGCTAAGTGTTACTACCTTTAAAATAACTATATAGAAAGGAGCAATGATAGACGACTCAATTTCGCCTTGTCGGACACCTCTAATTTATACTTTTCTCTTTTGGGAGTTCAATGCCCCTAAAGTTACGAGGAGATTGCAATATGTGATGTTGGCGGGAAGTGCAAACATTCCAAGAAACTTAGGAGGAAAGGGTCTAAGCCACCAATCTAAATAATTAGTGACTGTGCTGTTAGGTCATCTCTGTTTTCTTCTGGATTTTATATAAAATCAGTGATCACTATAGAGCTCTTAGTTTCCCTGTAATTCAAGTAAAAGAAAGGAAATACTTCTAATACAGTTTTGCTTTCCTCTCTTTCAATTTATTGAGGTAATTGATGTCAGTCAAAATGAATTCTAGAAGTACTTAGCAATTTTTTTTTAATACTGGGAACATGGGGAACCCTGGGTGGCTCAGTGGTTTAGCACCCCCTTTAGCCCAGGGCGTGATCCTGGAGACCTGAGATTGAGTCCTGCATCGGGCTCCCTGCTTGTGTAGCCTGCTTCTCCCTCTGCCTGTGTCTCTGCCTCTCTCTCTCTCTCTCTCTCTGTCTCTCATGGATAAATAAAATCTTAAAAAAAAAATAAATAAATACTGGGAACAGACACTTGGAACAAACCAACCAAATTTGAATGTTTTGAAGATATAACAATGAAAGGAACAGCCCCTCAATTTTCTAAGAATCAAACTGAACAGTTTCCAAACTCTTTTTGGCAATGCCAGTTACCATGAGGGAAAGAGAAAAAAAAGCTGTTTCAAGAAATATCTAAATTTTGTTTAGATATGAGAGAAATTAAGGCAAGACTGTGAATTTACTAAAACACAGTTATCAAAAAAGGGGAGGGTTTCCTAACCAGCCTCTCTGTTGATTATCATGGAGTCTGTGTGTAAGTCAGATGTTCTATGACAATGTAAGAGAGACTTTGCTTTCTAGATCTCTTTGATGGTATGGACCTGCATCCACCCTGCTGTCTAGACCTCTTCAAAGGAACAGAAAAGTGGAGCCAAATCTTTCCATTTTCAGACTACGGATTCTGGGTGATTTAGTGGCTTGATCAAAATTAGAGTCTGTGAATGTGCTGTAAAAACAGCCAAGGCCCAGGAGGTTCAGTATGTCTGGCCAGATCCCTTCGGAAATCAAAGAATGTCTTCACATACTTGGGTGTAAACAAATATGATGCTTTAAAAAAAAATAAATAGGCACATTAGAACAGAATTGGGAGCCCTCTGGGAGATTGGGTCTGAGTGTTCTGGTTTTATATAAGGCCTTGATCATCTGGGCTTTACGTCCTTGGAATGACCCACTAATAGAGCAGGCTAACGTGATGAGCTGAATGACCCATGGCTCATAACTTGAGCCTTTCCTCATTGTTTTGCATGATTGCTGCAGCTTTGTGCCATCAGCTAGTAAACAGAAAAGAGTATCTGGCATTTGCTGATGTCCTCAGTCCGGTTGCTGTAAGCCTCTAAAGGGCATACACACTCCCCATGGAAGCTGTTACTCTGAAAATTATAGGTTTTTAATGTGTTCCTGGGGCCAATCAAAGCTCAATTATATGGAGGAAGTCTTGTTAAAAATTCACATTCCTGGGCCCCTACCTCTGACCTATAGAAAGCTGCATTTTCCTTACCTCCCCAGAGGATTCTTTTTTTTTTTTTTTTAAGATTTTATTTATTTATTCATGAGAGACAGAGAGATAGAGAGAGAGAGGCAGAGACACAGGCAGAGGGAGAAGCAGGCTCCATGCAGGGAGCCTGACATGGGACTCGATCCCAGGTCTCCAGGATCACACCCTGGGCTGAAGGCGGCGCTAGACCACTGAGCCACCCGGGCTGCCCTCCCCAGGGGATTCTTAAATATTCAGAAGTCTTGCTTATATGAAATAGCAGAAATCTAAGGATTCTTACAGCCTCGGATTACAATTTATATTAGTCTTGAACATGGAGGAATTGCCATTGTTGTCATTGAAAATGAATATATCCCAGTAAATAGGCCATGTGGATTTCTAATGCTGTGACTCTATAAAATGTGAACGTGAAGCATTAGTAACCTTGAAGTTCGGATTCACTGAGGATTTGTTTAGGTGTGACAGGGCTGATGGTCTTATTTATCCAAGACTTCTTATTAGCTATGAAAAAGGACCGGCATAAACTGCTTATTAATGTTGATTAACCATATCTAAAAGGAGTAAATAATAAAAGCAATAGAGCAGGCTTCGGTGAGAAAATGTCATCTTTTATAACATGTTCCACCACTTACTTCTTTTTGTGCTCCTTCAGAAATTGTGAATCCGCTGCTCTACCAAAACCTTTCCTTCCCACTGTAGATTCTTCATTTGCTATCACTGATACTGACATTCTACTTAAAGAAATTATCCGTTTAGGCTCCCTTCAAATTCAAAGTGATATTTTTTTAATAAGGAGTGAAAGGGAAAATTGACAAAATACGCTCGGAGTTGTCAGCATTGGAAATGACAAATGGTAAAAGCTTAATCGTGAAGGATCATCAGAGAGCTTAATGTTAGCTCAGATTGTCAGAGAGCTTAATGTGTCTCTCTCTGGGAATTGACAAAAAAATCAGCAAGAAAAGGCGTGCTGAGAACCACCTCCAGGTGCCAAACCTGAGAGGTGACTCACTCTGTTAAGCAGTGGTATACATATTCTGCAGGTTACACAGGAAAGCAAATTGTATTCCTTTGTTTCTTTTTTTTGTTTGTTTGAGATTTTATTTATTTATTCATCAGAGACAGAGAGGCAGAAACATAGGCAGGGGGAGAAGCATGCTCCTTGGGGAGCCTGATGCAGGACTCGATCCCAGGACCCTGAGATCACGCCCTGAGCCAAAGGCAAACACTCAACCACTGAGCTCCCCAGGTGCCCCTGTATTCCTTTGTTTCTTAAAGTATCTTGTGTGGTGCCTTGGCCTAGAAATCACAAAGCATCTCCTCATTTCCCCCAAAGCGAAGGGATCACATGACTACAAATGTCCCAGACACATAGGGAAATTGTCATTTGTCATTTGGCCTTTTTCCCCCACCTGCAGTGAAGAAAGGTAACAGAGGGGGAGCATTTGAGAACTTTCTTGGCAAAATGGCCGTAAAAATTTTTTTAAAATTGAAAAGCCCCAAAGGTCAAATGTACTTTCAAACCCTGAACTGAGTCATATCTGAAATAAATCACTTCCATGTCATCTCTGTGAAAGGTGTGTAGTGCAAGAAATTCACCTGGTGAGCCCTTGATAATTTATACTTCCTGCTCTCATCTTTAGCTTTCTTTCTTAAAAACCACAAAAAAGAAAAAGAAAGAAGCAAAAATGCCTTAGAGAAAGTTGTTTTGACCTTTGCTTTTTCGCTTATCTGGCTATGATGAGATGAGTGTCTTAGTGAGTTCAGGATGCCGTAACAAAACTCCACAGACCAGGTAGCTTAAAGCAGAAATGGGTTTGGATTTTTTTTTTTTCATAGTTCTGGAAACTGGCAATCCAAGATCAGGTCTTAACTAGTTTAGTGTCTCCTGAAATCTCTCTCCTTGGCTTGTGGATAACTGTTTTTTTGCTGTGTCCCCACGTGGCCTTTTCACCCACAGAGCAGGAGAGAGCTTTCATGTCTCTTCCTCTTACAAAGTTCACCAATCCTATTAGAGCAGGGCCCCACCCTCAGGACCTCTTTTAACTTTAATTACTTTCTCAATGGCCCTGTCTCCAAATATAGTCACATTAGAGGTTATGGCTTCAACATAGGATTTGGGGGAAAACATGGTCCGTCCTGTACACTTGACTAAATTGTACTTTTGGATATATCCAGTGTACCCTTGCCTCTTCAGCATTCCTCAACCATCATCATCTTAGTTCACATGGGTTCTTTATCTTAAGAAAGTCAGGGGAGATCATGCAAGGTATTTTTCCTGCTTCTGTACCTTAAATCATTGGAACTAGGTTCCCTTTGACAGCCTACAGGCTGCCGTTATGAACTTCAAATATAAGATCTTTTTGATGTGTAAGAAGCAAACACTTGACATGGAAAGATTCAGTGAGTTTTTAACATTTGTTTTTCACTAATTTATCTACATACTCTTAAGTTGGTCTCTGAGTGACCTAAAGCCAAGCATTGCCAGTGTGAAAGCAAAAGAAAGGACAGGCCAGGTAATGTAAGTATGTAGCATGATATAGTCCATACCTGGGTATTGGAAGCCCTATTTTCCTCCTATCTTTTTCAACAGGAAAGGCACTGGGGACTGGCCTGTAGTCTAGTGCTCTCTTGGGCCAAAGAGTCACAGATAACCTAGAAGTTGCTGTTAAACACGCTACTTTATAAAATATTCTATTCTAATCATCTATATGTCATACAAGAATGAAGAAAAACTTTTAGGCTACAGAACCTTTTTTTTTCCCAAGATCCAGCTGGTCGAATGTGAATTTTATTTTTATTTTCTTAAAGATTTTTATTTATTCATGAGAGACAGAGAGAGAGAGAGGCAGAGACAGGGGCAGAGGGAGAAGCAGGCTCCAAGCAGGAAGCCCGATGTGGGACTTGATCCCGGGTCTCCAGGATCATGCCCTGGGCTGAAGGCCGTGCTAAACCGCTGAGCCACCAGGCTGCCCCTCAAATGTGAATTTTAAATGCAAACTGATCAGCTCAGTGCTGTAGATGGACTCCACCTGCCCCAACTCCTTTCAGTTCAGTTGCCGAATGGAGGTATGGTGACAGATTCTGTTGTGGCGTTTGAGATGGTGGTGTTTTCATCACCCTGGACTTAGTAAAACCTGAAACCTGCCAGGCATTTGCCACACATTATGTGGCCAGGGACAGCTCAGCTTCTGGCTGCTTAGAGAGGATGTGGCATGACCTTTGTGTTTATAAAGTATTTGAAACTGAAGCCCTTCTACTTCCTTGTTGAGCTTAAGAGTTGACACCAGTGTCCAAAGTTCCTTTGGCCTTATCTGGGTCAGGCATGCAGCCATCGATGGCCAAGAAAGGGATGTGGGTGATACGCTCTGTAGTTGGGAAGAGTCGCTGAAATGAGGGAGGCATCTAGTCTCCCCTGAAACACTTATGGTATTCAGGGGGAAACATCTCTGCACTAATGAGTTTAGAATAGTAGATGATAGAGCTCCTGATTCTTCTCCTCGGTCTACCCATCCCTGCCTGGAGTCAAGGGCTCAGGAAGAAACCACATTCTAGTCCAATGTGATTACTACAGCCAGAAATGCTTATCTTATTTACAGACGGTTAATACTCACGTATGTGGGTGGTGTTTGTGTCTCCTAGGGTTGCCATGAGTAACTACTACAACTGGGTGGCCTAAAACAACAGAAACTTACTCTCTCGTGATTCTAGAGGCCAGAAATCCAAAATCAAACTGTCTACAAGGTCATGCTCCCTCTGAAGGCTCTAGGGTAGAACCTCTTCCATTCCTTTAGCTTGCTTCTGGTGCTGCTGACAATCCTGGACATTCTTTGGCTCACGGATACTCCCGTGTCTGCTTCTGCCTTCACCTAGTATTCTCCCCTTTGTCTCTGTCTTGGTGTGTCTTCGAAACGATCAAGAGTCACCTGAATTCCATATTGGATTAAGGGCCTGTCTTATTCCAGTACGATCTCCTCTTTATCTGAATGTACCTGCAAAGACCCTCTATCCACATCAGGTCATTTTCATAGGTACTGAGGATGAGGACGTCAATCTGACTTTTAGGGGAACATATTTCAACCCATACCAAGCAATTTTATTTTTTCTTTCCTTAAATATTATGAATCCAAAGAAAATTTCTTTCTAAAACACTATCAAATTTAAGTCAAAGGGCCACGTGTCTTGAATTCTATGACCTCTTCATTAAAAAGATAATTTCCATTTATAATTGGTTCAAATTATGAAAATGCTTTGCATTTGCTTGAGGCTGATTAATGGATAAATTTGTAAACCATGGTTGTTTTAATTAGCCAGGGTTAATTAATGTTTACTCTACTTGGAAGATGAAAAGACATGTATAAATTCACCATAATGTGAATCATTTTTTAATTTGTTGTTGAAGCTTAAAATATATTCAAATAAAGATTGCTTATATCACACTGAAAAAAAAGAAAAAGCTCTTGGAGCACTGTGGGAGTTAATCTAGAGAGTCCTAAATTTTAAAAGTGAATGAATTACATACATATTATTGAAGATGTCCATGTATAATATTACATATTCAGAGAAAAGTGGTTACATTTTTAAATGTGATTACATAAAAAGAGTAGCGATCTCACACCAAGCTGATAACTTCATAAAATGTGTCATAATTTGAGGTGAAGTCCAGTTTTTTGTTTTTGTTTTTGTTTTGCTTCTGAGTTGAGACTTCCAGAGCACAGTGGAGGACAGGAAAGTTTTAACTATGCTCAGATGAAAATAATTTTTTTTTTAAGAGAGGGAGAAGTTAGGGAAGAGAGGAGCAGAGGGAAAGGGAGAGAGAGAATCTTAAGCAGGCTCCCAACCCAGTGCGAAGCCCAGTGTGGGGCTTAGTCTCACAACCCTGAGATCATGACCTGAGCCAAAATCAAGAGTTGGACGTTTACCCAACTGAGCCACCCCAGTGCCCTGAAAGTAACATCTTTTTAAAGATTTTATTTATTTATTCATGAGAGACACAGCGAGAGAGAGAGGCAGAAACATAGGTGGAGGGAGAAGCAGGCCCCATGCAGGGAGCCCAATGCAGGACTCGATCCCAGGATTCCAGGATCACACCCTGAGCCAAAGGCAGTTGCTTAACCGCTGAGCCACCCAGGCGTCCCCTGAAAATAACATTTTTAAGCAATTTTTTGAAGAAAGGAAATTAAGAATTCCATGTAAATTTTCAACAGGAAACGCATCAGGGACTTGCCTGCAGTCTAGTGCTGAGGCTAGGAAGTGTGGAGATGAGAAATTGTTGCAGAAGGAAATAGCGGGCAAGGTTTCCCATGTGAGGCTGCAAGCTATACGTCATGGAAGGCGGTTGTCTCAGGTAGTGAAAAAGGTTATCCATTCTTGGTGAGAAAGCGGCCATCTGGGGTAATTTTGTAACATGCTCAATAGAGCACACCTTCTGGCACCAGGATTCATGGTTCACTAGGTAACTTGAAAGCAGAGCTGGCCTCAGTGATACCACTTCCATTTCACTTCATTGTCTAAAAGGAGAGCTTATCCAAAGATTAATTGGTTGGGCCTACTTTATTTTTCATCTTCTACACCATTTTCTCCTTGTTCTTTGCAGAGTAAAAAAAAATAAGGTTGATTTTTTTTTTTTAAACATCTCATGGATATTGATATTGAAGTGACATAAGGGGGGAAAAAGATCCATAACCCTTTATTTGGATAAGAAATAGCTTGCTCCTTGCAGTTCTTAACAATAAGTTATTGTCAAGCACCATGTTTAGACACTGTAAAGAATGTTTAGCTGGGACGTGGCACTTCATTGTAGGTGGCACTGTTTATTATCCAACAGAATTCAGCATATGATAAATCCCTTCTGGGGAATCTAGTATCAACTTTTCCCCAGAACACCTGCAAAAATTCTGCTAGAATCTGGAAAACTCTCATTTTCATCAGTGCTTCCCCTTGGACTGTTTCACATGAGCTCTTGAGGCCTGTATTTCCAGTGGCTACGGGACATCTCCACCATGATATGTTGGAATATCGCAACATGTCTGAGGACAACGTGTCTTTCGTGCCCATAATTGCTCTTCTGGTAGACACAACTCCAGTCAAGAACAAAAGTATTATCTCCCCACTAACTCCTCTGCCCTGTCCCAGCCACAACCTCCCCCATCTGCACCACCATCAGCATAGCGCCAGTCTTCCCCCTGTCGCTTCCTTAAATGTCTTTCTGGTTTTATCATTCTAATGTTCTATCTCAAATATCTTATAACCCCCAGGTGTCCCTTCCATGCCTTTCTTTTCTTTACAGTTTACCTGTAATGGAACTGCAGGTATCAGCAGAGCTATATTCTGGATTTTATAAATTGTAAACACCTAGTCAGCGTGTTCCTTTCCCCTTTTCATTCCACAAACCAAAGCTTCTGGCTTCTATCTAAGCTGCTTCCTTTATACCTCCCTTGTGCCAGAAAAGCCCCAGCCTTTGGGTACCCCATTCTCTATATCTTGGTGTGTGCACTTGTATCTCCCAGGATAACAGTCTCTCTTCCAGAGCACCATCACTCACTGTATCCAGCCAGAAACTCCACGCTTGTTTCTTTCTCGCTCAATCCGAACCCCTTCCCATATCATTTGTAGTGAATTACCCTTGTGCCCATCTTTCCTCGAATCATGAGCTCTGAGTAAAAAGAAATTGCCTTAGTTATTTCCTACACTGGCCTAGAAGATGATAGGATTGCTAAACAGATAGATAAATGAAGGAGCTCACGTATTAATGATAAAATTTTTTATTTTTCTTTGACTTCAGATTATTTTCCTTAAAGTGAATTCTCTCAGCTTCTCCACTCCTCTGCACTGTTCATGCTTCCCTAAGACACTTACTTTCCATCTGTCTCCAAGTCCCACATGTCAAGCATTTTCCATCTCTAGGCTTGGTTTCCCCTTACACTGTTGAGGGATCATATAGGAGTCAGGTAATCAGAGGAGGAAGGACCACTGCCGTTCTAGAAATGTTTAGTACAGAAAGCGTTTTGTGTTAAGGAAAATAGGTCAGTGTGCCGAAGAACATATAGGAGTGTTGTGGGCTTTTTTTGATCTGCAAAAACATACATTTCACATGAGCTGTCGTGCATACAGACATGGTGTGCTGTCTGCAGGAACAGGATCTCTACCTCCCTTGTGATGAGATGAATATATATATATTTGCACTGATCTTATCCACTCTTGCCTGTTACCCTTAAAATTGTCAACATAAATCTTTAAGCTCTTTGAGTGAAATTAACTATTTATAAATGTTGAAAACCTTACTTCCTACCATGAGCTAACCTGCTTTGCTAACCAGTACCTTTACATCCTGTAAATACAGAATTCCATCAATGAAGCATTTATCAGGTATGGTCCATTAGAATGCACTTTCTTCAGTGTGTAGCAGAGGAATCAATAGCTCTTCAGAGGGGCACTGTGTCCCATTCCCTTGGTCTGCCCCCAGGATATCTATCACCCAGGTAAGAAAGGCTTCTCTCCCAAGTCTGAGAAAGGGTGCTATCAGACAGGATCACCACTTAGACCATACAGGCTAGACAGGACACGGTGTAGGGGCAACACTGAGTCTCCCTCTTGTCGTATGCGGCTGAGGGTACAGGTCGACAAGCCGTGTGCCCTGTGTGTGCTCACTCCCCAAAGAAAGCACCATGTAGGTTAATAAGGGCCTGGCTTTTATTGGAAGTAAAGGTGATGTTTTCCTCTCTACTTGTTCTCTCTTAATTGGTTCCAAGCTCAGGTGGAAAGAAGGGAGTTGTTATGGGTGGATACCCAGAACACCCCAACACTAGCAGTGAAGACTCCAGGCAGGAGTGAGCTCAGAATTGTATGCAGTTGCCAGGATGACTTGGCCTTTATAAAAATTCAAGAGCAGTAAAACTGCTATTTCAGTATTATAAAAAATAATAATAATAACCTTTCTCAGTTTACTTACTTGTACTCACCGTAAGCATTAGCAGTTTTTAAAAAATGAAATGTGATACTAACCCCGATAGAGTGAGCCTCAGGTTTCATTTCATTTTTCCAATTTGCTCTACATCTAAGAACTTAGAAGCGAAAACAAAAGCCTGCCCCAATATGCAGAAGAGTGTACCAGAAAAATTAACTACATACTGGAGAATGAAAGTGGAGGGAAATCCATCCCCATGACTCCATGTCTGTGTCCTCAGACCTGATGATTCGATTGCAAGGGCCTCCCAGCCCACTTTACCCTCACAAAATGCATTCTCATTGACCCCAGTCATAGAATTTAGATAATAGAGTGATGGTTAAAGATTTGAAATAATACTGTAAAAACAATGCTGTTTAAAAAAAGAAAACTGGGCAACCTGGGTGGCTCAGCAGTTTAGCGCCGCGTTCAGCCCAGGGCCTGATCCTGGAGTCCAGGGATCGAGTCCCATATTGGGCTCCCTGCATGGAGCCTGCTTCTCCCTCTGCCTCTTTGCCTCTCTCTCTCTCTCTCTCTCTCTCTCTCTCTCTGTGTGTGTGTGTGTGTCTCTCATGAATAAATAAAATCTTTAAAAAAAATAAAAAGAAAAGAAAAAAGAAAACATTACTCTTGGCTATCTCGGTGGTGGGATTGCAAGTGAGGTTATCATTGTTACTTTTGTTTTCTGTGGTGTTTTTTGCACCGAATTTGTTATTCTAATTACTACCGAATGTCACATTTTTATATAAAAGAGGGAACACAGTGAAGTCCTCACTTATGCTGCAGGGGTTAGGCTCTTTTTAAAGACAAGTTTTTGTTTGTTTGTTTTTTTAAGACAAGTTTGAAGAGAACATTCCTCATAATCATAATTACTTTGAAACTCCTTAATGGTAAAAGTACCCATCTCTCAACTAGCCGGGACAGCCAGTGCTTCCTCTAGTGTGTGAAGAGGCAAGTGTTTCCTGCCTTGAAAATCACACGCGATAATTGACTTATGTTTAAGGGAGAGGAGTGGTCAAAATTTTTATTCATTTCTATTTTACTTTGCGGAGGATGTGTAGTCGTATCTATGTAACCTAAGTGTGCTTACGTTAATGGTCAGGTGTGCATTTTCCCTGTATTATATCAACCAGAAGAATACTTCCAGACAGACAGATACAGGTTAAAGCTGGCATTACAGTGTTAGTGCCATAGGGCTGAACTTTTAATCTTAATATAATTCCAGACTTAAAGGAAAGCTTTGAAAATATTACATAAAACTGCTTTTTTTTTTTTAGAGCAACTTGCAGACATATTGGCCCTTTACACCTAAATTCTTCACTGTTTCCTTAAAGACACTCACTTGCAGGTAGAGATTATAACCTCAGCACAGCATACTTACAGAGCTTCTCTCTGTAATATGTAAACTTGGTTTGTGACCTAAACTCTAGTAGAAGATTTTTTTTCCCCTCAAAATTGCTTAGACTGTCAACCACCCGGCCTGGGCCAAAATTCCTAAGGTCGTTGGAAATAGGATCACAACACTGACACAGATCTCCACGTGAGCATGAAGTAGAAATTCTTTAATTTGGGGTGCCTGGGTGGCTAAGCAGCGAAGTGTCTGCTTTCAGCTTAAGTCATGATCCCAGGGTCATGGGATCAAGTCCCACCTCGAGCTCCTGCTCTGCAGGGAGCCTGCCTCCCGCCCATGAATAAATATCTAAAATCTTTTTTTTTAAATGTATTTAATCTGTTTTTAGATGCCAGGGAGACAGACTGACTGGATTCCCCAATTTCTAACTGATGCCATTGGTAGATCTAAGCTGTTTGATCTCTGTTGTTTGAAAGTCGAAAGGAAATTTGTCTTCAATGAAAAGGGACTTCCATCATTCTTTCAGTCTTCAGCTGGACAAGTGATACTCCAGGATATGTCACTTGTGATAGGGAACGTTCTCACAAGTGATGTGTAGCCGTGTTTGCGTCCCCTCCAGGGACTGTTTGCTGCCATGAATGGACAGTGTGCTTCATTTAAAACCTGTGTCCAAGAAACTACCCAAGAAACCAGATTCAGAGGTGAAGTCTGAATTTAGAGACTGTGAGAGAGTCTCAAGATTGATAGTGTGGCTAGAAATGAGGAGACTGACCCAGTTTTCTGGAATCCAAAATAAAAATTAGATTTGTGGGACAGCATTTCTTTGCAATAATGTCTGTAACTTCTTTTCCAAGTTGGAAACATGGCAGCATTGTGTCCACGGCTTTTTCTCTCTTGACCCCTGAAGTATTTTAGGCCCCACACCGTTGATGAGAAAGGAGTATTTGGGATGACGGAGTACGCAGTCAGTCTGCTGTTCAACCATTTACGTAGCTCAGAACCCAAAGGCTGAGTCAGTTTGACTCAATTGGTGAAACCGAATGACAGTTCACATAGCTATCATATTTATGCCAGTATTCTGGAGAACTGAAAACCTAAAGAAGTGGGAAATGAGTGTTCAGAGGATAAACTGCTTTGAGGATGGGCTGTCAAAATGGAAGTGACACCTAAGGCCCCCCTTAGAGTATGGAGCAGTGCATGGTTGTGCAGCTGGGAACCACCTGGCTTTTCAGGCCTGCTTCTCTGCTATCAAAAAGCTCTGTGACCTTGGCCCATGGTGAAAGTCTCTTACCTTGGTTCCTTCATATGGAAAAAAGAATTTTAAAAGAGAACCACTGAGTTCATCACTTCACATCTGTCAAAAATTATGAGAAACATGATGCTTGTGATGATCGATGTGTATATATTTTTATAATATTAGTCGCCAATCAAATAGCCATGTCAGACACAAAATAGAATTTTTCATGGAATACTAGAAACTTTTGGACTCAGAATCCACATAGTTGGGTTCACCTCCCAGTTCTGCCACTTGATAACTATAATTCTCAAAAGGGATGTCACACAGTCCGCTCAACTGTCAGTGGAGTAGTAATCCCACGATAAAGATGGTTGTGGGTATCTAATGAGCTAATGGATCTGAAAGGCCATAGAAGTGGAAGGTGTCTTTGTACAGTTGGTCTCATGCTCTCAAGATGTCATAGCGTGACACGGGTCTGCCACACGATGGCTGTCCGATGAGTCGCACACAGATCTAGACATCCCAGCCATGTGCAGTAATCAAGACATCCCAGCCATGTGCAAGTAATCACTTGAGGACCGCATAGGTTCTCCCCCAGTCAGCATTTTAAACAGCTTCTGCTCCATTGATAGAGGGGCACCTGGGTGGCTCAGTCGGTTAAGCATCCCACCCTTCTCTCTCTTTTTTTTTTTCAATTCTGTATTTAAAATCAATTTAGTTAACATGTAGTATATTATTAGTTCCAGAGATAGAATTTAGTGATTCATCACTTGCATATAGTACCCAGTGCTCATCACATCAAGTGCCCTCCTCAATGCTCATTGCCCAGTTACCCCATCCCACTTCCCTCCACCAACCGTGTTTGTTTCCAGAGTTCAGCATCTCTTATGGTTTGCCTGCCTCTGTATTTTCATCTTCTTTTACTTTTCCTTCCCTCCCCCATGTTCATCTGTTTTATTTCTTAAATTCCACATGACTGAGGTCATATGGTATTTGTCTTTCTTTAACTGACTTATTTCACTTAGCATAATACCCTCTATTCCCAT
The DNA here is from genome assembly GCF_048164855.1 of Canis lupus baileyi. NCBI lineage: Eukaryota > Metazoa > Chordata > Mammalia > Carnivora > Canidae > Canis > Canis lupus. The sequence goes on along the minus strand of NC_132867.1, from coordinate 25,450,699 downwards.
CCATATCATTGCAGATGGCATGATTGCATTCTTTTTGATGGTTGAGTAATGTTCCTGTGTGTCTGTGAGTGTGTGTGTGTGTGTGTGTGTGTGTTGCACGCGCACATCTTTATCCATTAGTCAGTGGACATCTGGGCTTTTTTCATTTTTTGGCTGTTGTGGACATTGCTGCTATAAACATTGGGGTGCGTGTGCCCCTTTAATCACTATGTTTGTATCCTTGGATAAATACCTAGTAGTGCAGTTGCTGGGTTGGAGGGTAGCACTAATTTTAACTTTTTGAGGAACCTCCATACTGTTTTCCAGAGTGACTGAACCAGTTTGTATTCCCACCAACAGTTTACAAGAGTTCCCCTTTTTTTTAAATCCTCACCAACACGTGTTGTTTGCCGAGTTACTCATTTTAGCCATTCTGATCAGTGTGAGGTGGGATCTCATCATGGCTTTGATTTGTATTTCCCTGATGCTGAAAGATACGGAGTGTTTTTTCATGTGTCTCTTGGCCATTGATATGTCTTCTTTGGAGAAATGTCTGTTCATGCATGTCTTCTGCCCATTTCTTAACTGTACTTTTTGGGTTTTGGGTGTTGAGTTTGGTAAGTTCTTTATAGATCTTGGATACTAGCTCCTTGTCCGGTGTGTCATTTGCAAATATCTTCTCCCTCTCTGTCGGTTGTCTTTCAGTTTTGTCAACAGTTTCCTTTGCTGTGCAAAAGTTTTTATCCTGATGAAGTCCCAGTGGTTCATTTTTGCCTTTATTTCCTTTGCCTTTGGAAACATGTCTAGCAAGAAGTTGCTGCGGCTGAGGTCGTAAAGGTTGCTGCCTATGTTCTCCTCTAGGATTATGATGGCTCCTGTCTCACACTTAAGTTTTTCATCCATTTTGAGTCTATTTTTGTGCATTGTGTGAAGAAATGGTCCAGTTTCATTCTTCTACATGTGGCTGTCCAGTTTTCTCAACACCATTTGTTAAAGAGATTGGCTTTTTTCCATTGGATATTCTTTTCTGCTTTGTTGAAGACTAGTTGACCATAAAGTTGAAGGTCCGTTTCTGGGTTCTGTATTCTGTTCCACTGATGTGTGTGTTTGTTTCTGTGCCCGTACCATGCTGTCTTGACGATTACAGCTTTGTAATCTAGCTTGAGGATCCGACTTTTGATTTCAGCTCAGGTCATAATCTCAGGGTCCTGGGATGGAGCCCCACATTAGGTCAGGATTCACACTTCAATCCTCATACTTGAGGATTCTCTCTCCCTCTGCCCCCTAAACCCCCCCCCCCCCCGCTTGTGCTATTTCTCTCTCTCTCCCTCTAGAATAAATAAGTCTTAAAAAATGTTTTCTCTCTGCCCCTCCCTCCTTTTCCTTTCTCTACCCCCTCCCCCCAAAAATAAACAGCTTCTACTCAATTGAACTATAGTTAAGTCCATGCTTAGAAGTTAAACAGTCTCCAGCTAGGGCTGATCTTTAGGAGTGGGGAACACAGCAATGAAATGTTCTAGTGCCCTCTACACTTTTAAGTGCTTAGTCTTTTTCCCAGAGTCTAAACAACACTGACCTGTTTCCTGAACACTTCCCTGCTCTGGCTCCTGTGTAATTTCCTGCCTGACAAATGTTCTGGCAAAAAAAGGAAATTCATAACTAGTCTTTTCTTTCCTGTGGCTTTCTGATGCAAAAGCGTTGCTGTGCATGCTAGCTTCAAGGCCGCAGAGAGAGTTGGGTTCTGAGAATGTGACTTAAAGGTGTTTTTGAGTCAGGTTCCTTCTGGCAGTGCTATATGTTGGCCGTGCTCACCTTTCCAGATACCTTGTTTTGAGGCTTGTTTTGTCTGTTACGAAGGTGATAACCGCGATGCCTGTGTAGTGATACCTGGGTCCAGCTGTGGCAGTGGCTCATCTGTAATGTGCTTAAGAATCACCTGGGGACCACAATAGCAAGCAGATCCTGATTCCCTAGCTCTGGATGGGACATCTCCATACAAGAGTACAGATAACAGGATTCATCGTGGAGGCACTGTTAAGACCATCCATCCAGCCTCCTCTAATTTTATGGATGAGGAATGCAAGCCTTAGGGAGTTGCAGAGGCCATGGCAGCATTCAGTATAATGAACAAGCATGGCAGTTATATGCTGAGCCATGAATCAGACATGCACAGAGCTGTGATTGGAAAATTAAATCTGATCTCATAGGCCTGGTGTGGGCAAAATGCCTAGAATGGATGACAGCGGATTCATAGTATAGCTTCTGGAGAGGGGGAAATTACATCCCTTTTATAGATACTCCCAATGCAGCTGTGGTGGTTGCAGGGAACAGGGAGGGTTGCATTGCCCAGAGGTGTAACACTGAGTCCTTTCAGAATCAGAAGCAAATATTTATTAAAGATAAGAACGGTATGGCAACAGAAATGGACAGATCACCATAGAAAAACATATAAATTATTATTTCCTTTCATTATTTAAAAAAAGAGGGCAGGATGGGTCATATGAGAATCTCCTGTTAGAGTTGAAAGGAAATTTCCATTTTGGGGAGAGGCTACAGATAAATACATATTCTTCTAGCAGGAAGCAGAAGAATCAGAAAATAGGGGAAAAAATCATTAAAGCAGTGCAGTTTCAATCCTATAAAGAGAACATGCAGCCAGCCTAGGACACCTCAGTTTATGCCATTCTCCACATCAGACCTTTATTAGCTGTTTGTTACAGGGGAAGAGACTGACCATGAAGATTTAACTCCCCACCCCAAATATTTGAAAGGTGGAAGAGAGAGCTCAGTGATTGCAACGAAAGCTTGTAAAACAGAACTGGTTTAACGTTTACAAACCATATCTTCTCGAAACCTAAAACACAGGAGTTAAAACTTCAGAAGGAGTCTGGCTAATGGGTAAATAATTTAAAGAAGCACGTTAGATTTATCTAGAATTCATCTGTTCCCCGTTCAACAGTCCTTTCATGGGGCCACTTCTCTCAAACTATCATAGAAGTCTGTTGCTTCCACAAAAATATATATATAATTTTTGGTCATTTGAGGACGATATTACTATTGGAGGACTCTTGATGCTGCTTTCTTTCTTCAAAATATTTTTTGAGTTTTTATTTAAATTCCGGTTAGTTAGCACATGGCTTTATATTAGCTTCAGGTATATGATACAGTGATTCCACACTTGCATACAGCACCCAGTGCTCATCACAAGTGCCCTCCTTCATCCCCAGCACCTCAAAAAATTTTATGTATTTTCTGTGATAACTAAATGGTGAAGTGTTTAGTTTGGTTTGGTTTTTCTCTTAATTAGTGAGTATCCTAAGTACAGATCCTCAACACACTTTAAAAGGGCAAGGTGACAAGGTTTGCTGTACATTTCATATTTGGAATTGAATATCTGTTTTGTTTAAGCTGTAGGTTAAGCATTACCATCAATGAACTCAGTTAAATAGTTCCCCTTTTTTTTTTTTTTTTGAGATTTTATTTATTTGAGAGACCGAGGGAGAGCACAAACAGGAGAAGGTACAGAGGGAGAGGGAGAAGAGAAGCAGACTCCTTGCTAAGCAGGGACCCCGACTTGGGGCCCCAAGATCACCACCAGAGCCAAAGGCACTTTGGCTTAACCGACTGAGCCACCCAAGCACCCACATATTTCCACTTCTGACTACAAAGCCCATGTATGCTGGGTGTTACAGGAAAAAAAATAAATTTAACTCCAGAGATAGCTGCTATAATTATGAGCAATAAGTAGCTTTTAGAGAGGAAAAAAAGGAGAGTCTTAGGGGAGAAATAAACCCTGTGTCTTGGTTTTAATACAGCAGCTGGCCAACTTAGATGCTTAAAAGCTTTGGAAATCACCAATATATGTCATCAAAGCATTACAATAAAATATTAAATTAATTTAGATAAACAGGTAATCCATCAGGGCCACCACCATACTAGACGTGTGGTTTCTGTGTGTTGAGTCTTAACCACAGAATTCAAAGATAAAGCCCCACTCAGAATGAGCACTGAAATAATTATATGTGGCTCGTTGTTGCTTTATTTTTTTTTTTTTTTTAATCACAGACAGAATTGCTCGGTGCCAGTTGTGTTAGCCCTTGGTAAAATTCTGAACCCTTAATAATGCCAAGAAGTAGCTAGCTGCCTTCAACATTTTATGATCACAAAATAGAATGCTAGCTACCCCCACGAATGATAATGTCATTTCCACCTTCTTTTTATCCCTTAAAAACCACACAGACTTCTTTGTTCCAAATGAGACACCCAGAGGTGGTTGTTTCTAAATCTCCTGCTTTAAACTGAAGTAAAAACTTGGGTTTCTGCTATTTTGTCCCCCCGTCCCCCGCCGCCAAAAAAAGCCTAAGTGCTTTTCACTCTGCCAAAAATGTAACATTTCTTGAATGTTTCATTCTCTCGTTTTCTGAACATGAGTATAATAAACCAGGAAAATTAACTACCATGGGGCCCAACATTTTAGTGGCCATTTGGAGGACGTTTTCTGCCAGCAGTGTAAGAGATAAAAGAGAAAAGGAGGAGGCAGCATGATTTGCTGCAACTCAAAATGTCCTGGATATTTTATGAAGTATAGATGTAAGATTTTCCACTGTGACTGTTTCCTGCTGTACCCTTTTTACTGCCATGTGCTGAGATGGGTACAAGATTCCCTTCAGCCTGTGCCTGGGAAATGCCTATTCAAAGGCACAAAAGCAATAACCATTGCATAGGGCTGGTAGTGTTTGAGTCTGCAGGCAGCCCTTTAAGTGTGGAAAATCTTCTGGAACAGTTAAACTTACAATCACTCTGCAAACGAGCAATGCAGTACTGAGACCATAAATGAGCCTTCCTTTGGTACCGTGGAGGCTGGGTAGTTGGGGGTTACAGGCAGGGAGGTAGGTGTTCTGCAGCCCAGAACTGGCACTTCAGCACTGATGCTTACTGGCCATGGGATCTTAAAAGGATTTGGTCATCCCTCCCAGCCTCAGTTTCCTGTCCCAGAAAAATACTAATGCCCATACCCCTCATAAAGTTGTTAAGAGGAGACTTATAGAGGAGAGGGCATTTGAGCTGGGTTTTCGAAAGTTCATATAATTTAGATAAGCAGAGGTGGTCTTCCTGTGTAGCAGGAACAGAGAGCAAAGGTGTCCTGATGGGAATGCCTGGTCCCATCTGGGGATAATCCAAGCCACTCAGCCTGACAGAGCTGTGGGCCCAATTCCAATATGTGGGTTCTCCCCTTACAACCATGCAATTCCCCAGCATCACTTGAAGATTCAGTCACTTCAACCCAATCCAATGCTATCCACCTAGAGATAGTGCAGGTCCCACAAGAGTTACAGGTTGGTCCTACAAGACTCCTCTCCCTGGCTCCCACCAGCCTATTGAAAGTCCAGGTTATCACCTGTGCTTCTGATGACCAACTATACATCAGAATTTCCAACCACCTCTGCCACAGACTCTGTTAACTTGCTAGAACAGAGGGAAACATTTTACTTACTAGATTACTGGTTTATTATAAACAGATATAACCCAGCAATAACCCAGGGTTAGAGACACATAGCACAAAGTATGTGGGAAAGGACTCAGAACTTCCAGCATGTTCCTTTCCCCACATCTCCACATATTCACCTACCTCAAAGCTCCCAGTACCCTGTCCTTTTAGGTTTTTATGGAGGCTTCATTACATGGACTTCATTGATGAAATCAATGGCCATTGGCAATTGAGCTCAATTCATTATTCAACTGAAAGTTCTAACCTCTGATTACATGGTTAGTTCCTCTGGTGACCAGCTCCCATCCTTAAGTGATCTACAGGCTTTTCAAAAGTCACTTCATAACATAACGAAAGATACCTTATTCCTCTCATCTCCTACAAAATATTCCAAGGGTTTTAGGAACCCTGTGCCTATGAAGACCAAATATATATTTCTTATTAAAAATCACTGTATAACACCTGTTATACACACACAGCAAAAAGCTTGAGCCTCATAGCTAGAACGATGAGTTGTGGGCCCAGATCACAGAGGACCTTTACCATCTGCGAAAAGCAGTGTTTGGGATTCATTGAGTAAGGAATGAGGAGTTACTGAAATGAGGCAGAGCCATTCCTCGGTATCATGAAAAGATACGGGGAACAGAGGGATAAAAAGGTAGGGCAGGGACAACAATAGGAGACTTCACAGTTATCAAGGCAGAAAGTAATGATGGCTCAAGGGAGAGAGGAGGACAATAGAAAGGAGGAGTGACAAATGAATAAGAGAATGCAGAAATTGAATTTTAAAAGGAGTTGTCAGTAATATAAATAGGCAGCACAAATGCAGAGAGCCACAGATGGTTATGAAGGTTTCAGACCTGTGGCTGGGATCATAGCTCTGCCATGATTACAAGAGGGAAAGCAAAAGGCCTTGAGCTCAGTGTTGTATATATTAAGCTAATGTAAACTAATAGACCCAGCAAACTGTATATATATGTATATAACTAGAGTGGGAGGAGTGGAAGGGATAGGTGAAAGCTGAGGAAATATATTTCTGATGCATCCTTTGGGTTTCAAGAGTGGATGGGATTTCCAGATGAAAAATTGCGGAAAGAGATGGATGGAGATACAAAAGGAAAATGGAGGGATGAAGAGATCAGAAAAAAAGAACAAGAGGAGTTACACAGAGAACTCAGAGGAAACCAGCTTGATACTGAGTATGCAAGACAAAGAGAAACAGTTTCCAGATGGAGAGGTTATGTGACAGTAAATGCCACAAAGGTACAAATATGGCGTCAGATGGGGCCAAGAGTGGATCATGCTGGCGAAGGTTATTCCCTCTCCAAATGAATGTGTGAACACCAATAATTATTCTAGAAGATCATCTCTTTAGTATCATAAGTGCTCAACAGTCAGAAGCGTAAGATTTATATAAAAGAAATGCCCGTTTAATTTATTAAAGCAGACATTGGCTAAGTTATTAGCCGTTACCCATGACTCTGTAAGACATGAAAAAGTTAGAGTAGATCTAATGGGGCCCTTTCATCTACATGGAAAAGGTCATCACAAGCATCAAATACTGAATTTTAGAATGGCGCTGTAGCAAATAGCCATATATTATAAGTCAAATTAGACTTCAGAAGGACCGATTGTCTTGGGATTTCATCATTTAAAATGATATCTCGCAACAAAACTGACTCCAAAGAAGGATATTAATCTCATACTTTAATGCTATTCTACCAAATTGTTTTAATTGACAATAATACTTGAGCAGAATTTTTTCAGGTAAAATGTGTTTTCAATTTAAAAGAGAACGTGTGGGGGACACCTGGGTGGCTCAGTGGTTGAGCATCTACCTTTGGCTCAGGGTATGATCCTGGAGTCCTGGGATCGAGTCCTGCATCAGGATTCCCACAGGGAGCCTGCTTCTCCCTCTGCCTGTGTCTCTGCCTTTTTCTCTGTGTCTGTCATAAATAAAATCTTTTTAAAAGAGAGAGAGAGGGATCCCTGGGTGGCTCAGTGGTTCAGCACCTGCCTTCGGCCCAGGGCATGATCCTGGAGTCCCAGGATCGAGGTCCACATTGGGCTCCCTGCAAGGAGCCTGCTTCTGCCTCTCTCTCTCTCTCACTCTCTCTCTCTCTGTTTATCATGAATAAATAAATGAAATCAAAAAAAAGAGAGAAAGAGAGAATGTGAAGGATGATAGTAAAATGTTACAAATCAAATTTAAATCCCGATTTTATTTTCTTCCACTTTCTGCAGCAACAATACTAACCAGTAATTTGTTTGAGATATGTAATACAATAAACTCTCGATGGAGGTGTGATTGGAGGATGAGATATCCTGGTTCATAGCCATTTGTAATAACACATGCTATTCATGAGTGTCTAATTTTAAAAACTAGATCACATGGTAAAACCTGGTGAACTGTGGCAGCATGATAGGAGATTCACAAATCTTGTGATAACCCTGTATTTAAAGCAATGATTGCAATCAGCACAGGGTTATATTCCCAACTCTCTTTTCCAGTAAAAATGCATTGCAATAATGGAATGTAGAACTTAGGGATTTTCACTAGTCTATAAGAACTTCAGGTAAGTCTGTTCTGTTCCATAAAGTTGATTTTGTTTAGTCCATTCTTTGTAAGAGGGGAATAATTGATAGCATTTTTTGAAAAGAGAAGCAGCAGCGGGAAGAGGCAGGAAATTTGGTTTGAGATGGCATAGCACCTGCTGGGAGGCAGGGAGGTTTCGCCCACAGCAGAGCAACAGCCTGGAGCAGAGCTTCATGTCTGCAAGGCCACGACTGGGAAGGCAAGGGGACTGCTTCTCTGTTGCCTCAGAACATAAATCATGCAGCACCTAGGGGGCCATTGGGGAAGACAGATTTGTTCAAGGACAAACAATGAGAACTGTTCAAGAATGAAACAGGAAGGCAGCCCCGGTGGCGCAGAGGTTTAGCGCCGCCTGCAGTCCAGGGCGTGATCCTGGAGACCCTGGATCGAGTCCCACGTCAGGCTCTGCATGGAGCCTGCTTCTCCCTCTGCCTGTGTCTCTGCCTCTCTTTCTCTCTGTGTGTCTCTATGAATAAGTAAATAAAATCTTTAAAAAATAAAAATAAAAAAATAAAAAATGTCTAAGAATGAAATAGGAACCAAACTGAGGGTTGCTGGAGGGGAGAGGGAGGGAGGGACGGGTTAACTAGGTGGTGGGCATTAAGGAGGGCACACAATGTAATGAACATTGGGTGTTCCATAAGACTGAATCCTTGCCCTCTGCCTCTGAAAATAATAATTGACTATATGTTAATTAATTGAATATAAATTAATTTTTTTAAAAAAGAATGGAGCAGACCACCACCAGTTTTACTTCTTTTGTCCTAACACATTTTCAAGGAAAGACTAGGGATTCGCTGGATTATATCCTTCAGTTTGAAAGTAATTGTACCTCACGTGCTGCCACATGTCCCGGCAAACACCTCAGCGGAGCACACTGTTGACTGCTCTGTGATCACAGGATACCAGAATCTGTGTCAGAGGAGGGAATGGAGATTTAGCTCTCGAGATCTTTCATCATCAAAAGGAGGGTTATAGCCATTCAGCCCTGGGCACTTGGCTATAATTTTTCATAAGTGGCTCAACTGCCATGGGCCTCAGTTGTCACATCTGTCAGATGGAGACATAAGATCCTGCTTGTAGAGCTTTTCAAATCATGTCTGGCAGGCAGCAGATGGTAGCCACTGCTGCAGTTCCACTTGTTGCTGTGACTCACCAAACACATGGCTTTGTTTTGTTTAGATGAGCTGCTTCAGAAAGAGCAAAACTACTCGGATGACGTCTTGGCCAACATGATCAGTGAACCAAGAATCAGTTATGGAAACGATGCCCTCATGCCATCTTTGACAGAAACGAAAACCACCGTGGAGCTTCTTCCCGTGAATGGAGAGTTCAGCCTGGATGATCTCCAGCCCTGGCATCCTTTTGGGGTCGACTCAGTGCCGGCCAACACAGAAAATGAAGGTAAGAGGCCCCAGAGAGAGCAAGAATATTCCAGTATATATATGTATATATACATCTTTCAGATATTCTTGAGTGGTGACTTTCTACACATTTGAAAAAATACTTTCTTACCTAGAGGTATTTTGTTGCTTCTGGAAAAAAAAGAACAATATTCAATGTATGTTTAGGTAGCGGTGGCCATTCTAGGCTCACCTTCAAAGCAAACAGAGGATGAAATTATATAAATTTTTCTCCCCCTCGTGGGGAGAAGTTTTCATGGGGCCTACAGAAATGGAGATTTGAAAAGCATCAAAATAATCTCTCCTGGTTATTTATTCCAGTGCATTAAATTTCAGACTGCATTGAATGTTTAAAAAAAAAAAGAAAGATAAAGAACCAGCTACAAATAAATTGTAATTTTGCTAAATATTTAAACAACTTTGTGTTTAGAAAGTTAAATTTAAGGCAACTTTCAAAATTAAGTGTATCAGTCAACATATTTTTTTCCTATGATAACTCAGAGAAAATTCTGAGTTATCATAGATTTGCACATTGGATGATGTACTTTCTTTCACAGGGATTTCTTAGCAGAAAGTTCCAAATGATATCTCTCAATGAGAGAACATCTTTTAATTCCTTTTAACCCATAAACATTTTTACATGTTCAGAGGTATAAAATTTCAAACACAGGAACACCTTGATTTCTGAATTCTAATAGCATTTTTTTTAAGAACACAAAATTTTAGAAGAGTTTCTTTGTGAAGGTGGCAAGTTTGGATAGTGGTAATAATTTTAACATGATTATTTTATAGTATGGATTCCTCGAAGTGCAGTCAGTATACACCTCGGACTAAATTTTTTTTTAAAGATTTTTTATTTATTTATTCATAGAGACACAGAGAGAGAATGAGAGACACAAGCAGAGGTAGAAGCAGGCTCCATGCAGAGAGCCTGACGTGGGACTCGATCCAGGGTCTCCAGGATCACGCCCTGGGCTGCAGGCGGCCCTAAACCGCTGCGCCACCGGGGCTGCCCTCGAACTAAATTTAAACTTGGTATCAGACCTTAAGTGTATTATAGAAGCTTTTTTTTTTTTTTTTTAAAGAACCATTACAGAAAATCTTTCTATAGACAGTTTGCAGGTGAATAATCACCCCAGATATGTTTCATTAATTTGAAAAGGGGCACCGTATAGTAGTAATACCAGCTACAAACAGCAGTGTCATTTATAACGTAAAAGTAATTAAGACTTTACCATTTGTAAAAATAATTCTGACATAGAGGAAAAAAATGTAAAGACTTGTAAAACTTTAAAAACTTCAGTTACAAGGGTAACTTCCTTATTAAATTATAAGAGTGCTGACTATATCATTTTTTTTAATAAGCGGATACATTTTGGTCTTTTAAAATCCTCATCATTCAGTCACTAATGAGAATTCTTTGTGGAAAATGTCCAGTCTCATTTGTAAATTGAATGCACACTCTTTTCCTTTCACACATTAAGCTGTTTAATTCAGGGAGAAACAGGTCCGACATCTGAAGTCTGACAAACTTCCTTTGATAGAAAATTAATACCCTTAATGCCCTTGATTCCAACTCTTAACTTTTTATGAAAAAAAAATTTAAATTACATAGATTAGACTGTGTTCTTTGTTAAAAATTACCCTTGCCTTTGAAAATTTATTCAACTGCAATGATTCTAAAACTATAATTTACAAAGAGCTTCCTGTCCTTTTCCTGTGATCTTTTCACATCTTTCAAATACGTAGTTTCTAGAAATAAAATGTTCCCATTTAATGTTTTCCATTACTTGTTGATTTTGGAAAAATAAGATACAACTTATTTCAGAGCCTACCCGACTTGTTATGATCACACACACACAAAAATAATAGAAACTAGAAATTATAACTTACTTATGGTAAAGTTTATGGAAAGTTTCAGAAGGCCAAAGCAAGCTGCATTAGCAGGGTAAAAATTAATTTACAGAAATTACTGTGTATGTTTGATGTAATACTTGGTATTTCTCTTAAATGTGGTAAATCCTTTACAAATGTAGAATATACAGTTTTTTAAGAACAACAGCAAAGACACTCGAGCCCTATTTATGTTCGCTCTTCAAAGTTAATGAATATAGCGAAATGCAGTGATCTTGGTGCCACATAGAACTATTCTAGAAAGTGTTGCATTTCCTGAATTTCAGCTTTTCTCTTTACTTTCTCACTCTATTAGATATTGAGAGCTTAACTGCCTAGTATGCATACCGCATTTCCTTGGTAACTTTAATGAGGTAAATTTAACTTTGCGATTATCATATTAGGAGTATAAATAATTTCAGCAGTTAAATAAATCTTTCTTTATGTCCTAACAAGTATTTCATCTTGATTTTGTATATATTCATGCATATGTGATCTCCATTAAAAATTGTATGCATTCTAGTAAGCATTCTGTTTATATTAAAATTCTTAAATAGTAGCCAAACTGACCCACTCTGTTCAGGGAAAATAAATGCAAGGATATCGGTTGTTCTTTTTAAGTAGAAATAGAGGAAGGAACTATTTTACTTAAAGCAGCTTCCTAAATTCCAAACCGTGGTGCCCCTGCCAACATATCCATTATTTTCCTGGTCTTCTGCCCCTTGACAATCCTCCCAAATCAAATAAGAAAGAAGTCTATGTCCAGGTTAGGAGGTAAGCAGTGATCCTCACTGCCAGTGATACACTGCCAGGTAACCCAAAGAAAGAAGATTGGGCTAACCACTGGGTTTCTCCAAAGTGATCAGTTTTTGGAAGGCTAAGAACAATAGATTTTGGAGATACCCCAGAGTAGCAATGGACTACCAATGGACTACTCTGGTAGCAATACCTCCACTGAGAAAAGTGGGCTCTGAGAGTGGCCTATGGCCATTGGTCCAGGGAGACAGTCTACACTCCTGCACATAGACACACTCTTGGGTGTTGCCAAGATGCCCACTTGGGCGAAGTCCTTGATTGAGTCCCTCTAGGTCTTTGACCAGGACACAGCTGTTAACATTGCCCAGGCCTCATCGAAAGAGCTGATACTCTTGTTATATAAAGATCTGTCGATGATAAATAGAAAAATCTTAAATAAAAGTATTACAAAGCAATAATATTGAGGATCTCAGAGCTTGAGTTCTGGTTCTTGCTATTATCAGACCCAACACTCTTTTTACAACATTTTGAAAAGCCTCCTTAACGGTGAATCTTGAAATAAAACGGACTGACAGTGTTTCACGGGGAAAACTCAATGAACACATAAGTATGCAGGCTAGCCTACTAGCGGAAACAGTGGCGCATAATCAGGTGTTTGTCCTGTATGGATGTGACAGATACAGATGCAGATGGATACGAGGGCTGATTCCATGATTCATGTTCTGTGAGCAACGGTGGATGATTCCCTAAAATAGTGAAGAACTCCTGGGAAGGCTCTAAATAAAACAACCTTCCCTCATTTTACCCGGTGGTGAGCTCTTAGCAGTCCAGGTTACAGTAAGAACTATGCAAAAAACCACTTTGTGCTTATATATCCAACCAAGTTACATTCTAGTCCCACATGATCATAGATAAATGAACGTCCAGATGGAATTTAGGAAATCATAGAAATGCAGAGCTAGTTTTATTTGCATGGGATTGCCCTGTGCCTAGCATCTAGCATCTTTGGACCCCATCCTCTAGAAGCCAGTAGTGTCCTTTCCCCAGTAGTCGTGGTGACAACCAAAAACACCTCCACATTCCCACCATCCCACAGAATGGTAGCTGCCTCACGTTCCTGAATGGTGTGGGTCATCAGAGTTTAAATTCCAGCAGTGCTGTGTGTTGTGGGCAAGTGAGAGAGCCTCTGTGGCTCTTTCCTGGTCTACAAAACAAAGGTGATAATAATTCCTAATTCAGAGATAAGCTATGAGCATTGATGGAGATGGCAGGAAAAGGTCTTAAAGTATCTACAACACAGTAAATGTTTAGCGTAGCTCACTCTTTCTCCTTCCTTCCTTCCTTCCTTCCTTCCTTCCTTCCTTCCTTCCTTCCTTCTTTCATTCCTTTCCTTTATCTTCCTTCCTATCTTCCTTCCCTCCTGTCTTTTCTGTCTTTCTTTTCTTTCTTTTGTCTGTTTGTTCATTTGTTCATTCTTTCTATAGGACCAAGATCTTATTAGAGAGGTTTTACCAGCTGATCCCAGGGAGAATCACCCTATGACCCAAACAGTGTATCCTTAAAAATTAATTACGAGGGCAGCCCAGGTGGCTCAGCAGTTTACTGCCGCCTTCAGCCCAGGGCCTGATCCTGGAGACCTGGGATCAAGTCCCATGTCAGGCTCCCTGGATGGAGCCTGCTTCTCCCTCTACCTGTGTCTCTGCCACACTCTCTCTCTCTTTCTCTCTCTATCTCTCATTAATAAGTAAATAAGATCTTTTAAAAAATTAATTACTATAATAAACCATATAATGACACAGTCTTAAAACTGTGTGTAACTGTGTCTCCTGTCTGCCCTCCCCATCTCCTCCCCTTGTTCCCTCTCCCCGGGACCTTACCACCTGTGAATATCTCACACACAGAATATTGAAAATACCTAAAATTCTGAAAGGATTCCCTTTCATTTCATGCAATCCTCATCATCATAGCTTCAAACACACTCACCAACAATTTATTGGTTTTTCTTAAGAAGAGCCCACCGAGTCCAGAGAGAGAGTCAGATACCAAGGATTCTTTTAATTTTTATTGAAAAACTAAGCGTATCGCAGTTTTCCCATATTTTAGGCTATTTGGCCAGCTACAGTTTGCCTTGGGGGATTTTCTGTGGTTTTTTTCAGATCCACAAAGCTTAACTGGCTAAACTGAAGTGAAGCTGTTATTTATCAAACTGCTGTTCTCTTGGATTGTGAAGTCATCTTGCTAAAGGCATTTGTGTTTGTTCTGCTTTGTCATGATTGCTAAGCAGGCCAGCCAAAAGGTGGCCAACAGTCAGCTTCTTTGTATAGAATACATGCATGGAAATACTATAATATTCTCAAAGAGGCATAACAGGTCTTATAATATGTATATAATTGTGAGGGGAAGATGTCCTCTGGTATATTTCTAATTAGCCTACTAAAGAAGCAATGACCAAATCACTTTAAATGCTGAAAATGAAGGATGCTTGGGTGGCAGAGTTGGCTAAGCATCCAACTCTTGGTTTTCGCTCAGGTAATGATCTCAAGGTCATGAGATCGAGCCCCATGTCAGGCTCCATGCTCAGTGGGGAGGCTGCTTGAGATTCTCTCTTCCTCTCCCTCTGCCCCTCCCCCCGCTTGCATGCTCTCTCTATCTCTCTCTAAAACAAATGAATTTGGGACTCCTAGGTGGCTCAGTGCTTGAACGTCTGCCTTCAACTCAGGTCTTGATCCTGGGATCCTGGGGTCCTGGGATCTAGTCCCACATCGGGCTCCCCACAGGGAGTCTGCTTCTCCCTCTGTCTGTGTCTCTGCCTCTCTGTGTCTCATGAATAAATAAATAAAATCCTTTAAAAAAATAAATAAATTTTTAAGGCCTTTTTAAAAATAAATGAATGCTGAAATAAATGCTGAAATTGAAATTAAATAATGTCCTCTTCAGGCCTGTTTTCTGCATGTGTAAAACTGTTTTCCTGCTGATTCCTCCATTGCCTTGAGCCTGGTAGCAGGCTGTGCTAAGCAGCATTTAGCTTAGAATTGGTGTGTTATAAGGAACAACAGAACAAACTCAGAAGCCCCAGAATTTGGATCAGTTTGTCTCCTCTCCTAAGGAGACATTTGAGTCAAAGCTATTGAAGGCATGGGAATAACACATTTCTACTTAAGTTTTAACTCTTTAAGATGACCTCCTATTTTTAATTTGCTAAACAGCTAGAGTAAAATGTTTCGAACACTATACTTAAGTTACTTTCTGGTTCAACGAGTAATAGTTCATTTGGAAAATTGGGAAGTATTTGTGTTGGACTGGGAAATAATGCACCTCTCTGTCTTGTCAATGTATATTCATTTTTGGCAATGATGTCATAATTTTTTTTAAAAAAATTGATTGGTGTCTCCTCACTGAACACAAGACTTACTTATATTTTGAATATTAATTCATACTGAATCAGCCTCCAACTGTTAAAGCAGGCTAGGGTTTAAGTCAATAAAACTATTAATTGTTTCATCTTCCTAAAAGGAAAAGCTGTTATTACTATTTTCGAATTTCAAATGAACATGCACACTGGGAAGAAAAGGCAGAGAAGCTTCTAGAAACGATCTCCTCACCTAGAGATAACTACTGATAGCTTTTTGTGGTAATATCTTTCGGACTTTTTTTTTGTCTGTACATTTGATGCTTTTTCTGTATTTTAAGTAACTGTGGAATAGTACTTTATCATTTGTAAGGTTCTTGTGCATATGTGTGCACGTTTGAGCCCTGGAAAAACCCTGTTTACTTATGACAAAGTTGAGGATTGGAAAGAATGTGATGGCTTGCCCAAGATCACAGAGTAAATCAGTAATGGCATTAAAGTGGACCCTGGGACCAACGGCCAGCTCTTCAGCCTGCATTTAAACCACAGATTACCTACTGATTCCTTCATGAGTCAAATTTGGTTTCTGATAGGTTAGCCATTGATAGATAGGATCCCCACTTAGAGTTACTTTTTTGCTCCATGAGAGTGCTTCTCCATGCTCATCTTCAGCGGAAGCACCATTGGAGCTCTGGTGAAGAAATTCTTGAAAAATAAAATAATCCCTCTGTTAACTCTATTTTACATGGAATAAGGAAGGTCTCTCACTAAGTACTGTTGCAGGTGGGAAGAAAGGTAGAACACAGAGAAACTATATCATTCAAATGTATTCATGAGTTACAGAAGGAAGTATGTCTTAATCTGTCATGCCAGTAAAGTACTAGCAATCAGTCCTCTTCTCAGCGATAGTTAGGGAATACTTAGTAAGTGCAGTTTCATAGTATTTGAGCATTTCCAAAACAGTTCTTAATTTTTTTTTTTTTGTTTCTCACTGCAATTAGGAGATACTATTTTACATATGCAGAAACAGCCTCAGAAGTGGTCATTCAGCCAAGGTTGCTTACATTGCCAATGTTGGGTACAGAGGCCTCCACCCTCTTCTCTCCGCCATGCTGCCAGTCTGCATGGTAAAGGACTAAACCTTGCTCTTTCGATGCATCCAAATGTCTTAGTATTCTCAGAAGCCTGATTTTTCCATACTTTGAAGGCTTGACTTCCTGCCACTCTCTTCTCCACTTTTCTGCCAACGTGTGACATTCAGGATCGACGTGGGTTTGTAATCCCACCTTGCAGTGCCTGAGCTGTGTACATCAGTAAGCTGTCTGGTTTTATTGAAACTGGTGTTCCAGAAACCATCCCATCGAGCACACCTTTCTTCCCACCAACATCTTTGCTCACCTTTGCTTACCTTCTTATCTTTTATTTCCCAGGCCTTACGCAAGGGGCTTCTCCCCTTCCTCGGCTTCATTTGCCTCTTGCCCATTTTTTAATCCTGAAAGCTTTGGTTCTCTCCCTTGCCTGTTTCTTCAAATACCAGTCTAAGTTCAAGTTCTAGTTTCTGAGACTCAGAAGCACTTTGGAAATACCAGCTAATGATAAGCAAAGGCGGGCACCCTATGCCACCTGCACGGGTTCCTTTGGGTCTAGCCCAGAATATTCACAAAGGAAAAATTGTGGAAGGTGAGACATATGAAAAGAAATACTCACATTTCACATGTTTTCAACTCTAAGTCATCTACTAAAATAGTAACTACCAGCCTTTAAAACTAGAGAGAGAAAGACTGACTTTCTAGCTGACTTCTTTCACCCTCAAAATGGGAGCAAAATTTTATGCACTAAATGGCAGATTGTGTGGTGAAACTTTTCTCTCCCAATGAACTCATGTTTACATTCTCCCAGGGGATTTAATGGAGTCCTTTTGTAGTTAATTAACTGTAAAATAAGATAAGATTGGACAGTTGTAAAGGGAGGTATCGTCAAGACTTTCCACCAGGCTGGGTATAATGTATTTTATTTCTAATCAAAGCCAAGAAACCATCTCTAAACTCAAGGAGCAGCAAATCCACACTCCCCTCTCCCATCTTTGATGTTGCTGCATGTCCTGGTGAGTGCTTTTATTAGAAAACTTTTATTAGTAAGGTTGGCCCATCAATAGTGGTAAGCCTTTTGAAGTGGTACCGCTCCTATTCCTTGATACTCAGGATTAACTCACTGGTGGTTCTCTTCCAGCTGCCTTTTTTTTTTTTTTTTCCAATAACCTATGTATTTCACATGCTTTTCCCTGCTCTGTGTTCAGGAGCCACAACTCACCATCTTGATTTGTCTTGTTTGCTTTCCCTGTGCCCAGTTGAGCCTGTTGATGCCCGCCCTGCCGCCGACCGAGGACTCACCACCCGACCAGGTATAATAACCCGGTTACTTTCTACCTCTCAGCATCTTGCGCTTGAGCCTGAGCCAACGCCACCCCCCTGCTCTTCGTGATTAGCCTGTCTACACTGCAGTTAGGGAGAGAGGATTTGAAAGGACCTGGAAACCAGACTTCTCAAAGATTCCCCTTGCTTTTTCCTTACACTTGATTTTCCAAGTTCCTATTTAGGTTATCTATTTTCTTTCTGAGCTTTCCTTTTCAAATAATAAGAGAGCCCTTCCAGCTTATGGGGTGGTTTTTTTTTTTTTTTTTTTTTTTTTTTTTTTTTTTTTTTTTCCTTTTTTAAGTGGAGAAGAGTATTTAGACCTCTGTGTCCTCAAAAATGGAAAGCCACACAGATGCAGATTCTATCCGGTGACAACTTGGTCTCTGCTTTGAATACCTCTTCCTTCCTTTCTTGTTTGGTATGCAGACGGGTCCTCTTCTGACTGAATTGGGCTCAAACTTCAATCAGTTCCTCACATAGATGTGAATTCCTAAAAATATCAGAATGGGCCTACCTCTAGAACCCAGAAATATTTGCATTTTCTCTTTCATGGGTTGTATGGACGTATTCTCCATGAGTGACTACAGTGACAGAAAGGATATATGTGCATAGTTTTGTATACCAGTCTTCTATTTTTTGTAATCACCTAAAATTCTCATTAACACTATAATAGACACTTCTTTTTTTTTTTTACAGTTTCCCCAGCATTAAGAAGTACACTTTGATCCTTTTTTCTGTATCTAGTCTATATCTCAAACTGTTTTTAAAATAATGTCACACCACAACAGAAGCACACATGAACCTGGTTTTGACTTTATGCACAATTTTGACCAACTAATGGTAGCCATTGGTTTCCATGAAACAAAGACAGCAGTTACAGAGTTGACCCAGCTGTGTATTCTAGAGAAACTTAGCTCCACAAACAAGTAAACCTTCCGGAATTTATTTCCTTCCTTATCCTCATAATGGCCTTGTGCAATAATCAAGGGATAGGGACTTCACCATGTTTGAAGATATTAACACATGGAGGTAGGTCCCTGGCTCAGGTAACAGTTGGTAGCCTGCCAAGAACAGACCCTGCGCCTCACACTGCCAGTGTTGGCTCAGACCCCTTCTATCTCCAACCACAGTCATTGATGAGAACTCTGAATCTGCCCTATGGCATCTTCATGACTCTGTGTGACACATCTTGACAGCTGCTCTGGTTGGTTCTGCCTTTAGGGCTTTTCAGAGGAACTTGAATTATAGTAAGTCAGACACAGTGTGGGCTCTCCTAATGTCTTCCTTATTGCCATTGTCATGCAAGTGAATTTTAAGGAACCAGCAAATGACATCCCCATCCTGCTCAGCCCATGGTGGAGCTCAAGGCTAAGGGGTCAGTTCTGTTCTAACAGTTACTGAGACCAGCTCAGGATGATCATTTGCCTTGGGCCTTTTTTTATGCCACTTTCTATTTTACTTTTAAGGAAGAGATGCTCTTCACCTACAAGAATAAAAAGTGAATTAGAAGCACTCTTAGCACTCTTACAACCAATTTTATAAAGTCCCTTCTTTGGGCCCTCTAGGCTAATATGTTCTATTTGGAATATGAGGGGGGGAGGGTTTGACAACCACCAAAGTTGATTTTTTTCCCCTTTTTTTAAAAAACTCTAACATGAAAATAACTTTTCCGTTCATTTCCCCCCAAAACAATCTATTTTAAGAGAAGAGCTAGAAAGTAGTTAGAGTTGTTATGTGGGGGGAAGAAGCCATCCAAGGTCTTTATTATAACAATAATAATGTTTCTATAACAGCAATATTTCATTTTGGTATTTCACAGAGAACAATGCATTAAATGCTGTGGTGGGTGGAAAGAAATAAAATGATAAGTTCCCCATTCTCAGGAGCTTGAAGTATATATAATAGAAGGAACACACTTAGCATATTTAAGAGGAGATGGAATTAGAAAGGCAGGGGAATACAAACCAACGTAAAGTACAAACCAGGGTGTCTGTGAGGTAAGCAGATGGGCCACTCACTGAGGGTGTGCTAATCCAGGCACATATAGGAGGTGAACTTCAGGGAAGCATTTCAAAAATTTTGAGACTCATCCATTGGCAAAGAAGAGGGGAAGGATTCAAAGACGGGAGCGTGGCCTGGGCTTAGCTTGCTTTCTTGTACTTTTTCTCCAATAAAAGAAGGCCATACGTAAGCAAGAATGATCAGATCCAAAGTGAGGAAGACTCTACTTTACGAATAGCTCTTACTTGCCAGATATATAGTAGTAGGACATGTGCTCTTTTTCTGTGCTTACCAGCCGTATCCCAAGCATTTGGACCAATTCCCTGCTACGTTCATAGAACTAGTTGTGGTTCTTCCAACATCACTCTTTAGGAGACTGCACGCTTGAGTTCAGTGTGCCAAACTATATCTTTAGACTTCTGAAAAACCAGGGCACTGTAACTTAGAATGTAATGTCAAGTAGGAAAAACAGTGGTAGCAGTGGGGATTTCTGGGCATGGCGGTCATTACAGCTACTCCCCCTGCTTGCTTCCAGGGAAGAAGGGGTTCTGGAGGTCAAGTTACACATTTGACCAGAATAAAGAAGAAAAATACATTAGCAAGCTCTTCACAGGGGGAGGAAAGCTACCCTTCCCACTCTAAGTTATTATCACCCTTCTGCAGTCCTCATAAAGGAGACCAAATCCTTGACTCCAAGCCATGTAAAAGGTTTCATGAGGGACACACCTCCCTCCCCCCTCAAAAGAAAGCAGATTCTGCTCGCTTACCATGACATAGAGAACTAGAGTTACACCAGGGCTTGGAATGGAATCAGTACAATTGAGAAAACATGTCTGACGAGCCTGTACGCAAAGGTCCCTGCGATATATTTCAATCTACATGTCACATTTCATCACATGCAATATGAGCCTATTACTGATGATGTTTTGCTATGTGCAAGCTTATTTTTCTTCCCTTTTAGTGAGATTTGCTTCATGTATAGAAAGTCCTTTCACTAAGTGCTTATACATGCTACACACAAATGAACTAGGAAGATCTTTCTTCTGAAAGTCTTGCAAACTATTGCACTATGATTAATCATCTGTTGTTCTGATTGTTACATGAATTTGAATATGGTTTTTGTTTTGTTTTGTTTTTTTGAATTTGAATTTTGAGTACCAAAAGTATTTCACTCTCCTTTCTGAAATTATGGGCTTTTATAATTTTGAATGGAGAGCTCCTATTTTTTGAAGTAATCATTGGTCCCACAAATCTAAAAGAAAAGACTATTCAAAGAGACTTTGATTAAAATCTCGAAATATAATTTTAACTGTTGCATTGCTAGATCCTGATGACAGCAAAAGGGTGAGCTATAAAGAAATTACTGTGGTTATACAACCCCTTCTCAGATTGAAAAGGGCCTATAGAAAGATTAATATATACATATTAAATAAATAAACTATATTTTTATAAATAAATATTATTTATATGTATAAATAAAACCAATGACAAATAGCATTAGTATCACAGCTCAATAAACACAGTGACATAGTGTTAGGAAATTAGAGGTCAGAGTGAGTTGAAAATGATGAGAAAATGCAAATAATTTCAAAGCAAGAACATAAAAAAGAAGAGCTCTTGGGACAGGGTCAGGGGGTGAGGGACAGCCAGTGAGAGGACCCAGCAAAAGATGAGAGACAAGGGGAGACTGTCCCATTTGTGCTTCTGCCTTTGTGTCTATATATTAAAGAGAGTGATCTTTTGAAAGAAAAAATGAAAGCCCAAAGTAGATCAAGATGAAAAAAGAAAGCACTAGCTAGCTCCTTGTACTGGTTTTCTACTGCTAATGCAACAAATAATTCCGTAACTAAGTGACTTAAAACAACAAGCATTTAGTTGCTTATAACTACTGGAACGATCAGTATTTCAGGCATGGATTATCTGGGTGCTTCTGGCCCCAGGTCCCTCAGGAGGTTGCAGTCAAGACACCCTCTAGAGCTGCAACCATCTGAAGACTTGAAGCTTGACTGTGGTGGGTCCATTTCCAAGCTGGCTCACTGACATGGCTGTAGGCAGGACACCACACCTCATCGTGGGAACCTTTTTGTAGGGCTGCTTGAGTGTCCTCATGGTAAGGCAGCTGGCTTTCCCAGGGCAAGTGACCCGAGAGAGAGAACAAGAAGGAAGCTGCAGTGCCTTTTTTGATCTAGACTCAGAAGTCCCCCAGGATCACTTTCTCTGTTGTCTGTTCATTAGAAGCAAGACACTCCATCCAGTCCACACTCGAGGGAAAGGAATTCAGTCCCACCTCTGGAAAGGAGGAGCATTAATAAATTTGTGGATATATTTTAAATCTACAACCCTTCTCTACCACATCCAAGTCCTTGTGACCCAGGCAAATTGGAGGCTAGGAGAACTTGAGGGTGAAATTGTTGAACTGCCCTCCGTGATCTTTGTGGACCTTGGAGAGCGGGAGAGCTGGGAAGATAGGGAGAAGAAACTCATTCTGCCAGATGGACAGGAGAGAAGACAGGGTGACAGTCCACAGACTAGGTGTGGATTGACATTGGTCTCGGCTCTGTTTTCGGATGAGTTATCAAATGGAAGCTTTGTGAACAATTGGACAAGGAATCAGGGATGTGTCAAAACCAGCACAGGCGCCCGCGGTCTTGTCAACTTCTCCTTTTCTTTTTGTGTGAGCTGTGCTGTTAGACTGGCACATGGTTACGCTGTGGACATTGTGCTTTTCAGTTTCAGCCAGATGTGTGACCAGTTTCACAGCACCTTGTGGACCAGGCTGTAAGAGTGACTAGACAAGATGCAAGAAATTAGGTCCAATGGGAGCTAAGGACCTGGTGTTACATGTAGCCTGAGCAAGAACCATCAGGAACACAATGCCTCTCCTTGACTGTCTGGTCTGCTCAAGGCTATCATGCAGAAGGGAGGTGTTGGCTCGCCCTGCGTGGAACAGGCTCAAAGAGCGGATGCTGTAGGGGGTCTCAGGTGGGCTTGCAGGAAGACCATCATTCTTGTAGGCAGAGGCAGAGCTGTCCAAAACAGAGGCAAGCGGAGAGATTCTTCTCCAGTTAGGAGCTGAGTGAGGGTCTGGCCCTGGGTGGGAATACCATAGAGATGGGATCTTAGCCTTTCTCATCCTAAAACAACGACTTTTGATATATAAATGCTCCAACACGTGGAACCTGATAATTTATATATTGTGCTTTCAGGTTTTGTTTCAAAAATGGCCTTGCCGCTTTGTGTTTCAGCTTCCAATTGTTATTTGAAAAATGAAATTTATTGTAACAATTAGTGTAAGACTCCTGTAGCAATTTATAGAGAAGGAAGAGTTAGTAAATTATAAGTTCTCTTAGTCCCACAGAAACATTTTCTAGAATTATGGACTGCAAGTCTTTATTCAGTGGATGAACCAATTAATTCTGTATCTCTAACTAAATCACTTAACTAAATAAATATGATTTTTATAATGCTTCACTGCATAGATACACAAACATAATTTATTTGTAATTGGAACAAAGCCCTAAAGTAGCAGTTTGATTCTACCAGGTAATTAATGCTCTTTTTTAAAGACTTTTTTTTTATTTATTTTTTTCTGAAAGAATGAGAACATATGGGAAAAGACCTAGAATAGGCTAGACAATAAGCCCCTAAAACAAGCCAGTATACTCTGGGAACACATCCTTGCCAACTTCCCAACTAGCATTTAACTTCTGGTTCTCCCCATTAAAAAAAAAAAAAAAAAAAAAAAAATTACAACATGTGTCTAAAGGCAGTAGAAGCTTTAACTTCGGATTTCTTTAATCTTTAATTTCTTTTTCTTTAAAATAGATAGTGGTTAAGGGTTTAAATACAGGGTGTCAGTTTTCTTTTTTTTTAAAGATTTTATTTATTTAATCATGAGAGACACAGAGAGCAAAGCAGAGACACAGGCAGAGGGAGAAGCAGGCTCCATGCAGGGAGCCTGACATGGGACTCGATCCCTGGATTCTGGGATCACGCTCTGGGCCAAAGGCAGAAGCTCAACCGCTGAGCCACCCAGGTGTCCCTGGTGTCAGTTTTCTCAAAGAAAGTCACTAATCTGTTTCCTCTCACTCCAGACTTAGAAAGTAAGTTTTGGTAGCGTTTGTGTTACAGCGTTAGTGTTTACAGATAAAATGAATTGACTGTCCTGCATCATTTACTCATGGTGTGATGCTTATGGATTAATGCAGGTTCAGGCTTGACAAATATCAAGACGGAAGAGATCTCCGAGGTGAAGATGGATGCCGAGTTCCGACATGACTCAGGATATGAAGTTCATCATCAAAAATTGGTATGTAAAGTAGTTCACCTCTTCCTGCCACTCTGCTTGCCTTGCCAGATGACCTGTTAACGCTTGTTCACGCTGTGCCAGAAATCCAGTGAAGGAAAAGATAAAAACAAGAATAAAACACTTTTGCCTATTATAGGGTTCATCATGGAAACACAGAAAAGAAAAAGGGGGGTCCTTATAGAATAGTTCTTTATGTCTGGAAGGCAGCAAAGCCCACCCAGGGCTCAGAGTGGAATTAATTTATATTATAATATCCGCTCTAATTAACTTCCACGCTATTTTCTAGGAAGTCAGGCTTCTAAGAGGTGGATTTGGAGTTGGCATTTATAACTGTCTCTCTGTGCCCCTTCATCTCTCCCTCTTCCCTTCCTTCCTGAGTTCTTTCCCCAGCACCCATGTTTTAAGTTTCTCCCGTGAGGGTAGGATCTCTGGGTTTCTACCAAGGTAGGTGGAGGCAGGAGGTGCACAGGACTCCATGTTCCGAGCAGGGTTGCTCTTTGAAAGATTTGGGCAAGGAAGACAGCAGCCTCCTTATTGGACAGAATCTCCTCCTGCCCCCTGTGTGTTCCCCCAAATGTTAGAATCAGAACAAATCAAAGAGCACCCATCCCCTTTGCAGGCAGCTCCGGTAGTTCTATGAAATCTTTTACCAGATGCTTCAGATAAATCAAATCCTGCATCATGCTAGGGTTTCTTTCGTCTTATCAGTAAGCATAATAAGTGGGTTAAATTAATAAAGAAGACAATTTTACTGCATATTCAGTAGTCAACCAAAAAATGGTAATAAATTCTCTTAGCAATAATAATATTTGAGAAGTACCTGCTGTCAGATGTTTATCATGCACTGGGGGTGGGGTGAGGGGAACATTCATGCTCTTTTTCAAGGGAGAGAATATCTTTCCAATATTCATAAATATAATTTCTAAATCCAAGTAGCAAATTACAGAAGAAATGTCTGTGAAATATTGTGCAATTGTGCATGTGTCTTTTCACTCTCAATAATTGGAGCAAATCCAAAACTGGCCTGTGATTCAGATTTGCATTTCAACTCCCATAATCTTTTTTGTACAAGAACATTTCGGGTTTTTGAAGCATGATTTTCACTGGCAGGTTAATCCGGTCTCAGTTAATATAAAATCAGGGGCACCCTTGATCTGACCGATGCTGAAGAGGTTAAAAAAAAACTCTGGGGTAGCTGTTCCAGAGTTAGGGGCTGGTGGGGCACGGAGCTGAAGATTAACATGCGGATTTGCGTTTTCTGGAGCCTGTGTCATAAAAGCTCATCTCCACAATTATGCTAACTCCTATAATGCGACAGTGACTAATGGCAGGGCAGCAATTAGGAGAATCAGCTCCCTCTACTGAGCTAGTTGATAAGATAATGTACTATAATTAGTGCAATGAATATTACAAAATTACAGTATTTTCTTAAAGACACAGGAAGATGTCCAGACTTGCATTTATTCCTGATTACCTCACATTTTTATCATTAGCTAATTAATGATTTGCTTTTTATAAATATGTTGAGCTAGCATATTTGTTGAGAAAGGGGAATAATTATGAAAAGTTTCTCGTTTTGCTGCAGATACACCCTGAGTAAGACTCTTAGAAATTGGCCCTATTTGCTGTATTTTATATTGCCTTTTCAGATCACTAGGATGTTCTTTGTCACTGTGGAAAATCCAGTCATTTTACTGTGTTGAGATTAGACCGAAAGAATTTCTTTAGGGAGCTGTTTTTATTAATTTATACAATAAATGTGGTATATGTTTAGTAGTAGTTAAGCCAGGTGGTCTGGCATAAGATCATCTCCTTAGATAACAGGATTATAAAAAGTACAGCATGCTTTTATAATTCCAGTTAGGTATGTAAAGTTGAAAAATAGTGACTTGCTTTTATAAACAACATGAAGGAATGCTGCGCAGCCAAGTTATCAGATTGAACAAATATCTCTGACATTGTTTCCAAAATTGTTTATGTGCAATTCAAACAAAGAGCAAGAGTAAAACAAAAGGTTTAGTTGGGTTTCTGGAGAAAGGTGTAAGCAAGCCGGAGTTCTGTATGGCTATTAAAATTCTTATCTTGTCGCCTACTACTTCTTCCCTTTGAAAAAACTCTTTTTTAAGCATTACACTTCTGGAGGCTCATTCAGTACTGTCCTCTTGAAGGATCGTGGCTAAAAGTAGGTAACAAGATGTCTGTATTCTTCAGATGAACTCCTTTGTCTCAGATGCTTTATTCTATGTATTAATGTCCATCTCAGGAAATTAGGACATCTCTGGGTTTGCACCTAAGGTGGAGTGGTCATGCATCAGGTACCTCAGTGGGCCTCTTTTCAAAAGCACAGTCCGTGCCTTTACAGCCTTTGGTAGATCCCCACTCCACCTCTCACCAAATGTTCCACCTGTCAGAGGGTTTCAGGTTCCTCTTGGCTACTGTTTAGCCTTTCTAGGAACATGAGGGAGTGGGGTGGAAAGCAGACTTCCCAGAACTGGGGAAGCATTCTGTAGACTGCAGGTGTCATTGTTAGTAGGTGGAATGTGTGGGTTTTTTTTTTTCCCCAAGTAATGCACCGAAGAATGGAGTGACCACCAGCTGAAACTTACTGCATAAGATCCACACTGAAACTTTTCACATTCCTCATCCAGTTGTTCTCGTGCAATTGCAAACCTTTTTTTTTTGTTTTGTTTTGTTTTGTTTTGTTGTTTTGTTTTCAAGGTGTTCTTTGCAGAAGATGTGGGCTCAAACAAAGGTGCCATCATTGGACTCATGGTGGGCGGTGTTGTCATAGCAACAGTGATTGTCATCACCTTGGTGATGCTGAAGAAGAAGCAGTACACGTCCATTCATCACGGTGTGGTGGAGGTAAGTGACTATGGCTGTGTGTTTGCAAGCGAGAGGGCAAGAAAGACTACATGAGAGATTTTGCTTGGCATTAAACTAAGAATCATCCCTAAGTAGCTATTCTTTGAAAAAAAAAATCAAGATTCCTGCATGGTGCTCAAGTTTGGCAGCTGTTTTCTTGTGTTGGTCTTCATTCATCCTGACTTAAAAATGCTATAATCAAGGCATTGGATTGTGTGCTGCTCCCTCAGCTTATCTTAGAAATTGTATCAAAATGTCAAAATAATAACTAATGAAGATGCCTGGCTTAAAGATGTTGTGATTACCCTCAACCATTTAAAAGAAAAGGAAAAAACAACAATAGAAGCTGGAAGTCTGCTTCAAAAAAAAAAAAAAGAAAGAAAGAAAAAAACCATAAGCGCATTCATTCCCTAATTTTTTTTTTGTCTTAAAGAGTCTGACTTCTGACTTCTTAGTAAAACCAGGGAGTAGTAATTAATACTCATTTTCAGTGAAGAGTCTTACCTTTTAAAGTTTCTTGGAAAATCACATGATAGTAGTTGAGCAGAACCTGCAGGGTTGTTCAAGCTGTTCAGCCTGTTACCTGCATTTCTGCCTGAAATATCTTCGTTTCCAGGGGTTAGTATAGTTGCCCTGGAGCTGGAGAGAAGATTCACCAAGTGACAGTCACCATTACCACATGATTACGTTCAAGACTTTGTCCACACAGGCCAGCATATGACTAATGAGTGTGTACAGCATGGAAGTCATGAGTTACACCAACAAAATAGAATAGCTACAAGGTTCAAATGTGACTTCTTAAACCCATGACACAAAATATTGAAATATAAAATTTACAAATAAGTTCTTCTTAGGCATTTATGTTTTTTAAGATTTTATTTTTAAGTAATCGCAACACCACCCAGCATGGGGCTTGAACTCACAATCCCGTGATCAAGGGTTGCATGTCCCACCGACTGAGCCAGCCAGGCGCCCCTCATGTATTTTAAAATGCAGTTCTGGTGTTGGGGAGTGGGTGGGTAATCCTCATAGTATGTGTAATTTTTTTTTTAAGATCTTACTGATTTATTTGAGAGAGTACCAGTGGGGCGGCGTTGGGGGTGGGGACAACAAAGGGAGAAGCAGGCGCCCCTATGATTTTTTAGGAAACTCTTAGAGAAAGTGAGTTAATATGTCTTAAGAAGTATTAGAATTTTCTAGAACCGAAAGAGATCTCTGTGATCAGTCAAATTGATCTTTTCATTTGGTAGATGAGAAAATAGCTGGCAGCTGCTCACCTGTTGTTGAACTAGGTAGGGCCAAGGTCCAAATACAGATTGTCCCATATCTAACCATGTGTCTTCCGCCAGAGAAAAGTCCAGATATTTCCAGCGAGTCAAACTTCTCACTACCCGCCGTCCCCTGGAAGAAATGTCCTCCAAACCATTCTCGATCAGAGAAAGGCAGGAAACGTTTAAATAAATGTATGGCAAAGCCAGAAACCTCATTGCGTTCAGCTCTTAACATTCTCCAGGCTGCTTGTTGATGGGATCTGCTGATGGAATTGGTTTTGAGTCTTCTTTTCCCTGTCCGTACTGGTGTGGACGTGCTGGGGGCAGCAAGATGTAAAAGAACAGAACGATTGACAGCCTTGACTGTCAGCACATCAAGTAGGCAATGACAGCATCACCGACTCTGGGGTGTTGCTCTTATAATCGTTATTTCTGAGCTCGTGTCCTTTAAAAAAGATGTATCATTGTTAGCATCAGTTTACTTCTCAATCACTCAAAACATTTTTTTCCCATTGCATATTTGGGCAAAAAAAAAAAAATGTTTTCATACTTGAATAGTTAAAAAGCCCCTTTCATTTCTTTAATATATTTTATGGGAGTTGTTTGTTTTTAGTTGAAGCTTAGTTGACCTACAATGTTCGTTAGTTTCAGGTGTGCAACCAAGTGATTTGACAGTTCTGTACATTCCACGGCACTCAGCACAATGAGTGTAGTCACCATCTGTCACCAGTAATTGTAGGTTTTAATGGCCTTGGACTGGCAAATCCTCCCAAGAGGCATCTTCCTTTTTATCAATTCAAGTGCCTGTTTGGGATGCCAAAGTCCAAAGAGCCTATATTGGTTTGCTAGAGCTGCCACAGCAACGTCACAAATGGGGTGGCTGAAACAACAGAAATTTATTTCCTTACAATTCTAGAAGCTACAGGTCTGCGATTGATTAGTCTGTAGGTTTGATTTTTCTTCTGAGGCCTCCTTCCTTGGCTTGTAGGTGGCCTACTTGGGCCTTCACGTCGTCCTTTCTCTGTGCATGTCTGTGTCCTGATCTCTTCCTGTAGAGACACCAGTGTTATTGGATTTAACCTTAATTACTGTAATTAATGATCTCATTTAACCTTAATTACTACTTTAAAGACCCTGTCTTCAAATACAGTCCTGTTGTGAGGCACAGGGGGGTTAGGACTTCACCATGAATTTGGGGAGGACACACTTGAGCCTGTAACAGAGCTCAGAGATGCTGGGCAGAAAAGCAAGGTTTCTCTAGTAGACTCGCTGCCATGGTTGTGCGTGAGACTTACCAGCTACTTATTTAAAAGGACACATCCCCACGTCCCACCTCAGACCTAAGGAGACAGTTCCCAAATAGGCTTAGAACCTGAGTGTTGAAAACGTTCCCAACTGAATCCGGCATACAGTCACTTTTGAGAGTCACAGATCACTCTCCTTCTTCTCAGTCACCGGTCTGAGCCAGCTGTAAAGTGTAGAAAATGGTACCCCTTGTCTGCAAGAGAACTAGTTACCTTTTAAAGCCTTGTCAGAGAATAAGTTGACACTTTAATGCAGCTCCTAGAAAAAAAAAAAAAGAAAGAAAGAAAGAAAAAATTTCATTTTGAAGCCAGAAGGCATCCTGAAAGGAGCAGAATTGTTGGGAGGACGGTTATCAGCTCTTCTCTTGATACTCACTCCACTCACTATTTGAGAACATCTAGAAACTTCTCCAGAGTGAATGCCCTCCTTGTATTATGTTTCTTTTCCTCATTTCTTCTCACCTCCTTCTTTTTTTTTTTATTTATTTATTTATTTATTTTTTTTATTGGTGTTCAATTTACTAACATACAGAATAACACCCAGTGCCCGTCACCCATTCACTCCCACCCCCCGCCCTCCTCCCCTTCTACCACCCCTAGTTCGTTTCCCAGAGTTAGCAGTCTTTACGTTCTGTCTCCCTTTCTGATATTTCCCACACATAAGGGAAGGGGAAAGAAATGTGTGGGAAATATCACCTCCTTCTTGAAAGTGCAGATGTTGTTGGGAGCCTGGAAACCACCCCCTTCTCCCTCTCCAGGCCTTCCTTTCTCTCCTTTCTGGAAGCATCGCTTTGTGCAGTTGTGTGTTGAGCACATAGGGTGGCACAGGACCAGAACTTCCTCCAAGGTGCTGTTCACCGTCCCTGCCCTTGGGAAGGCTGCAGTCTAGCAGATTCTGTTATGTAGCAGATGGGACTCTTCTACACTGATGTCAATTGACACTGAATATTCAACAACACGTGCTATAGCTCTTTCCACCACTTCTCCTAAATGGAGACCTCACCTTTGAAAAGGGGCCAAGAGGGGACAGGACAGATGTTTAAGGGTACAAGCTGGCAACAAGCAGTCAGTGAGGCCCAGAGAGCTAGTGCACAAAAGATAGACCCCAATACTGTATTATAATCATCACCTTGCCAAGAGGCTAGAACTTTATTATTCCAAATACTAATAAGAAAGCCTAAGAACAGGGGCACCTGTGGGTCTCAGTGGTTGAGCATCTGCCTTTGGCTCAGCGTAATCCAGGGGTCCTGGGAACGAGTCCCGCCTCAGGCTCCCCACAGGGGAGCTTTTCCCTCTGTCTATGTCTCTGCCTCTCTCTGTGTGTCTCTCATGAATAAATAAAATCTTTAAAAAAAGAAAAGGAAAGAAAGAAAAAGAAAGAAAGAAGAAAGAAAGAAAGAAAGAAAGAAAGAAAGAAAGAAAGAAAGAAAGAAAGACTAAGAACGGATAATTCTCTGACCTGATAGAGGTACTAATTATCACTACCCTGACGAGCGTATTACAAAGTATAAATGTATCAAGTTAACGTGTTGTACACCCTAATTTACATATTGTTATATGTCAAATATATCTCAGTAATAAAAAATTGGGGGGGGTGGCACAAATTCTCTTTACTATAGAGTATAAAAAACGTTTCCATTCACAGGTCTGATAACTGGAACATCAGGAATCTTCCATCCTTCACTCCCCATCCATCAGGTTAATGATCTAAATGAGAAGAGACTTGCTAGTTAGCTTTTCACGCGCGCGTTGTAGCATGTGACTTTCCCTGATGAATGGGCCGTCATACTGGTAGCATTATACAAATGCGTCCTTAGGGGTCCTTTCTTCCTGCTGGGAAGTTGACCCGCAGGGATGGAGGCACCTAGCAACCACTAACAGGTGTTGTGGGACAGTCGGACAGGAGGGTCAGGTTAAATGGGAAGCAGGGGGTACAGAAGAGTGTGGCTGGACCTGGAATCTCTCGTGGCTGGAAGCAAACAGCAAATGTTGCAAGGTCAGAGGCCAGTGTCAGGGATCGCTGATGATGAAGGCACAGCAGAGGAGTCCATTGGCTGCCTGAAAGGTCACTGACCGTGGGCAGCAAACACAAGTGAACCACTTATAAGGAGGGGGAATCACAGTTTAAAAAAAGGAATGTAGGAGTACCTGGGTGTCGCAGTGGTTGAGCGTCTGACTTCGGCTCAGGGCGTGATCCTGGAGTCCTGGGATCGAGTCCCGCATCGGGCTTCCCACAGGGAGCCTGCTTCTCCCTCTGCCTGTGTCTCTGCCTCTCGCTCTCTCTGTGTCTCATGAATAAGTAAGTAAAATCTAAAAAAAAAAAAAACAAAATGAATATATACAGGACTGAACACAAAACCCAACCCTGGGGGGTTAGAGGTGGGGTGAATAACTAGCCCAAACACCTGGTTAGTGTTCGCTTTGTTTTCCTTCCCGTTGTACGAGCTCCCTTGTTGGTCGTACTATCATCCATTTGTGAGCACGTATTAAGTCAGTGTGGTTTATCTTCTTCTCCTTTCCCTGACCACCTAGATGCCCTGAAGTGGAATATTTTAGGGGCCAGGACTCTATGGTTCAGCCTATCTCAGCGTCGTGCACTAAAGAGACACCCAGTAGCACACATCCTGCCAGTTATTCTACATAAGAATATTAAAACGTGGGCTTCCGCCCCCACACCAGGAGACGATGTGATTCAGAGGAACTAGAAACTAAGGAGACTCACAATTTCATCTCTGCAGTCTTGACAGTTAAGCTGTAAATTCCTCTGGATATAGTGAGGGGAACAAAGGCTGCAGCCAAGCCGGAGTGCCGTGCGGAGGGCCCTGGGGTCTCCTGTGAAGACACAGCGCACAGTACCTAGAGCCTGATGAAGACTCAGGACCACTTATGGATGAGATCTCATCCAGAAATTCGGGACACAGGGTGTGTGCAGAGGGCGTGTGTGCATGTGTGTTTTCACCTCAGCCAGTGATCGGTGTTCCTGCCTGGAACTGTTCCTGTGGGCAGATGAGGATTCATTCTTCCCTCATTCCTTCCAGAACAGGCATCACTGGCTCCAACTTCTCCTGGCTCTGCTCGAAAGGAAATGATATTGAGGTGTTCATGCCAGAGCCCTGCATGCACCATAGTGGCCCGGCCCTCGCACGGTGGCCCACACCAGTGCAGTAGCTTATCCAAGAAGGACCTATCCCTGCGCCCCACTGGGGAGGAAGCCTCCCTCTTACCTGATGCTCTTGTTTAGTGGTAGGTTTATCCATGGTTGTGAATACTCAGTGCTTCACCTTGAGCTTTCAAGGGGCTCAGGATAAAGGGATACAACCCAAGCTCCTTGGGCACCATTTTGTAAAAATAATCCCTCCTCCTGCAGCTCCTGAGCCCTCCGGTCTGAGGGCTAAGCCTCCCCACTGCAGGAACGGTGAGGCTTGAGCTGCCCTCCCAGCAGCAAAAGATAATGAGGATTAGCAGGTGGAAAAGGGCCAGGAAGACAGGAAAAGTTAGATGCCTGGTTTCCGCCTCTGCCTCACATTTCTGCAGGGTTGTGTGAAGCATTTGGCTTTGGCCTTTGAAGAGGAGATAAACCATTAAGTTGCCGGGTGTTCCCCTGACCTTGATGAACGCAGATGACAGTTGACAGCCAGTGCGAGGGTTGATGGGGTTCCAGGGGGACATGCAGGCACAACGCCCTGACGGTCACGCAGCACTTTGTGCTCACAAACGGAGCAGCTTTGCGCTGGATCTCCTCAGCAAGACTTTTTTTTTTTTTTTTCTCCCCATCTTGACACTATTTGAAATATCAGTTAAAAGGTGGCACAGAAACAAAAAGATGCCCAGGGTGGCGTGGCGTCGTGCCCCAGACGGGCCGCTTCCTGGCGAGCAGCTTGGGAGAGTTGAATGAAATCTTGCATTATTGGTGCTGATCTTTAGTGATGGCGTTTGAACTTACAGGTCCGTGGCTAATGACACAACTGCCAATTAAAGGACGGTGACCTCATTTGTTGACAACACAGTGGGTCAGAGGAAGAGCGGGGATAGGAAAACATCTGTGATTAGCCCCATAAGGACGATGGTGCCAAGTGTCCGCTGGCGCAGTGTCCTCTGGGGACCGCTTGGCAGCAGCTCGTCGGTGGCTTTGTTCTAAGGGGAAGTGCCAGGGGGATCCCTGGGTGGCTCAGCGGTTTAGCACCTGCCTTTGGTCCAGGGAGTGATCCTGGGGTCCTGGGATCAAGTCCCACGTCAGGCTCCCTGCATGGAGCCTGCTTCTCCCTCTGCCTGTGTCTTTGCCTCTCTCTCTCTCTCTCTCTCTCTCTCTCTC
This sequence comes from Canis lupus baileyi, assembly GCF_048164855.1. Lineage (NCBI taxonomy): Eukaryota > Metazoa > Chordata > Mammalia > Carnivora > Canidae > Canis > Canis lupus. Next base: position 25,416,759 of record NC_132867.1, on the reverse strand, counting down.
TCTGTCTTTCATGAATAAATAAAAATCTTAAAAAAAAAAAAAAAAAAGAATGTAAGGGGAAGTGCCCCTGCCTGGTACTGGGAGCAGCTTGGTGCAGGCGGCTTGGGCAAGGCCGCGGAGTGGGATCGGTCTGGGGATGGGAACCTAAGAATCCTGCACTTAGTGGGGGGCTGTACATCCTCCTCTCCTGGCTGGCCTGGGCTTAGCTTTGGAAAGTGGTGATTCCAGCTCCTGCGCATGAGGCGGAGTGACCACGGGGGAGCCAGATCATTCCAGTTTTACTGAAATGCAGCTGACATGGAGCACTGCGGTAATTTTAGGTACACAACCTGGTGATTTGATACCTGTATGTATTGTGAAACGATCACCGCAGTAAGTGTAGTTGACACCTTCCACCTCGCATAGAGCTATTTTCCTTGTGATGAGAACTTCTAAGATATACTCTTTTTTTTTTTTTTTAAGTAGGCACCCACCCAACATGGGGCTTGAACTCACCACCCGGGAATCAAGAGTCACATGTTCCACTGACTGAGCCAACCAGGCGCCCCAAGATCTACTCTTTTAGTAACTTTCAAATACGCAGTACAGTATTACCGTTAACTTATAGTCGCCATGCCGTCCATACACCCCCAGAACTTATTTACCTTATAATTGGAAGTTTGTGTCTTCTGACCACCTTCACCCTTTCTGCCCCCCTCCCACCCCACCGCTCCACCACTGCCCCCTGCCTCCTCTGGCAACCACCAGTCTGTTCTCTATCAGAGTTTGATTTTTTTCAGATTCCACATATAAGTGAGACCATATAATACTTGTCTTTCTCTGTCCGGCCTGTTTCATTTAGCATAATGAGCATTATGCCCTCAGGCCCATCCATTCACAAATGGCAGAAATTAACTTTTTTTCATGGCTGAATAATATCCCAGTGAATGATACTCTGCTCACCTGTGGGTGGACGCGTAGGTGGTTTCCGTGCTGCGGCTGTTGGAAATACTGCTGCAGTGAACATGAGGTTGCAGGTAGCCTTTCGAGATCGTGATTTCATTTCCTTCCGATAAATACCCAGCAGTGGAATTGCTGGATGCTCTGGTAGTTTTAGGTGTCGTTTATTCAGGAACCGCCACACTGTTTTCCACAGTGATTGTACCAATCTTTCAGTCTGAATTATTCATTAGCCAGCTGGGGTCTAGTCCTGTCGGGCTCCATCCCCAGACCTGGTGTCTTAGCTCCAACACACCTGTTCTCTGGTGTTTTTACTTCATGGGGTTCAGGGGTGATGCATCAAAGAGACAGCTGTGTGGGTCCAGAACCATGCCAGGCTGGCTCTCAGGGGAAAGCTGTATGAAGAGCTGAATGTGACCTTGCAGCACTCATCCGGGGGGAATGACCCAGCAGTGTTCTGGAAATGGTGGGAGGACCCCGGTTTCATTATGTGCAGCATAGACATACAGTATCCTTGAGAGGGAAAAACCATCCTCTGTACCGTACGTCCTAACTTCTCTGTGGAAAACAGGCTTCATTCTGATGACATTTGTGTCGATTCTCTTCATCTTCCAATGCCTTATGTTAAAAATAACAAAGCTCAGCTTTCATTCATTCAGCATAGAGGTCAGTAGTTTCTTCTGTGCAGTGTGAGTGGTACAGTAAATACCCTAGATACTAGATGTGACACTCCCCACATCACAGGGCCTGTCTAGGCACCTGGCACGTTTACAGCCGTCAGCCTGATCCTAGAGATAGAACACATCAGCACAGAGGATCTGTTTTTAAATCTTCAGCTGGACATACACTCTACAGTCTTAGTACCAGTTAAAAAAAAAAAAAATACATGGGACGCCTGGGTGGCTCAGCGGTTGAGTGCCTGCCTTCGGCTCAGGGCATGATCCTAGAGACCTGGGATCGAGTCCTGCGTTGAGCTCCCTGCATGGAGCCTGCTTTCTCTCTGCCTGTGTCTCTGCTTCTCTCTGCCTCTGTGTCTCTCATGAATAAATAAATAAAATATTTCTTAAAAATACGTGTGTGTATATATATACACACATAATCTAGAACAGTATATTTGAATATATTTCCTTTTTTTCCTTGCCACATGGCCTCTTTGATATATGTAGATTATCATTTACGTTAAAAGACTCATATTAAGTTTAGTGAAAGCAGGGAGAAAATTAAAATGAGTGTGGAAAAGATGATCAGCTGTCGAGATTTATTTGCCTGTATACTTTGCTGACTGTCTCTCCATGATGCTCTTGGATTTTTTTTTTCCAGCTCACCACCACCCTTTCAAGTAAAACAGTTTTCCATTGTGGCCTTTTTGTCATTTCTTGAGCCAAGAGGGAGGAAAAAAAAAAAAAAAAACCATATTGCTCTGCAAGTATCCAGTTGCTGTTAAGGCTTAGGGAAGCGACCAGCGAGCACTTTGCAGGCAGAGCCAGCTCGACAAGGTTTCAGGCTCCCCCTGGTGGCCAGATGGAGCATCCCTGTAACTGGAGGGTCACAGGCGTCCTGCTGGGAGGCGGCGCAGTGGGAGGGAAAGAAGAGTCCTGCGCTCCTTATCCCTTACCTGTTCAATGTTTGCACTTTTAAAAGATGGATATTTTTTTTTTACTCACTTGTCCTCGCCCTTGCATCTCAGGTTGACGCTGCTGTGACCCCAGAGGAGCGCCACCTCTCCAAGATGCAGCAGAATGGCTATGAAAACCCAACTTACAAGTTCTTCGAGCAGATGCAGAACTAGACCACCGCCACAGCAGCCTCCGGAGTTGGACAGCAAAACCATTGCTTCACTACCCATCGGTGTTCATTTATAGAATAATGTGGAAAGAAACAAACCCTTCTGTTTTATTATTTACTCATTATCGCCTTTCGACAGCTGTGCTGTAACACAAGTAGATGCCTGAACTTGAATTAATATACAAATCAGTAATGTATTCTCTCTCTTTACATTTTGGTCTCTACATTATTAATGGGTTTTGTGTACTGTAAAGAATTTAGCTGTATCAAACTAGTGCATGAATAGATTCTCTCCTGATTATTTATCACGTAGCCCCTAGCCAGTTGTATATTATTCTTGTGGCTTGTGACCCAATTAAACTCCTACTTGAAATATGCTTTAAGAATCGATGGGGGATGCTTCGTGTGAACATGGGAGTGTAGCTGCTTCTCTTGCCTAAGTATTCTTTTCCTGATCACTATGCATTTTAAAGTTAAAGAGCATTTTTAAGTATTCCAAATGATCTAGAGAATTTTTTTCCATGATTGCATTTTACTGTACAGAATGCTGCTTCTGCTATATTTGTGATAGAGGAATTACGAGGATACACATTTATTTCTTTGTGCCTGTTTTATGTGCACACATTAGGCATTGAGAATTGAAACTTTTTTGTCCATGTATCTTTGGATCTTTGATAAAGAATCCCTGTTCATTGTAAGCACTTTTACGGGTGGGGTAGGGGTGGGGGGGGAGGGAGTGCTCTGCTGGTCTCAAATTACCAAGAATTCGCCCAAGAAATTTTCCGCAGGATGATTGTACAGAATCATTGCTTATGACCATGATAGCTTTCTACACTGTATTACATAAATAAATTAAATAAAATCACCCTGGGCAAGAGTTTTCTTTAAGGGATAAGTAGGAACGTTAAATATTCAAAGTAATCTGGGAGTGGGGAGAAAAGAGGCAGATTCAGCTTCTTTTAACCAGCCTAAAACGTTTTATTTATGACAGCGAAAGAAAGTAAAAGGGGCAAAATCAGGGAATGGGGAAAGCCTATCTAGGCAAACCCTTTAAGATTTTCTTCAATTTGTATAAAACGGTGTTTTCATGTAAATAAATACATTCTTGGAGGAGCGCCGTTGTGCTGGTGTGAATGATTCCATGGTAACTACCTGCTGAGCATGTAGTCTTCTAAAGGCTGGTGAGAGGTCTTCTAACATAATCGAACACTGGACATCCACACCTTTGTATCTTAACTGCAAGGCCGGGTAGGAAATTGGGGCCAACGTGCATCTTCCAGTGCTAGTAAAGTACTTCGTTGACCTAATTCAGCTTTAAACTTGGTCCAAAGTATTTTGCCACCACATCCTGGTCCTCAAGCTTGCCCCTGTCCTAACCTGTTCAGACTGCTGTATCAAGATACACAGACCCGATAAGCCAGGAAATAACAGAAATTTACTTTTCATGGTCCTGGAGATTGGAAGTCCACGGTCAAGGTGCCAGCATGGTCTCTCGAGGACCTTCCAGGTCGCAGCTTTCACATTGTACAAGGGCACTAATCCCGTTTTAAGGCTCCTCCTGACCTTAGTCACCTCCTAAAGGCCCCGCCTCCTCATGACCATCACGTTGGGCATTACACTTTCAACACAAGAATTGTGAGGAGGCACAGACATCCAGGCAGACCATCACCATCTCAAATAAGAGATGAAGAGACAACTTCTGGGGAAGCTAAAAAACCAAGACGAGCTCATGGCTATCTCTAGAGCAGGTTTCCTGAACTGTGGCACAACTGGCATTTTGTAGGGATTCCTTCCTGGTTCTGGGGCGCTGTCCTGAGCAGTGAAGGATGTTTAGCAGCATTTCTGGTCTCTACTCGTGAGATGCCGGGAGCACTCCCCAGTTGTGACCATCAAAAATGTCTCCAGACGTTTCTGGGGGGCTGAATTGCCCCCACTTAGGGACTCCTGTAGCTATTTTAACACAGTGTCCTATGTGTATGATTTTCAATCAGAGCAGTCTATCCAGTTGCTACCTCAGAGTTCTAAGAACACATTGACCTGGTGTCTCTGCTGTATTATGCTTGAGATCCGTGAACATGCGCACCAGCCTTCTCGTTTCAGCTTTAGATTCGACCTCTTAACCTAAAACACAGAAAATCAGTTGTTTCATCATGCACTATGCTCGATGAACAGACTGCATTAAACTCGTCTGTGTGTCCTGTTCTCATGAGAACAAAATCGCTCTCTCCTTCCTTCTGTTAAGGGTGCTTAGACCTGACAGCTGTGGGAAGGTGCGTTAGGTGTGACAGTTTGGGTATAAGCTGAGTTCCTTTTTGCTGGGATAGAAGGCAGCCAGTGGGGGATAGTTAGTCCTAGTAGGACAGTACATTGTCTCATGACGCTGGTAAATTGAGACTGAACTTGCTCAAAGGTTTAGGATGTTCCTCCCAGACTAGCTTCAACCCCAGTAACAGCAAATTTTAACTGTGATCATTTCAGAGCTAATGAGGACATTTTTAAAGCATATAATAGATTTTATAGATCTGTAGATAGAATTTATGAAAAGAAATGATCATGCTTTCTAATCTTGGTTTTCAAGTTGGAAATAATTCTCCAGATAGTTTGGAGATTAATTGGGATTAATCGATAGGCAATTTGTCCAGCCCAGAAATCAGTGAGATTTGAGAGGAGTTCGGCATGGCCAACCTGATAGGTGACAAATGGCACCTCAACATAGTTTTCATTTGCATTTATCTTCCTATGAAGAAAGTTCAATATTCTTTGATCTTCCCAAGGGCTATTTTGTGCTTCCGAATTTTCTGTTCCTGTCTTTTGTTTTGGGCTTGAAATCTATTTTGCCCTCGGGATTGCAAACCCTGCTGTCTTACTGTGTCCATTTGCCTGATAAATCTTTGTTCATCCCCTTTATTTTTAGCTTTTTCAGCTGCTGCGTTTTAAAGTGCATGACTTGTACACAGCGCAGAGTTGGTTTTTGCTAGAGGAGCCAATTTGGAAGTCTTTTTGGCTTAATAGGCAAGTTAAGCCCATTTAGTTTTATGATATGACTGCTCTGTTTGCTCTCAGTTCTATCGTCTGCTGTAATTACTGAGTGTATTATATGTCCTGTGTCTCCGGGAAGGAGGGCTCTTGGCGAACGCATACGTGCATGTGTGCATGCATACATATGTGCATGCGTGTTCGCAGTTTATAGGAAGCTTTGTATTTTCATTCTAGTGGTTACTTTTTTACTAATGATTTTCATAGTGTTCTCCTTTTTTCCTTAACTTTTACAAGCATATCGTTTGTCTTTTCCAAATGGTATTCTTTGACCCCTTCCTACCACCTACACAATAGTGAATGGTCTCTCCCTGCTTTCCCCCTTTTCTCTGCCTTCTCCCATTTGTTCTATTTATTCAGACCTAAGTGTTTATATATTTTTCTTCAACCCCCGACCCCACCCTATTTTAGTTTCAGCTCTATAGTGGAATATGTGAAATGCTCAATCGGTTTTTTGTCCCTAGACATCTTTTGGTGGATGAAGCCCACCCTCCAGTTAGAAACTAGAATTCCTCAGCAAGAGCATGTGTGGCGCCTGTTAGGGTCAGAGGAGCATGAGACTCTTAATCTCAGGGTTGTGAGTTCCAGCCCCATGTTGGGTATAGAGATTACTAAAAAATAATAAATTTCAAAAAAAAGAAGAAGAAAGAGAATATGTGGATAGTATCTAAAAGTTTCTGACACATTCAAAACTGATTTTTCTATGACCTTGAAACTTGAAGGGCAGCTTCTCTTTCCTTAAGTGTCTAGAAAATGCTGCTCCACTATTGCCTTGCTTCATATATTATTGTTGAGAAATCTGAAGCCAATCTACTTCTCTTTGCTTTTGTTAAGTGTTTTCATTTTTTACCTAGAGGCTCTGAGAATTTTTTTTCTTTATCTTTAAAGTCGAATATTTCTGAGTTGATTATTCATGCAGTTTTCCTAGGTAACCCCTGGGGGCCCTTTCAGTGTGTCGATTCAGTTCTTTATTTCTGGAACTTTTTCTTGGATTGCAGTCTTAAGTACTCTGTTCCATTATTTTCTTTGTCAGCGACACCCAGGAGTACACACATTCGGCCTCTTTTTGCTCATTTCCATTTCCACCTCATTCTGATCCTTTTTGTAAAATTATTTTCTCATTTTCTTTTCTTTTAATATTTTATTTATTTATTCATGAAAGACACAGAGAGAAGCAGAGACATAGGCAGGAGGAGAAGCAGGCTCCCTGTGGGGAGCCTGATGCCCAGGACCCCAGGATGACCACCTGAGCCAAAGGCAGAGAGGCTCAACCACTGAGCCACCCAAGTGCCCCATTCTGATCCTTTTTAAAACGTATTTTCTTGGGCAGCCCTGGTGGCTCAGCGGTTTAGCGCCACCTTCAGCCCAGGGCGTGATCCTGGAGACCTGGTATCGAGTCCCACGTCAGGCTCTCTGCATGGAGCCTGCTTCCCTCTGCCTCTGTGTGTGTGTGTGTGTGTATCTTTCATGAATAAATAAATAAAATCTTTAAAAAAAACAAACCTTATTTTCTTGGGCAGCCCTGGTGGCCCAGTAGTTTAGCGCCACCTTCAGCCCAGGGCGTGATCCTGGAGACCCCGGATCGAGTCCCACGTTGGGCTCCCTGCATGGAGCCTGCTTCTCTCTCTCTCTCTCTCTCTCTCTCTTTCTGTTTCTCAAGAATAAATTTTAAAAATCTTTAAAAATAAAACTTATTTTCTCATTTTCATTCTCTTGGTTTTCCTTCTTCTACTCAGTTCCCTTTATTAAGTTTTTAGGTGAACCCATTCTCCTGTGGGCCCCTCACAGCCTGCTCTTTATTACAGATGCAGTCCTGTGATTTTCTCCTCCATCCTTCCCTAAATTCAATCAGCTCTCGTTGCCTTTCTTCCTGATTTTTGTCTTGATTTCTCTCCTTAGCTTTTGTTATTTCTGATTCTGGGTATTTTCCAGATGCACGTTGGAGGCTGTTCAATCCAGTGTTGGTTGCAGTCGTTGTCAACTTTATGGTGCTTTTGAGGGGGAGTCTTGCCCAGCCGAGGAGCTTTTCTTCCTAACTTCGGATGTTTCACAGTCGTTCTCTCTAGAAACATCTGCGCTTTTCCATTTACAGTAACGGGGTGGGCAGGTGCCTAGGTAAGAGCACGTTCTTCCGTGGGTTCTGCTCTGTTCTGCACAGTTTCCCCGTGGGCAGCGTTGGGAGGCAGCACCAGGTGTGCCTTGCTCCTGTTCTCTGTAGGATTCTTCATGCTGCTCACTTTCTTCTTTCCCTTCCCCGCCGGCCTCCCAAGAACACCCCCTCTCCTCCCACAGAACCGTGGGCTTCTCCAAGTCCCCCTCTCTGGTCCCACCCACTCGCAGAGCCCCCCCCCCCTTTGCAACCAGGGATCTCCACTACCAACTCCCCCTCTGCCTTCATTATTTTTGTATATATTATTTCATTTTTCTCTTTTGAGGGTGATTTTATCTTTTTTCTCCCTCAAAGTCCCTGGCTCCCCTCAGGCTTTGTAGACCTCCTTCCCCCTCATTTCTGCACCCACCCATTGGTGTGTCCTGGCTGCCACAGGCCAGCTATGGCCATGCTGTTGGAACTTGCTTTCTTTTTTTTTTTTTTTCCTCTACCTACAGATAATTTGAAAGTTGCAGTTCCTTTTCTTCTTAGTAATGCTGAAGAGGGAGATTTAACCACCATTATGGGGAAATCCCTACGCTAGTATGTTTTCAAAGCTCCCCCAGGTGATTCCTATATGCAACCCCGTGGAGAGCCTCTTGTTGTATCACTATGTGCTTTCAACTTGTTTCACAGATATCGCCTCAAAAATCCTTTGGCTTCCTGGCCATGACTGTCTAATCGTCTTTCTACCTGAGTCCTCCATGGAGTTCTGGTCTTCAGATCCGTGTTCCTCAATGCCTCTCTCATTCTCCTGTACCAGAATTACCTGGAAGCCTGGCCCAAAAAAAATGCAATTTCCTGGATCCCATCTTGGATCTACTTAGATAATCCCTGGAGACCCACAACTCTTCATTTTGAATCAGTACGTCCTCCTGTAATTATATAAACCATGAGAGGTCATAAGAATTGCAGCTTCAGATGCTAGTGGCCTCAAGGCTCTGCCCTCAGGGTTTCTCTACTATACACTGTTCTAAGTAACCTCAGCCACATGGGAAATATTCATAATAACTCATGTGCAAAGCTTAAACCTAGATCTTCTCCCTGAGTTTCAAGCCCAGATTCTTATTTTTGTTTTAATAATATACATGGTGATTATAAATGCTATTGTAGATAATCCAGAATGTAGGAAGAAAAAGGATTCACCCATAATCCACCCCCATCCTGACAGAAGTATTGCCAATACTTTTGCATATATACTTTCAGTAGTTTTAAGTCACGTGGATTTACCTCGCTTGCTTTTTTTTCATATCTAGTAACCTATTTCCTGCTTTTCCACTCACTTTAATATGTGCATATTCTTGTGTCACCGAAAAATTTCTCAACTATTTTTAAAGACCACATAAAGATATTCAATCTACCCTCTTGGGAAATTTTTTTGCTATTACTCTGTTTAAGCCAATATCTTTGACCACAAACCAACGTGTTCTTTAGTTTTTGCTTTTTAATAAAAGATAGTTTAACATCTGCTGCAAGAATGCACATGAGTCAGGCTCGGCCTCGGTCTCCTGATTTGTAAAATAAGATAATAATAGTTCTTCATACAGTGGTCATGAGGGTTAAATCTGTTAATATATATGAAGTGTTCAGAACATTTTCTGACATGGAGTAAGTGGTATGTAAGTGTTAGCTACTCGGGAGCGTGTCCGAGAACTAGAAGGGTATTTTTAATTCTTATCTCTTTATTCGTAATACCTAACTGATGTTCAAAAAAGGAAGTTCTACCCTCATCAGTAGTATATGTGAGTGTCCTCTCAAAGCACCAACAGGACTGAGGAGGACTTAGGTAATGTCACATATTGCCAAGTTGAAATGAAAAGAGGCTAATTTTGCCTTCATTGTACATAGCATTTTCCTATTAGGCTGGTTATTCAGGGATAATTCTCTTGTAGAAGATTCTTGAAAGGTCCCTGCAGCCATCTTCTTCTCTTTCTTCTTCCCTATGTATAGATATAAGGACACTGCAGTGGTGTGATTTTGTGTGCATAGGAAAAACCAGAGCACAAACCACTATGTAATTCCCTTGCTTTGATTTTATAGATATTTTTAACTATCTTATTCATTTATTTGACAGAGAGAAAGCACGCGCACAAGCAGGGGGAATGGCAGAGGGAGAGTTGGAGAAGCAGACTCCCCACTGAGCGGAGTCTGACTCGACTTGGGGCTTTATCCCAGGACCCTGAGATCACGACCTGAGCCAAAGGCAGATGCTTAACCAACTTAGCCACCGGGCACCCCTGACTATATATATTTACTTGTGGAATACACTTGCAGATCAAATCAGAATATGAAGATCCATTATGGTTATTAAAGCACCACCTCTTCTGGCAACTTAGAGGCCCTGAGGCCAACCAGCAGGCAATGTCTCATTTCTAACGTTGCTCTGTTTGAAAAGATTTTAGAGTAATTTCCAGCGTAAATCATTTTAATTGTCATTAAGTCGTCTTGGATAACTAAGTGTTCTTGGAAAACCTGTTTGACACACCTCAGAGCATACTGCAATTTTTAACTGCTCTAAATTTAGTTTTTCTCAAGCTGAACTGTTTCTCCAAACTAGGAATCTTTCTTAAGAACCTCAAACTTTCCTCCTTCAGTTTGTGAGGTGGCCACAGTTGCTTCACCTTGGCTCATTCATTCACATCACACTGTTACTGAATGCCTACTGTATACACGCAGACAGTGCCAGGGATGGGGGATACAGTGGCTAAAAAACAAACATGTGGTTCCACTCGCAAGACCTTACAAGTCTCCAAGTTACCACAACTATGCACACAGTGACTTTACACTAACAATTTTTATTTTGCCACAAGTCAGCAATTTGAACAGGGCTCAATGGAGAAGGCATGTGTCCACATAGTATCAATGGGGGCAGCTCATCTAAAGGCTGCAGGATCTGTTTCCAAGATGGCGCACTCACAGGGCTGGCAAGTTGATGCGGGCTGTCAGCTTGGGAGTTTGGCCACAAGCCTCAGTTCCTTTCCACGTGTGCTTGGCCCTTCTGATAGCACAGTGGCAGAGTTCCAAGGGTGAATGTCCCAGAAAGGAAGGCAAAAACTGTATTGCCTTTTCTGCCCTCAGTCTCAGAATTTCCATGACATCACCTCTGTCATACCCAGTTCATGCAGGGAGTCACAAGGACCTGCCTCAGATCAAGGAAAGGGCACATAGACTTTATCTCTTGATGAAACCATATCAGAAAATTGTGAACATGTTTTAAAACCACATTAAGGAAAAAAAATATATATATATATTCCATTAGAATAAGTAGAGGTGACAGCCAGTCCTCTTTCTTGATTGGCCTAGCATAATTAACTGGTAATGAAAGACTGTTTGGGGCACAGAAGGACGTAGCTCAGTTCCCTTGGGTAGGACAATTTCTTTTTTGTTTTCCATTCTGGACCTGTCCCCTGAACTTCAGATTCCCTTCGCCTGCTGATTTGCCCATTTGAATGTTTAACAGACATCTCATACTTAACATGTTCAACATCAAACTCCAGATGTCTTGCTCCTCTTGTTGTCCTTCCAGTCTCATGAAATGACAACTCCACTCTTAGTCCAAAAATCACAACCCACTGGTTGTCCATTCACCTTATTTCCTTATCTCCATTAGGTCTTTGATCAAATGTCATCATTTTGATGATGTTGTTTCTGACCATTCTGGTTTAAACTAAATTCTCTTCCTCCCCCAGCCTTCTACACCCCTGCCCCCCATCATTTTCTCCTTTCCACCATCTTACTTTTATTTCCTACTACCCTCCTTTCGTGACAATATATAAACTCCATAAAGGCAAGTCTTTGTTTCTATCTTGTTCACTAATGAATCCTTAGTGCCTAGAGCAGTGCCTCACACATGATGAGTGCTCAGTGAGCATTTGTTCGAATAAGTGCATACATTTGGGTTGTCACACTTTGATAATTAGCACAGGAAAAGGATGAGGAGAGGCAAAATGGGAGGAAGGGGACTGATTTACCCAAATATAAAAACTGGAGCGAACCAAAAGAGCTGAATATCTTCTTTTGCTTTCTCAAGATCCAGTCACAGCCTAAAAAGTCTTAAACGTTCTTCATCATACGTAGTTTGGGCCTGAATAAAATGTCTTTGCTTATGTCAGTTTCCTATTGTAGTTTCCTCCACGTGGGTGTGGACGAATGGCCCAGCAGAGGTAGTAGGCTTCTGATAAGCTTCCGTGGCAAAAAAAAAAAAAAAAAAAAAAAATCTAAATAGCCTGCATCATTTTTATTCATCCTTCCAAACCAGAGGGGTTTATCTACGGCCAGCAACCCTTTCACATCAAGGGACAGAGCTCTAACAATAAGAAAAGGAAAACGATCATTTAATGAAAATTACACCTATTACTGAAGAATTGTACTTCAGCTTAGAAATTATGATAAAAGCTTTGGCGAATTGCACCATGAAATACAGATACTTAATAGGGCAGAGAAAAATGACAAACTCAGAGAAATAAACACTTCAGGGGCACTCAACCAAAGGCATGTACAGAATAGAATCTCCAATAAGCTTCAGGAATTGAGGAAGCAAAGTTGTCTGCTAGGAAATAGGTCTAAGAGAGATGAGTTTCTGGAAGCTACACCTTGCCAATTTCAGTGTATATTTATAATCCCATGTCTAGTCTCTCCTGGCTCATTTTAAACTTTGGCTACTCATAAAAGCTCTGCATATTTGGAAGAAGATTCGTCTTCAAACCAAAAGATGATCCCCTAAGCACTGGACTCCCAGCACACACCTCAGCTTTGTCCTCTCTGAGCGTTCCCTGACTGAGACCCATGGGTATGCAGGGCCTGGCCCACAGAATCTCCTGAGACTCTAAAGATGTTTCTGGCTAAAGATTGTGTATCTTTTTTTTTTTTTTTCTTTTTTAAGATTTTGAGAGAGAGAAAGCACAAGTGAGTGGAAGGGCAGAGGGAGAGGGAAAAGCAGACTCCCCTGAGATCATGACCTCAGCCAAAGGCAGACACTTAACCAACTGAGCCATCCAGGTGTCCCAAGACCTTGTATCTTTATCTCCAAGAGAATAAAAGCATATTATACTTGATTTTATGACTTTAAAAAAAATAAATGAAATAGTCCTCAGGTCTCTAAGCTACCTCTCATTCTAGTTACCAAAATTTTGCCCAAAATGTTTAAGATCAAAGAAATATTAAAGGTGAAGGGACGCTAAAGATTACTCAGATAGGTCCCTTATTTTATTGAGGAGGAAACTAAGCCCAGTGTTGTGAAAGGACTCACCCACAGCTCTGGTGGATATAACCAGGACTCTGGTCTATTCCTCTTACCTCCAGCTCTCACTGAGACCTTTTGTTTTGTTTTGTTTGTTTTCCTTAACACTCCATATCAGAGCTTGTAATGCCCTTTGTAAAACAAAGTCTTGGCTCCCCCAAATCTCTCCCTTGTCTCCCCAACATCCTCTCCAGCAGCTGCTTCCCCACCCCCACTCAGTGATAGGGTGAAGAGAGCCCCCCCCAGTGAATTCAGGGATTTTTCCCAACCTCATTTAAGTTAATCTCACCAGAGGAGATGACCCATGTGGGAGAGGGTGACAAATAGTATCATTTGGTCTTTCTCCCAGGTATTTCATAGCAGATAAGGAATGTGCCACTTTTCACAATGGTAAATGTTGGACTGCCAAAATCAAATTCATCTTAAATACCACAGCCAAGTTGTATAAACACATTGTGTATTGTCTTCAAATTATGTCAGAAAAAAAGAGTAACTTTAAGGTGCTAATATGGTAAAGGAGAAAGTCACAGCTCTAGGAGACCACAGGGATCTGTATCTCTGTGGGTAGAGTTGAGGATTTTCCTACAATATCTTCATGCTCTGAAAGGCTCCCCACCCCATCACCAACAGCATTGACTGTGTGACTATGATTTTGTTGGGTCAAGAGGATGAGTTACGTCTCCAGTTGTCACTATGGTGAAGAGTAGGGCACGAGATTGGTGAAGGAGCCAAGGAGGCCAGGGGAGGACAGAAAATTCACCAGGAAAAAATGTCAAAAGTCCTCTGCTTCTAATGATTTTATCTCCAGCAGACAAAATCTCAGGAGCAAATAGATGAGAAGGAAAATACGTATCGTGGTGGTGTTCTCCTTCTCTTCTTTCCAGAAGAGGGTTAAAGGAAGAATTCGGATGTCTTGGTTAAAATAAATCTGCAGGTGCCCCTGCAGGGCTGTGGGCAGGACCCGGAGGCTGTCCTCCCCCTGCTGAGAGGTGAGGACAGTCTGGGTTTTGCCTTTTGGAAGGCAAGACGGGCAGAGAAAGCTTCTCAGCAGCTACCTAGACGGATGCAGGAGCACCCAGCGCCAGGCTGCCCATCACCTCGGCGGGCTGGTCATTTTCACGGCAGCAGGTGCTTCTGTAGAGGAGAAACAATCAGAACCTTCTCACTCAAAGGACAGCTGGAGGGAATTTTTTCTTTTTCCTGTCCCAGACAGTAGGCAGGATCCTAACATCAGAAAACTTTGAGGAAAAGAGAAAAAGGAAAAACAAACAAAGACAAAAAAGTAATAGAACACAGATGTTTTATTTTAAAAAAGGAAAAGCGCACTAGCCAGCTAGAAAGGAACCTAGAATGAATGTCCAAAGATGGTTTAGCTTGTTATGATGTGAACTGCTTTGACAAACGACATTCTCATTGTATCTACACTCTACTAAACTGATTGCAAAGCCAGCCCTGTGTCGTCTGACCACTCGTTTTTCATTGTTTCTGCTAATGGGTTTTGTGGAGAGTGGATTAGTTTCATTTTCATGCCCCGAGGCAAAAAGATGAAAATATTCTGATGATAGTAATGGCTGGAAAAGCACCCTGCTGCTTGCAGTTCCAGACCCAGAACTACGTGAGTTTTTATTTTAATGTATGTTGCTTGTGCTGATTCAACCCTTTTGACAACATCCACAGAGGCATGTCCCAAACAATCCAATGTTTCCTGCATATTATTTTTCTCTCTACCATGCTCTAAATCATTCCTTAAAATTTCCTAAAATTGGGGCAGCCCAGGTGGCTCAGCAGTTTAGTGCCACCTTCAGCCCAGGGCATGATCCTGGAGACCCGGGATCGAGTCCCACGTCAGGCTCCCTGCATGGAGTCTGCTTCTCTCTCTGCCTCTCTCTCTCTCTCTGTCTCTCATGAATAAATAAACAAAATCTTTAAAAAAATAAAAATAAATAAAATTTCCTAAAATTATAGGTAAGTCTGGCAAGTGTATATGGCTCACTACACACAGATCTATTTAATTTTCATATGTAAAAGTGGAGCAACCTAAGGGAAAGAAAATAACATGACTCTAATTAAAAAAAAAAAAAAACTGTTGGTTAAAAGTGGCAAAGTTTTGAGGGGGATGGAGCAAAGGTTCTGGGCTTGTAGACCAGCCAAGGCTTGGAGAATATTTATTCTGGCTGCCCAGCGGGTGAGTCTCCCTATCTTAGCATGATAAAATACTGGATCTTACCCACAACCAGTATAATGTTTCCTGTTTTGAAGCTTGGCAGGCACAAATGGCCTCATTTTCTTTCAGAAAGCAACACAAGTGCTGTGAACATTCCAAAACTTAATGCAGTAATTATCTCTTCTCAACTACCAGTGTGGAGCCCTTTTAGATTAAATTCAGATGGGCCAGAGGCACATGGTGCCCCTTCCAGACACAACCCAGTGATTTCTAATCATTTCATTGGCAGTGAGGCTCCAATGGGTATTTAAAGAACCCAGACAACAGACCGCAAAGGGTTTCTTTCCCTTCTTTTCTGGAGTGAGGAGTGAGAAGTACAGTAAGGTAAGTAGAGAGCTCTTAGAGATGTCACAAATGACTCTTGCAACTAAATCTTTTCGAATCTGAATAGCAAATTGATCCTTGAACTTTTCACGTTTGGCCTTTTCCTTCATCTCATCAATCAAGCACATAAAAAAATCGTTGGATCACTGTGTTGTAATGAATCATCTGAAAAGGATATAACATGTGTCAAGTATATTTCAAAAGAAAAAAAGAAAGGAAAAGGAAACCAAGGCACTTACTTCCTGCCAACAAACTTCTATAAGCAAAACAGGTCAATGTGAAACTTTTAATGGATTTTTCTTGAACTTTCCAATGAAGAATATCCCAGGAGGGGTTTGTCTATTGTTGTGGAGACCACAAAGCCACTATTGGGTTTGCCATTGATTTGGGAGACAGCAGGGATGGATGACACTGACCCCAAACCCACAGCTCCCCATGTTCCTCACATTCCCAGGATGCACATGTGCACACACACACAACAAAACTAGGCCAGAGAAGCACACCACAAATCCATGAGCTAGAAATGTGACCCTACAAATAAACCTTTTTGGCTTTAATAATTGTTATAAAGAAATATTTGGGGATCCCTGGGTGGCTCAGCAGTTTAGCGTCTGCCTTTGGCCCAGGGCGTGATCCTGGAGTCCCGGGATGGAGTCCTGCATCGGGCTCCCTGCATGGAGCCTGCTTCTCCCTCTGCCTGTGTCTCTGCCTTTCTCTCTTTCTCTCTCTCTCTCTGTCCCTCATGAATAAATGAATAAATAAAAATCTTTTTAAAAAAGAAATATTTGCATTTCCTCTGGGCCTTCAGTTTGAAATAGTCACCATATTGAAGCATTATGAAAATCACTAAATCCAGAGGCTAGAATTTGGAATCACCTTGAAACAAATGACTAGGCTGAGCATATTATCTCCAAGATATATATTTAGTTTATTGTTACAAAGAAATGGTATTCACTGAAAAGGAGATGAACCTCTTATTAACTAGATAGTATGCATGCGTATGAGGTGGAGATTTGGGTTACTAACACAAGCGCCTGATAAGAATATTCTGAGAGTTCTTAATACAGAAGCAGCAAGTCACTATTTTGAAGCCTGAGCTTCAAATATTGACATTTGGCATTGCAGAGCCCAGTACTATTAAGAAAGAAGAATCCAGCTAAAAAAAAAAAAAAAAAGCACAGGACTGGGGAATGAATCTATTCCTTAGGGCTACCTGTTATGAGTGGATCCCTTTCCGGAATTTAGTTTTATCTTTTCTGGAGTGGAGAAGTAGAGATCTAATGAGATGAGAAAGAAAAGTATAGCAATGGCAGCATCAGCTAGGACATATTATTTTAAATTTGCAACAACACAGTATTCATGATTTTGATAATGCTGCAATGATTATATGTAAGATGTTAACATTAGGGGAGGCTGGGTGAAGGGTATATGGAGTGCTCTGTACCATTTTTGAGACTTTTTTGTAAGACTAAAATTATTTCAAAGCAAAAGATTAAGACAGTACTATATGGTACAAGGTTATTAAAACAAGTTAGCAGAGATGTATAAAAGTCCAGAGTCTATGTGACTTTGTCTCTTTTTTGGATCATTATCAAGTCAATTCTTGTGAGCACTGCCATTATTTATAAGAAGTTAAATACTTTCGGGATCCCTGGGTGGCGCAGCGGTTTAGCGCCTGCCTTTGGCCCAGGGCATGATCCTGGAGACCCGGGATCAAATCCCACGTCGGGCTCCCGGTGCGTGGAGCCTGCTTCTCCCTCTGCCTGTGTCTCCGCCTCTCTCTCTCTCTCTCTCTCTCTGTGACTATCATAAATAAATAAAAATTTAAAAAAAAAAAAAAAGAAGTTAAATACTTTCATGGGGACACAATAGCTCTTGACAATATGCACCAATTCGGATCAATTTAGATTGAAATGACACAAAACATAAACCAAGGTAGAACTAGTTCATCAAGAACCAGGAAATTCACCAGATAACCCAGAGGCTGTGAAAGACAAATATTTTATTAGCAGTCTTATAAGGGGAAATAAATTTGGCCCCAGATGGAAGCAATGGATACGTTTGGGTCCCTGAACTTTTCACATCGTCTTTGTAATTTGCTTCTGACCAGTTTGCTTACTTCTAACCACCCTCTGTTTCCTCAATACACTGATTTTGGACTTTCATTAGTGTTCACCATCTCTATGGAATGGCAATAACGGCAAACAATTTGCATGGAGTACTTTAACGTTTACTTTTAAATTTTCTATACTATTACTCTTTTATCATCTATACTATTATATCCTTTACCATTTGATTTTTATTTTTGGAGTTATTTTTAAGATTTTATTTATATGTGAGAGATAACACATGAGAGAGACAGCACAAGCAGTGGGGAGGGGTAGAGGGAGAAGCAGGCTCTCCAATTGAGCAGGGAGCCCAACATGGGGCTTGATCCCAGGACCCGGGGATCATGACCTTAACCGAAAGCAGACACTTAACTGACTGAGCCACCCAGGCTCCCCTATAATTAGATTTTTAAAATAAAAAAATCAAGAATTGTATTTGTTAATAAAATGAATACATTTTATTTTAAAATATTCTTATACAGACATATCATGTTCCTTGGCAGTCTCAATCTTCTAATTATTAAAAGCATATATTGGGGCATCTGGGTGGGGTAGTCAGTTAAGCATCTGACTCTTGGTTTTGGCTCAGGTCATGATCTCAGGGTCATAAGGTCAAGCCCCACGTTGGGCTCCACACTGAGCACAGAGTCTACTTAAAACTCTCCCTTTCTCCCTTTCCTTCTATCCCTACTCCCGCTCTTGCTTGTGCTCTCTCTCTCTCTAAAACAAATAAATAAATCTTAAAAAAAAAAAAAAAACCAGTACATGTTCTGTTGCCTGAAATTGTGGCACCAAATAGGAAAAGAGGTGAGTGAAGTTAAAGGAAAAACAAAACTGTGCTTAAACCCTTGAACAGCAAAGGGATCATTACATGCCTGTTGAAATATATGTAGGCAATTAACAAGTTAAGTGGATAAATGAATGAAATTTCAAAAGGTTTGCCACCAGGAGGCACTCAGAAGGCAATGGGAAGAGGATGGGCTCACTAAACCACTTGGTGTTGTCCAGACTTGCAAACAATTGACAAATAAGCATGTAATTACTAGATAGATAAAGCAAAAACCACAGATCTTCTGGGACAACATGAGCCAATGGACGAAATTAAAAGTGGAGAAACCACCTGTCAGCCAAATGTTTGCAAAATTAGCATTTTCTGCCTCATGAATACTCTGCTTAATTAACCTGAATCAGATTTGAGTTACTAGTTTAAAAAAATCAACATTTAATGAGTAATATTTGATCTTTGTTTAGCTAATTAATAAAACACTGAGATCTTGCAATGCTTTTTTATGACTCATTTCTTCATGTAACAAGTATTTATTGAGTACTTAAAAAGTTCCACGTACTGGGAAGAGAGAAGTCAACAAAATGGACAAAACTCCTGCCCTCGTGGACTTTACATTCAGTGTCAGTACGGCAAATGTCAGAGAGGTGGCTCTTAATTTCTTTTAGTTCATGGACCACTGAGAATGTGTTGGAACTGTGGGTCTTCTCCCTGTAATTCATTAACTAGTAGAAAAATTTATGAATATATATATAACTTGGTATAACTCAATATCAACTGTGACAATTGTTGCCACATGACTTCAGAGTTTCTGCTCTAGCTTTTGAGCCCTGAAACTATAATTCATAGATCTATTTGAACAAAAAACAGATAAAACTTGGTCTATATTAGCTAATTACAGATTATTTTATTTTAAAAATGTTTTAAAGATTTATCTACTTATTTTAGAGAGACAGTGTGTGTGCACATACACACACACATGCACGCACACGAAAGTATGCCAAAGGGGCAGGGGCAGAGAGAGAATCTTAAGCAGATGCCCAGCTGAGTGCAGAACCTGATGGCAGGCTCAATTCCAGGACCCTGAGATCATGACCTGAGCTGAAACCAAGAGTTGGATGCCTTACCAACTGAGCCACTCAGGTGCCCCATAATTCCATATTATTTTAAAGAACCACTAAGCTGCCTTCTGGAATGATAATATTTATATATGACGTATGACAGAAATACCCTGGCCTTTTTCCCTTTGAGTTGTAGAGTTGGAACATTGGGTATATCCTGTTACTGTTCATGCCTTGGGTTAAATTGTTAGATTATTAAATTAGGTTAAATTCAATTCTGATAGACAAAGTCATACTTTTAAACAAAAAGAGATTATGAATTGCACCAAGAGAATACTGGCTTCTGCCAAAAGAATAAAATGCATCTTTAAGTTATTTAGTTTTAGAGGAGCCATGGTTAGAAGGCATATCTTTAGGTTACTAAATATATCCTTTTTTTGCATAAAAAATTAGGATAGGCAACATTCAGATGAAAGGATAATTAAGAAACACCCTTGGTTGCTGAGTTGTTTTGTCATGAAATTAGTCATTCAGATTATCATAACCCAGGAAAGAGAAATTTATTTACCACTAAATCAAATTTATTCACTACTAAAATTTATTTGCATTTTAAAGTGATATAAAAACAAAAAAATAAAAAATAAAACCTGGTGATTTTTCCATAGACTATGTAACTTAATCCTCAACCAGGCTCCACCCTGACAAGAATATAAGTCAGTCCTAGAGGCCAAGGGAAGGTGGCGAGAGGAATGGAGGGGGTAAAAGATCTAACTTAAGGAATTTTAAACTAATCTCCAAATCACCTCTTACCTCAGCAATTGCAAGCAAGTATTTTGTTGTGCTCAACACAAAATGGTGCTGCAAAATAGTTAACCACCTCAGCCTCCATTTCTCTGTGGGATCACAAACAGACAAGCTCCTGTTACGTGGATCAGGTTTTGAACAGGGTAGATCAGGCAATGTTGACTCCTCTTGGTACGTCTCTGACACCACGGACTGTCTGAACTGTGGTGTCACGAAAAGAATGTAAAGAAGAAAACTCAGAAGAAAGGAAGGAAAGAAGGAGGAAAGGAAGGCTATAGAAGGCTTCCTGATCTGTATATACTGTAGATTATAACTCATTCCCTCCTGAATAAGGAAAGCAAGTGACTGGCCCAACTAAGTTGGGAATTCCATTACTTTTATGAAAATTGTCACTTTATGATCCCTATAACCCAAACGAAGTTCGTTCGTTCGTTCGTTCGTTCCTTCCTTCCTTCCTTCCTTCCTTTCTTCTTTCTTTCTTTCTTTCTTTCTTTCTTTCTTTTTTTTCTTTCTTCTTTCTTTCTTCTTTCTTTTTCAGATTTTATTTATTTATTCATGAGAGACACAGAAAGGCAGAGACATAGGCAGAGGGAGAAGGAGGCTCCCCGTAGCAAACCCAGTGTGGGACTCAATCCCAGGACCCCAGGATCACGCCCTCAGCCAAAGGCAGATGCTCAACCACTGAGCCACCCAAGTGCCCCAAAACCAAGTCCTTTCATATCCTCTTTTAGAACCTTCCCGACAGTTGCTCTATTACATTCCTCATCTTGGCGTTTTGGTAACCCAGTTTTTTTGACTTGGATCGATCATTCGACTTGGAGGAGATTCCTCACAAATGCAATGCCAAACTCTTTTGTTTGATCAAACTGTGAGGAGTTAATGACTTCACTAAAATCTATTCTTGACCCAAGCTTCCCGGAGCACACAGACTTTTTAAATGAATAATATTTGCATACTTGGAGAAAAATACATGTTTTTAAAACATTCATTTTCCTTCCTCGTTGTCCTAGCTCTCTTAATCCTTCACAACGATTTTAAAAGGGATACGCAAGTATAAATCACCCACTTGGCTGAATTTAACCTTCACACACTTAGGTGGACTCTAGGTGATGGGCTTTTCTGATTTATATTGTACATATTGGCTAGTGAATGATGAGCCAGTTCAGGAGGGGCCGAAAGCCCACGCACAAGCCCTTCTGAGTGACCTCGATTAAGCCAAAGCCTCTGAAGTAGGGAAAGTAAACTCCCAGAACTTTCCAGAGAAAGAGGCAGAGAGGTGAATGCACAGAATGTCCTCTGAGGCCATTTAGATCAAAAGGGGTGGCCTGCTCCCAAGCTAGAGTCAGGCCCAATGCTTAGACTCCAGAACACTTTTTTTTTTCCAGCATCAGACATGATAAGTGAAAGGCTGTCAAGAAAATAAAGTTCTATAGTCAAGGTAAATGTAAATTCTAATGATGACTTATTGTTCATGGGAAATGTAAATTATGAACTCAGTGAGTATAGTATTGTTTTTCAAAACAGAGTTATCCATCTTGATTTAAAATAGGAAAAAAAAAGAGCTGTTATGGCTGCATTGGTTAAAAACAGGGTTTCGGGTGTCTGGGTGGCATAGTCGGTCAAGTATCCATTCTTGGTTTGGACTCAGGTCATGATCTCATGAGACTGAGCCCAGTGTTGGGTTCTGCACTCAGCCTGGGGTCTGCTTGGAAATCTTTCTTCCTCTGCTCCTCCCCCAACTCATGTTCATTCTCTCTCTCTCTCTTTCTCTCTCTCTCTCTCAAATAAATAAATAAACCTTTAGGAAAAACTAAAAACAGAATTTCTCAAACAGCACTACTGATATTTGGGGCCAGATAAGTCTTTGTTGGAGGCACTGTTCTGTGTAGCATGTTTAGCAGCATCCTTGGTCTCTACCCACCAGGTGCTAATAACACCTCCTCCCCAGTCATAACAATAAAAAAATGTCTCCATACCTTGGAATATGTCTCCTGGTTGAAACCACTGATTTTGATTTTGACTTAAAGATGAAGATTAGGGTTTTGTTGTTGTTTAAAGATTTTATTTATTTATTCATGACACACACACACACACACACGCACACACACACGCACACACACAGGCAGAGACACAGGCAGAGGGAGAAGCAGGCTCCACTCAGGGAGCCCAACGTGGGACTCGATTCCAGTTCTCCAGGATCATGCCCTGGGCCAAAGGTGGCGCTAAACTGCTGAGCCCCCCGGGCTGCCCAGATGAAGATAAGGTGTATGATATTTTAAAAGCACCTTTAGTTTTTGTGTGAAACTCTCTGGTCCAAATTTTTGAAACTTGGGGTGAGTTCATGAAGGGTATCTAAAGCTTCTCATTTGGGAGCTATCACTTTAAGAGAGCCTTCCAAACATCTGAGAGTGTGGTAATGACCTGAGGCTGGAATGTTTGCTGAAGCAAGGCTGTTCCTTGGGGGCAGAGAGTATATATTTCCTACTTATGCTACATACCAGCTTCTGGTTTAGTGCTAGCCCTTTGTATGCACTCAGTATACAAAGAGGATACAGGATGGATGGATGGATGGATGGATGGATGGATGGATGGAAAAGTAAAATAAGAAAGAAATTGAGCTAGGGAGACAAGGATTTATTTTCTTTGGTTGTCTCTGGGTGTATATCAGATCTCCTTAAACTACACTAGGGTACTGCAAAGAACAGCTTAGTCATGAAGAGTAGACAGTAAATGTGTCTGATTCTCAAAGAAATCCCACTGAGCTTTCAAAGGAAAGGACCAGAGACCCACTGTAACACTTTGGGTCTCTTATCCATTCTGCAATAAATAATGCTGGTAGGTTGAGAATTAAATGAGTCATGGCCCTGACCTGGGGAAGCAAGGCACACCAGTAGGCACGTAAATACACCAATGCCCGAAACCCTCCTCCATGACCTGCGTTACTCTGTTCCTTCCTTCTACCCTTTTGGGGACAAAGAGCGTAAAGTGGGTCAGCAGTTGGTCGAATAAAGACGCAAGCTTCTCAGGGAGAGCTCTCAGTTCAAGCTACTCTTGAGGTTCCAGGGCTGCCTGAGGTCTATGAATGCAAATTCCTTTTCCACAGCAGTAATTCAATATGCCATTCTTTGTTGTGGCTGGCCAAGTTTGCCTAAATTATCCCTTCTGTGATGCTGAAACTTGACCTTGTACATTTGTTTTTGGAAAATTCTTTTTGTAGTCTAAAATCAGTTGGTTTCCAGCTTGAAGATACTGCCTTTGTATTATATAAATATACAAACTTTTAACAAAATAACCCCAGTCTCAGTGGGCTCTGACTTTTCTAAAAGAACAAAGTTGGGGCCTGTGGGAGGCTGGAGGTGGACAGTACCGAATGTTTCAATTTTGTGGAAGGAGTTTTTACTGCTACAGAAGGAAGCAGAATATCCCCGCTGGTCCCAATTACCATGGCCCCTTCATTAATGGATCCTGCCAGTATCCCGTCTCTTTAGTGGAGAAAATGACTTGTTCACAAAGACATTCACAGCAAGACTATTTGGCTCCCATGGATAGATGTACCACAGGGATCTTCTGCTTCTTGGAAATCACTCTTTCTAACTCAGGACAGAGATTGCTCTTGACTGTTTTAAATGGCACCCTGTGCTCAGCAGGCCAAACCAGGAGTTAATCACCCCTTTTAAGGATCAAAATTGAGCACTAAGACGGAGATGTTAAAAAAAAAAAAGAAGAAGAAGAAGAAGAAAGCAATGAGAATGTAAAGAAAAAGAATTTGAACATCTAGTAGTGTTTTGTTAACTTTTTAATTATTTTTTGTTTTTTAAAGATTTTATTTATTCATGAGAGAGAGAGAGAGAGAGAGAGAGAGGCAGAGACACAGGCAGAGGGAGAAGCAGGCTCCACGCAGGGAGCCTGACGTGGGACTCAATCCCAGGACTCCAAGATCAGGCCCTGGGCTGAAGGCAGACATTCAACCACTGAGCCACCCAGGTGTTCTTAAACATCTAACAGTGGTGCCTATCACCTCTGTGCAGAAAGCCCAGGGCTTTATGACCTGCTATGTGTCCAATTGTCTCTATGCATAGTGCCCCAAAACTCTGGATTATGTAAGTGGAAAGGCTGTGCTGTGCTGAGCCAGACTGACACCTCTGGCAAAAGGAAAAACTGTACACCTCTTATTTTATATTATGTATTCTTTAAATACCAAATTCTTCCAGAACATTAAAGTAGTTGAAAATCTATTGAAAACTCAAAAGTTAGATGTATTAAAATTCATAATGTGAATTTTAATTTAAATATTTAATTATACCAAAAGGTAATTTCTATAATTTTACATTAGCTTCGGCTAATTCAAAATTATTCAAGATCATCCCTTGGAGGGACGTCTGGGCGACTCAGTTGTTCAGTGTCTGCCTTTGGCTCAGGGCATGATCCCAGATCCCAGAATCGAGTCCTACATCAGGCTCTCTGTGGGGATCCTGCTTCCCCTTTGCCTGTGTCTCTGACTCTCTCTCGCTCTGTGTCTCTCATGAATAAATAAATAAATAAATCTTAAAAAAAAAAGATCATCCCTTGGACAAGAGAAATGGCCAAATATGGTAATTATTACAACTGAAAATGAAATAAGCAAAGAAGTAATCTTTGAAAACACTATTGAAGAGTTCATCTCTATTGAAGCCAGTGGAGCACATTTTTCTTTTTGCCTCGGGGTATAATGTACCTCATCATAGCACTGGTCTATAGAATTTTGAATTTTCTTCATCATGTTTTTTTGTATTTAATTTTTATTTTCCAAAACATTGCATTGAGGTCTAATTTATCTGGATCCCTGCGTATTTTGGTGATCCCTTGAATTTTGTACCTAAGGCAAATGCCTCATTGACCTCACCTTAGTCCCTGTCCTGTGAAAAGGTACAATAAGAATCCTAAGAAAACACAGCCAAAGTAAAGAGTGTTGCTGGCTTACTGGAGCAGACAGCCAGAGGGAAGCACCTAGAAAACATAGAAGGAGCAGTCCCTTCTTTCTTTCTCTAGCACTGCAATCTCTATCACCCCCTATAGGTAAAGTCTAACAAGGAGCCTGGCATCAAAGTAAAATACAGGTTGTTGAATCTTGACCCCCAGCATCACAAAGCCAACTATTCAAGGGTAAGTTTGGGGGGCACTTGGGTGGCTCAGTCAATTAAGTGTCTGACTCTTCATTTTGACTCAGATCATGATTTTAGGGTCATGGGATTGAGCCCTGCATCAGACTCCACGCTTAGTGGGAAGTCCACTGGAGAATCTCTCCCTCTCCCTCTGACCTTCCCTCTCCCTCTAAAATAATAAACAAATAAAATCTTATTTTAAAAAAAGAGGAATAAGTTTGGAGCTAAAAGGTAATAGATTAATAACTGGCAAATAGGTGATTCCTCCTGAGTTAGATATTGAAGGATACATGAGATAATCATTTTTCAAACACCGCACTAAGCTCTTTACAATGCTATACAGTCAATAGATGTCCTGAATCCAAACCCAGTTCAGTCTCACCGCAAAGCCCATGCTCTCAACTACTATGCCATAACTGAAGAAGGAAAAGACATTCCAGGCAAAGGAAAACAGAATAGAGCAAGACAAAGAGTTGAAAACTGACATGGCATATGATGGAAACAAGTAGTCTGATGTCACTATAACTAATGTTATAGAGTATCTATTATGTGCTAAACACTTTACTAAGTGTTTTATAACTATTGTTTTATTTTTTATTTTAGGTGCTTTTTTAAATTTCCACTTTAGAGATGGGGAAAGTTATAGGCTATTAATTAAATGTGCCAGGATTATTTAGCTCATAGATGAAACAAACAGAATACAAATACAGACACTAAGATTCCAGAGCCCTTGCTCTAGTCACTAGCCATACTGCCTCTCACAGAACAGAACATAAACATGAGTCCAGAGATATGTAAGAGCCAGCTCATGGAAGCCATCCTAAGATTCATGGAGTTTATTCTCTGAAGGAAGAGAGATTGCTAAAAGATTTTAAATAGCATCAGTATATGTGGGGTTTTTTGTTTGTTTCAGTAGGCTTCACACCCAGTGTGGAGCCTAATGCAGGACTTGAACTCATGATCCCAAGATCAAGACTTGAGCAATTTCAGCTGGAAGAGATCTTAAAGAGTCAGACACTCAAGTGACTGAGCCACCCAGGCACCCCAAATAGCATCAGTTTTATATTTGGGATGGATCACACTGGTCTGAGCCCAGTTTGGAGGATGCATTTAAAATACAGACACAGAAATTGGATAAACCAATTAGGAAGCTATTGCAATGATTCTTTGAGCAACTCAGAGTTTTGATTGTAAAAGTTGAGAATAGGGAACATAGGTAAGAGGCTGCAGATATTTATGACATTAATGATTCAGTATGAATGATGAAGAACAGGGGAAAATAATGAATTAGGAGGCTTTTCTTTGGATGCCCAATACATGAGCATGCCATCCACTGATAGAAATACTAAAAAAGGACCGTCTAGTGGAGTAGATTAGTTACTTTCAACATTTGAGTTTTCTGGAGCTTTGAGCCTATGTTAAAGTAGAAGGTAAGCCAAGTCCATATTTTCTTGGCTACTAAATGCCAACTAAGGAATTTTAACTCAATTTTATTGGAAATGAAGAGTTCAATTTTTTTTTTCTTAATAAAATGCTATAAACATAACTGCACTGAAGGAACTCCAGATTTGCTCCTCCCTTGGTAGAAGCTCATGTGGTTAACTCCGGTCTCTAAAACACTTCCCTTAAAAGAAATATATCCATTTCCAAATGTGTTTCAACACATATATACTGAGCTAGTGAGTATCAAGCTACTAAGAATCTGATTAGTACTGTAAAATATCTGATATTTTACCTGACTTTCCAGCCAACACATTATCCTACCACAAATTCATAAATGCAGGCAGAAGCCACGAGACTCCGAGTCAGAGACTAAGTATTCTATTACTTATAGCAACAGCAATAGCCAGAAAGTCAACATTCATACAGTTTCCTGAGCCCAAATTCCTATAGGACAAGGTGAAGAGAGACAGAAAATGCCTACTTAAGCAATGGAATGTGTTAAAGGAGAACCCCAAACAAACAAACAAACAAAAAAACCCTTATACTTTGCAATGAGCATTAAACAACCTTACTCCTTTGCTCCAGAGGGAGATATTAGTTTTATCTTCCCAGGCTAAGCAGACATTCCCTTTGTTCTGGAGGGAGACACTATCTCTAGCTTCCAAGATAAATATTCTTAAAAAGATAGCCTGGAGAAAAGGTGGCTCTGATCATAAGACATGTATAAATGTGAGATCTATGAAGATTAATCTTTCAACAGTTAAATGTTTATACAGTTTTCAGGTAACTATATAGAACTCTTGACATTGGCTTGGCAAGTGTATGCCACAAAAATTTCAAAAGCATAAAACATAAAGAGAAAAGGTTAAGGTGCCTCAACAAGTAGAATGTGTAGTAATAGCTAACATAAACTAGCTAGCTAGATAAAACTTACTGGGAAATGGAGGGGCAGCCACAAATACAGATTCCAGTAAATCAGCTTTGTAGTGCTTTGGGAAGTGAGGCACAGGGAGCCAAGAACAGGCTACAAAACAGATGCCACTCATCTCTAGAAGAAAGAACAAAAGAATTTGGGGGGTAGTTCGGTTCACTTGCTTGCTGGGGCTGACATTTGCAGTTCTGTCTGCAGCAGAAGAATATACCAGAAATTGGAGACCAATGATTCATCTCCTGGCTTTACTACAGTAAAGAGTCAGGGATTAGAATGGGTTTTAATGAGAGGTAATAATCTCATCTTGTGTTCATACTTGACTGTCTGAAAGAGTTTTTACGGATGTCATTTTATATGCTTTCAATCAGCCAGAGATTGACATAATAAGAGAATACAAGAGGCTTACAGGAAGCTGAGAGTGAAAAGAAGTCCCTCCCCCACCCTGCTTAGAGAGCTGCAAACTTGTACTGGGAATGACGTTGCTAGGCAACCTCAAATTCTATAGGCTTTGGGACTAGATGTTCTTGCTCTCTAGTAGAAAAAAATATCAGATTGAAGGCACAGGACATAGAAGAATGATTTACTTGTTGGTCGTGGTGAACTTGCCTATACCATGAGGGTCATTGATCATTGGGTTAACTCCAAGGAAAGTCATGGATCCAAGGCAGGCCTCACACAAATCAAATTTTGGAGATTTTTCTTAAAGCTTATCTAGACAGCTGTAAAATTTATTTTGCCTTTCAGAAATTATCAACCAGTCAAATATAATTACACACAGCCTCTGGAGAAACTCGTGTGGCAGTGTCAAAGTAGTATAAGACAAAAGAGTTCAGCTCCCTTTTATGCTGCCTAAGTTTTTTTTTTTTTTTTTTTTATTACCAGAGAGAAGAACGGGAGAGAGAAAAAACAAAAGGTCAAGTCTCTCTATGCATTATTTAAGAAAATAAGAAGAGTGAATATTAAAACAACTCAAAACTCCATCCACAAATTAGCCCAGCTACATGATTTTTTTCCAGTAATATTCACCAACATATATACGGTCAAGGAAAAAGGGGATAGTTTTCTAGGAGTGTTGATTTACTAAATTAGCTGTACTGGATAGAGAGAGGGATAAGTCATTTGGGTGTAGATTCAAAAGAAGGGTTATAATAATGAATTCAAACATCTAAATTGGGTAAGGAGGAAAGTGAAACCAGAAAGTATTAAAGAGAGAGAAAAGAGGCAGTGAATTGAAGCTCCTTCTAGTATATAGCAAAATTGGTCTCAATACTTTGCATCTCCTTCTAAAAGAGGTGGAATTTATTTTCTCACTCCTTAGATCTGAGCTAGTGTTATGACTTGCTTTGATCTATAGAGTACAGCGGAAGTGATGTGCAAATGAGTCCCAAGTCTAGACCTCAAGAGCCTTAAATGTTTCTGCTTTTGCTGCTTTTGGAATTCTTCAAATTGCACATGAAGAAGCCCGCTCTGGCCTGTTTCTGGAGGAAAGAACATATAGAGAGACTTTAATCATCCCACTAGTCCCAGCCATCCCAGTTGAGACCATCATCAACCAGGCAGGTCTAGCCACTCTAACTGCTGACCACAGATGCATGAGAAAGAATGGCCAAGAGATTCGCTGAGGCTGGCCAAAAATTGAAGAAGTTCTCAGCTGAGTGCAGCCCAAGTTGTCAATATAGAGACTCTTGAGCTGAACTAATGGGTTCTTGTTTTAATCTATGAAGTTTTGGGATAGTTGGTTATGTAGCAAAAGCTAACTTTTACATCCTGATGAGAGAAAAGAATTGTCTTTATGGGGTATTTTAAGCAAGTAAACTATAAAGATAAGGTATTGTCATTGGAGAATAAGATGCTCAAACTTGTAGTGTTCACAGGAATATTTCTTTTGAAGACAAAGATGAAAACTTATTTGGAAGAGAGAGGGTAAAGAAACTTAGAAGTAAGAGTAATTGATGGCATGTTGACCACCTTACCAAGGATGATAACAGGAGTAGGATTAGAAAAGAAGTGATGGTGTCAAGTGCAAAAAATAATGAACAACCAAAGTGAGAGCAAAGGGAGGTTAGGTGATGAGAAAGCCAGATGCCACAGCTGTATAGGGGCTGGTGTTTTATAAATAGGCAAAGGAGTAACAGTCTGAGATGGGCACTGGAAAGCAAGAGGATGCTGACTTGGCACTTAGCTGGAGGCATGGGGTGGGAATAATTAAATATCTTGTACTTGGGAGGGGTACAGATAAAGTAATATCTTCAGAAGCAAAGTCTACGTTGGGGAGAGGAAATGAAGAGTATGAGGTAGATCAGAATGAAGGAGATAAGAAGGGAAAGAAGATGGAGGTGGGAAGAGATTCTTATCCAGAGAAAGATTGAGGAGTGAACCATGAAACCTCTCCCCAGGATCTCAATCTACAAGAGACACTAACACATACCTGGGGAACTGGACACCCTACCAGACATGAACTGAGTTTAAAGGAGTTATTAGTTCACATCTTAGAGGATGCTCCATGTGATGGCAAAGAACCCTTTGAGGAGATGCTGTTGATGTGCTGAGGGATAAAACAAGGTCCAGACACTGCCTCCCAAGGGTTGGGGGAGTGTTAACCTGACTGTGCTTAGCAATGTGGGTTTCACAAGTCTGAACCACTAGCAAAGAAACAGAGCAGAGGTCCCCATGTCCCTTTTCCTTTTCTTTCTCCAGCACAGCACTTGGCCTCTTCTCTTTACCAATATTGGAGGATTTTGAAAGAATTTTTGCTTGAAAAGGTGCCAGATTTATTATTCTGCCTTAGTACCCACATTTCCATCTGGCTCTGGCTTGTAATAGCTTGTTTTCTTAGCCAAATGGCATGTTTAAGTCCATTAAGGGCTACTTCAAATGCTGAGCTCCAAACTCTCTAGAGTTTATCTCTTTCTAGGCCCTTTATGGTCTGAAACAGAGATCATGTATGCACTGCATTTAGAAAATGTAAAATGACTCTAGGAGGAAACATGTATAACATCACAGAGGCATAGGCCACAGATAACTTTTTACATTATGTCTATCTCGCCCAAGAACAGATTCTGACAGTGTTCCCCCAAGCTGAAGAGCAAGGAAATAATCCCTGATCTACTTAAATAGATTAGCTGGTGGATCTAAATCAGTATTGTCATGACTAATCTCATCAGAGGGATCCTCAGCTAACCTGAGGATACAGAAAGGAGATACAAGCACAGTGCTGAGGGGTGCCTGGGTGGCTCAGTTGGTTGTGTCCAACTCTTGATTTCAGCTCAGGTCATGATCTCAGGATTGTGAGATGGAGCCTCATGTTGGGCTCCGAGCTTAGCAGAAGTCTGCTTGAGATTCTCTCTCCCTTTCTGTGCTTCACTGCCCCCTCTCTCTCTTCCTCTCTAAAAAAAAAATTAAAAAACAGGTGCAGCACTGAAAAATTCTCTTGAAGAACTGAGAGTGGTTAACCAATTAGTTTAAAGCAGGTCTCATTGCCTGTCATCCTCTATATTGAAATAAAGATGCTTACATTCCAGAACAAGAATTTTGAGATGATAATATTAGGAGCATATTTCTTAATAGTATATGATGATGAGGTTATATAAATAGATAAGTGCAAACAAAAGCCCATTAAATAATACAGATTTGACCACCACCAGCCCCAGCCACAGGAAGCTAGGAGTTTCAGCTGCCCACCTACAGCATCTATACACCAAAGCAAATGTTGAGAAATAAAACACATGGGAAGATTCAGTTATAATTTTTCCCCTAGGAGGGGCATTTGTGTATATACACATAGATCTATAAATCTTCTTTTTTATTTATTTATTTATGATAGTCACAGAGAGAGAGAGAGGCAGAGACACAGGCAGAGGGAGAAGCAGGCCCCATGCACCGGGAGCCCGACGTGGGACTCGATCCCGGGTCTCCAGGATCGCGCCCTGGGCCAAAGGCAGGCGCTAAACCGCTGCGCCACCCAGGGATCCCTGATCTATAAATCTTCTATTGGTGATTTTGTCACTCAGTGCTATGTGCACTAGATTCTGGGGATGAATAAAATGAAAAAAATAAAAGATGACCTCACCCAAGGAAGACAGAGAACAATGAAGGAGAGAGTTATATAAAAAATCATTGCAGTATCAAAGGTTAATTGCTATGATAGAGGTACTAGGTCCAGGCAAGACCTGAAGGAAGTAGGGCAGTTTCCCAGAGAAGAAAACACTCGATGATGGCTTACATCAATGGACTGAACCTGGGAAACCTCCAAGCAAGTCTTCTGTGAAGACATGAAGTGGGTACCTCAAATTACAATTCTTGATAAATGTGCCATAGGCATATAGATTTCAGAAAAAAATAGTCATCCGGGCACTCAGACGATAGAGAAGGAGTGTTTCCTTGAGCCAAACCAGACCTTGAGATCAGGTAAAGCCATCAAGATTAAAACCTGATCATCAGCTCAGAGATTTGCTTCTGTTTGGCCCACCAGCCAATGAATACATCTACTTATGGTCCATTTCCTCTGTCAGAATGCAGGTTCTATGAGGGCAGAGACCATTGTGGTGTCCTCCAAAATTAAACCAGCGCCTGGCATTTAAGAGGAACTCAATAAATACTTGTTGACAGAGTATACATACAAATGGATACAACATTAAGTGAATTTTTGAGTCTCTATCTGTAAGATATCTCACAAACAAGTTTAATGAAGACACTGAGGGGACTCACATAAAACCAGTTCTGTCTAGCTAGCACTGTGACTACTACCTAGAAATCACTCAACATTAGTTGTCATTTTCCTGGGGACTATCCTCATCAATACTTTCATTTCCAACAAGGCAGTGACTAAGTTAGATGCTTTATAGACATTATACCTTATTCTATCCCAAATCCTTTCAACAACCCTAGAAAAAATAAGTAGGTAATATTCTTTTCATTTTGCAGATCAGAAATTGAAATTTAGGGCAGCCCCAGTGGCTCAGCAGTTTAGTGCCACCTTCAGCCCAGGGCATGATCCTGGAGACCCAGGATCAAGTCCCACATCGGGCTTCCTGCACGAAACCTGCTTCTCCCTCTGCCTGTGTGTCTGCCTCTGTGTGTGTGTGTGTGTGTGTCTCATGAATAAATAAATAAAATCTAAAAAAAAAAAAGAAGAAGAAGAAATTGAGATTTAGAGAGATTCATTCATTTGCCCAAGGTCACAGAGAGAATTGAAGAACCAGGATTGTGACCTTATCTCCAGTGCCCACTGTCTCACTCGCCATATTGTGCTGCTCCCCCACTCTCTACTTTTACTACTATTAAAGCAACTGTTATGTTATGTGATAGTTGGTTGTGTGTTAAGCACATAACAAGTTCCCTACTCAATTGTGAGTTCCCAAACAGAAGGGGCTGCATCTGTACATCTTTGTAGTGACTTGCAGTGTGGGTTTCCAACTAAATCCTGCAAGCCCAAGAGGCTATCTAGATATCCCTGAGAGACATGGAATACTCTGACCTTTTTTTTTTTTTAAGATTTTATTTATTTATTTGAGATATATAGAGAGAGCATGAGCGCATGAGCTGGGGGTGGGGGAGAGGCAGAGGGAAAAGCATGCTCCCCACTGAGCAGGAATCCCAATGCAGGGCTCAATCCCAGGACCCTAGGATCATGAACTGAGTCAAAGGCAGACTTTTAACCAACTGAGCCATCCAGGTACCCCTGCTCTGAGCCTTTTTTCCCCACCTCAATTATCTGCTTTCCCGAATAGTTTTACCATCTCCATTGAAGAGAGGACTCCGAGTGGGGAGTGAAGGGGAAGCCAAGCTCTACAATCCATCAATGCCCAAGCAGTTAATGCTGCTAAATAAAGCCTAGTTAGAAGCAGAGGACAACCTCTAGGAGTATGGGAGGAACTAGTATCTTCCCATATTAGTCATTTCTGAGTTACTTACATGAATAAA
This sequence comes from Canis lupus baileyi, assembly GCF_048164855.1. Taxonomy (NCBI): domain Eukaryota; kingdom Metazoa; phylum Chordata; class Mammalia; order Carnivora; family Canidae; genus Canis; species Canis lupus. Next base: position 25,382,869 of record NC_132867.1, on the reverse strand, counting down.
TCTAAAATTTGAGTGCTATCTTCCCACGTAAGAAGCAGCAGAATCTATGTAATATGGCCGCAGGAGAGAAATCCGGTTTTCTACCTCAACTGCTTATGGTATGAAGCCACCTGTTACACTGGACAACAACAAGGGAACATGAAAACTGAGTAGAAGAAAAAAAGAAGACCAAAAGAAAAAAAAGCATAACTAAAGCTTGCTTATATAACTGAGACACAACAGATCTGAGAGGGGGTATAAATTTAGTGTCACCCCCAGAGTTGAGCCTAGGAACATGCCCAAATAGAATAGAGCAAGGAGAAGACACACTTTCTCCATAGCAACGACCTGGAAATGCAGCGCCACCCTTGTTACCAGAGAACATTTGACAGAGAAATCTTGAGAGTCAGATTTCCCCCAGAGATTTATCAGGTGGCAGAAGGGGAATGTGGAGGAGAAACTGAAGAAGAATGAGTGCCAGGAGACGGAGTTACCAAGGTGTAGGAGGTGCTAAATGGGGGAGAAGCAGAGTGGAATCCACAAAAATTATTTCAAAAATTCAAAAACATTGATGCCACGTAGAATGGTTGATTAGCCAAGCGCTGAATCACTCACCCACAAACCCTAATCTCTCTGTACCGAAGCAGGGAAGCTGAAAAGCAAGCTACTCACTCTGGACAAGGAGGCAATGCCTGTCCCTCAAAAAGAGGCAGTGATGTCAGATGAGCCTGTCCCCTGGATAGGCCAAACGCTGACTCTACAGACGGTCCCTTGCCCCAGAGGATCCAACTCACAGAGCTACTTACAGCACTGGGCTAAGACACATTCACCTTCCAGAAGCACCTCCAGCACGTGAAGGGACACGGCAATGCCCAGATGGCTAACTTTTTATGCCACTCTGAGCAACTCAGTCAAAGCTGGGGTTGAAATTCACTCATTCAATTCATTTAAGAAGCAGTTATTATTTTTTTTAAAGATTTGTTTATTTGAGGGGGAAGGGGAGGGGCAGAGGGAGAGAAAGAAGAAAATCTCAAGCAGACTTCCCACTGAACGCAGAGCCTGACTCAGGGCTTGATCTCACATCCCTGAGATCATGACCTGAGCCAAAACCAAGAGTCAGCCGCTTAACCAACTGAGCCACCCAGGGCCCCTTAAGAAGCATTTATTGAGCAGTTAGGCACTGAGATAGATATTACAGACACAAAGATGAATTAACATGGCCTAGGTGCTCAAGGACCCTAAGGGAAGGCATTTGGTTCATATCTTGGTGGACAGTTGAGCAAAGTACAGTCACTGCGTCCCTGTAGTCAGAAAGACCTGGGTTCGAGTTCTAGGTTAGCAACCTCCCAGGTGTACACACAGTGCTTTAATCTCCCTTGCCTCCTTGTGGAAAGCAATCATTCATCTCCTTTGCAGGGCTGTTTTCAGAACTTTCTTTTTTTTTTAAGATTTTATTTATTTATTTGAGAAAGAGACAAAAAGAACATGAGCAGGGCGGGGGGGAATCAGAAGAAAGGAGAAGCAGACTCCATGCCAAGCAGGGTGCCTGATGTGGAGCTGGATCCCAGGACTCTGAGATCATGACCTGAGCCAGAGGCAGAGGCTTAACTGACTGAGCCACCCAGGTGCCCCATGTTTTCAGGACTTTTGTGCCAGTGTATGGAAGGTTCTTAGCACTGACCTGAAAGCATTATCATTGCTTAACAAAGGGGAGAGGGAGAGTATTTTCTTCCTTACTATTTACTATCATGTACAGCACATTGAGAACACAGAAAATGGTCATATAACTTCATTCTCTCTCTCTCCCCTTAGAGATTCTGTTCTTAATCTATAGTTAGCAACTGCCACAATACACATACTGAAAAGGGATGAAATTACCTTCATGGATTGGACCGGCAAATACACAGTGGCCATCACTAGAGATAGCCTCACGGCAGAAAACAACACACCACCCAGGGTAGCGCCAGAATAATTGGCCAACCCTCACCGTGTGCATCCTTTCTAACAAGTTTCTGACCTATGTTAACGTGTCTTTTACCACATTGCCCAATTGTACCCTCACTCTGGGGCTTACAGAACCTCCAGCTGAACACTGCTCAAATTAATGCTGTTCACTTCCTTTGCCACATCAAAGTGTGAAGGAAACTTCCCAGAGGGAAAGTTTCAAAAATACCCTCATTGCAAATCACTCCAGTGGAAGGCAAGAGAGGGTCTCAATAAACAACTGTAATGAACAGCGGCCTCTGGACATACTGTCAAAAATGTCATCTTCTGATGACATCTTCCCTTGCTCACTCTCAGTTCATTATTTCTCAGTCTCCAAGGGTGACAGATTTGAATTTCAAGGGATTTCTGAATGAGTAATATGGGTAGGGAATTAGTAATGAGATCCCAAGGCACTGGCTCTCTCAGGAGGCGCCAAACCTTCTCAGGAGAGGGTGAAGAAACCCCTGGCCTGAGTCAGAGCAACAGGCTCTGTCTGAGGTCACCACGCTCTGCTGAGTGCCTTGAGCAAGTCCCCACTGTGCTTTCTGCCTTAGATGTGCTCCCCTCCCACTGCCCTCTCTCCTCCTCACAAGGGGATATGGTGTCTGCTGGCTGCTTGGTTCCAGCAAACTAACTTGAACTAACACAGGCAAGTTGTTGGTAACATTCACACATATCAAAGGTGGGCTTCACAGAAGAATAAAACAGAACTGGAAAGAGAGGAGCTCATGGCTTTTCTCCATGTCTAGGTGTTGCTTACCTCTGCCTCTGTGTTTACGCTATTCGGTGCTCCCACTGAAGACCTGCTTTCTTTGCCTCAGCACGCACAAGCCAAGGTAGACGTATCGTCAAGTTAATGAAGCTTAAGCTTCAGGATCTCTCACTTGCAGAGCCTCTTGCAAATACATATTCTATTTCATACTCTATTTTGCTGTGTGCACGTGTGTGTGTCTGTGTACATGTGTGCATGCATGTGTGTGTATGTGTGTGTGTTCCTCAAGAGGACTGCTATGTTGTGTATGCCTCCAAAATGTGAATCTGCTCCTGCCCATGAAGCATGTGCTACCCTAGCTTACACATTTCATGCTCACATACCTATCGTTTATGCCAAATAGTCCCAAATTTAAATGGCCTCCATACCTGGAGTCTTGAAGAAGTTGGCTAGTGGGTTTTTTTTTTTTTAATGAATGGATTTTATATTTTTAGAGCAGATTTAGATTTACAGAGATATTGAATGGTAAGTACAGAGAGTTCCCATATACCCCTTTTCCTGCCACACCCGGTTTCTCGTCTTATTGACACCTTGCATTGCTGTGGTGCATTTATTACAACTGATGAACCAGTATTAGTATGTTCTTATTAACTCAAGTTCAAGTTTACATGAAGGCTCACTCTGTGTTGGATAGACAGAGCTTTTGAGTCTCAAATCCAAGTTCCTAGATGAGAAAGTCTAATGGGTTTCGTTGAATAGGTGTTTACCACAGCCAAGGGGGTGAGACAGCAGGGTCTGCTATGAGGTGCGAGTGTGGCCATGGCTGTGTCAGGGATAAGCAGGGTGTGTGCTGGGCAGGCATTTCTACAGAGGAAAAGAAGTATTACATATATAAAAAAACATTACATAAATAAAAGGTGTTACTCCTTCAGTGCACTCTTCTTCCATTATCCATTTCTGTCTGAATGGGTCAAAACTATTTCTAAGACTTAATCAGATTTCTGCTTGATGCCCTTCTTAAAAATCTTGAGGTTTACTATTTCAAATAAAATATTGGCCAGCTAAAGGTAAACAATACTACAACTCCATGCTCCAGTTTGGGTGGTGGGATAGTGGAGATAATAAAGCAAAATCTGGGCATAGTTTGAAGGTTTGAGATTTGAGACTTGAACTGTCTCTCACTCCACCCAGTGCCAGAATGTCTCAGTAAAGTGTATTTACCAGGCAGAACAGTTTCAGACAAAGCCTTCTACCTTTTTGAGCAGAAGAGGACATGTAACTGACCTTTGACATCTATTTGCCCCCCTGTGGTAAACTGAAGAATGGTTCCCCCAGGACCTAGACAACAATATCCTTGTCTTAATCCCCAGGCCCCATGGATATGTCAAGTAAATGGCAAGGGGAATTAAATTGCCAGTCAGTTGGATTAAAATAAAATTATCCTGGATTTCCTGGGTGGGCCCAATGTAATCACAAGAATCATTAGAAGAAAGAGGCAGAAGTCAGTGTCAGAAGAATGAGACATGAGAGACGTGACCTGCCATTGCAGGCTTTGCAGATGGAAGGGGACATGAGCAGGAATGCAGGCAGAAGCTGGAAAAGGCAAGAAAGCAGATTCTCCTCTAGAACCTCCGGAAAGAATCATCCTCGCCAACCCTGGTGTAAACCTGGTGAGACCCACCTCAGACTTCTCACCTCCAGAATTGCAACATGATACATTTGTGTTATTTGTGTTATTTTCATTCACTAAATTTGCGGTAAAAGAAACTAACACACTCAACATTCTGCTGTTCCTGCAATTGGTTTATTCTTGGGAATTGAGGTCAGGGATGCTTTGAGCCTAGACTCTCTATCAGGTCCACAGTTTCCAATGTATTGCCCTGCATACACCAAGTCTTTAAGATAAGATATAGGGACTGGGTCCTAACTTCTATTTAAATGCAGATCCACATGAAACAAGAAAGCACTATCTAATTCTGTTACTTACCAGTTTTATCTGCTTCTCAAAACATTTTAATTGGAATTTCTAACCACTGATATAAGGGGGGAAAGATTGATGTTGAAAATTCTCCTTTCAAGGGACTGCTTACCCATTCTGCTAATGTATTCGAATTTAGCAGACTGAATTATTTGTGACAGCTGGTACAATGAAAATTATTAGGCCTAGCCAGCTCCAAAACATGCAGGTCCCCAGTGACAGAAAGTCAGTGCAGGAAAGAGCTCTATCTGTTATGACATCCTTGAGCCCAAGGAAAATAATAGCACAGATGCACAATAACACAAGAACTTTAAAAATTCTAAAACAAAATGAAGCCAAAGGAAACTGGATGTAATGCCTAACTCAGAGAAAAATCATTCTAATTGTAAGGTGAGAAATATTTGATTTATTTTGAAAGACCTTAATACTCAGAGTACTATTCATCATGTAAGTCACTCAAATACAAAAGGCCAAGGTCTGCCAAATTCCCTAAAAGAACCTATACAAATTTTGATAAGTTCTAGGAACTCTGGGAGATCATCAGGAGAATGCCTTTCTAGCCTCAAGCCACATCAAAGGGCACTCTGAGAGTTGAATATTCTGATTAAGGAGATGCTACTCTCCCAAGGTATAGTGTATTGAAAATGACTACAATTTTGACTAATTTTAAGTGGTTTGTGGCATTCTAAGAGTGGTTTCCACTGAGCTTTCCAGTTTGTGTCACACTTGCCCACTTTGAAAAGAGGCCTTGATGCTAGACCAGGGAGCAGGGGGTGGTGGTTAATCTGTTTTCTACTACCCAAAGTTTCATGGTATAAACAAATCTGTGGAATTTTTAATTTTCCCAGAGAGATTCCAGCTGTGATCAAAGCTTGAGTACACAAAAGTCGTAACTTGTTCCTCAACAGAGCAAGTTCATTCCTTGCATGCTAAGTATTGACTCTTCTGTTAAGGCTTATCTAAATACCTATTTCCCAATAGCCTTCTATTGTTGAATTGACCCCCCTGAAAAGATATGTTGAAGTTCTTAAAAAAATAATAAAAAGATATGTTGAAGTCCTAACCTTTGGTACAAGTGGATGAAAATCTATTTGGAAAATGGGGTTTTGCAGATGTGATCAAGTTAAGATGAGGGCATACTGGATTTCGGGTGACTTATAAGACTTCCGGTGACTTATAAGAAGCCCATGTGAGGACAGAGGGACACAGAGATCCACAGAGAGAACAGCCTGAGGTGATGGAGGCAGACAGAGGAAGGATCCAGTTGCAAGCCAAAGAGTCACAAGGATCACTGACAACCACTGGAAGCCACAGTGGATTCTCCCTCCGAGCCTCCTGAGGAGCCAACCTGTTGACACCTTGATTTTGAACTTGTGGCCTTCACTACTGTAGAGAATACATTTCTGTTGTTTTAAGCCACCCAGTTTGTCATAGTGTTAAAGCAGCCCTAGGAAACAAATATGTCTACTAGGGATCATTTCAAACTTAGGTGTGTTTTTGGCTTCAACTTGGTTTTCACTCCCACCAAGGTCCTCAGGAGGAATTATTATTGTTATTAGTTTCAGGAAAAGTCGAGCCCTCTTATGTAATTTCTGACAAACGAGTAAGATCGTGGATCATACTCTCTGTTCTCCTGCCAACACACACAGGGTAAGGTTGGTTGCTAGAACCCAAAGGAAAAAGTGGGGGCCGACCACTCCAGCTGATTTTCACCACATTTACAAGCCCTCCTGCCTAAAATCACCAGTGCACAATATATACTACAGAAACATTTCTCACCACCACAGATTTGTGAAATTATTATACTCTCAATGGTATACTATGTATCATGCATATCATTGATATTCACAAAAAATGATTAAGATGGTTACCAAGGCTCAAATTGGGTAAGAGTATTCAGCATTCAAAAACAAACCAGGGCACCTGGGTGGCTCAGTGGATGAGCATCTGCCTTCGGCTCAGGTCATGATCCCAGGGTCCTGGGTTCTAGTCCCACATCAGGCTCCCTATGCTTCAGGGAGCCTGCCTCCCTCTCTCTCTTTCTCTCTGTCTCTTTCTTATGAATAAATTAAAACTTTAAAACAATAACAACAACAAACAAAAACCAACCAAAGTCCACTCCTTTAAATTTATTAATCTCCACTCTATTAATTGTTCAAACTCAGTTTGCATATTTATTTTGGGGGACCCTAGGTCTTATAGCAATCTATCTATGCCAGAATCTGTGAATATGTGGCCTGAAGCTTGTAGGAAAGACATAAAAAGAGATATCTATGAGTCTTTGCAAGTTCTTTAGATACCAGACCTGCAACACTGGAGACGGGGATGAGCTCCACTCAGCAACAGGGGTCCTCCACCTAGGAGAACAGCAGGAGGGGCTGAAGGCTCTTCGAACAAATGTCTCAAAAAAACACTTCCTCAAAAGACTTTCCTATTATCACTGGTGCCAAAGACTCAGCAAAGACACCTCAGTTGGACCCCAATTTCTTCAATAAATGATCCTGGAAATTGTCCCAGTGTAGAGAGCAGAGTCTTCTCGAATAGACCCTGACCTCTACCCTCAGAGACAGTTGTTCATTTCCAGCGCTGTGTGGCATGTCCAAATATTTCTCATCTTAAAAAAAAAAAAAAGGCTCAATCTCTTTTTTTTTACTTAGGAAATCTCACTCCTTCTTTCAAAAAATTCTTAAAAGAGAAACCTATACTTCCCCATTTCTTGTCTACTCCTCAACCCATGGCAAGCTGGCTTTCCAAAAACTCATATCCAATCATTTCACAAAAGAACCTCACCAGCATTGACGAAAACTCTTTTGGTTTTGGGATCTCTTCTGACCTCACTGAAGATTAAATGCTTTTCCGGGACAATATGTCCTCCTTTGGCTTCTGAGGAACCAGTGCCCTCTGTTCTGATGGTTACTTGCAATTTTCTTGCAAAGCCTGTCTTATATCTCTCTTTGATATTTGTGTCTGATACAATTTCATCCTGACTTTCTTCTCCTGTCAAGTCTTCCTGGATGTTCTTATCTAAACCCGTGGCTTTAATCAAGTCTAATTCAACAAACAACACCTCTCCCTTTAGTTCCAGACTCACATGTGCCCAGCTGTCACTGGCTATGCCCACAGGAATATCCAACAGGCAACTCAGAAATCATCATACTCAAAACTGGTATCATCTCCCTCTACTTCCCACCTGAGCCTCTTCCTATGATTCCAACCTTAGGAGCTGTTCCAGGTAATGGGGATAAGACAATGAATGGAGGAGCCAAGGCGTCTACTCTTGTAAAGTTTTATTCTAGTTGGAAGAGATGAATAATAAACTACTGAACATATAAAACATCAGGGGAGAAAATACTGGAGCAGGGCAAGCAAATAGAGAGGTGTGCTTCACGTGGGTGCTGAGGGAAGTCCTCAGTGATGAGATGATGTCTGAGCAGAGAGCTGAAGCAAGTGAGGGATAGAACCAGGGGACTACTTAGGAGAAGGCAATTCCAGATGGAGAAAGAAGCCAGCGCGGGGTTCCTGAGGACAGAGCACATCAGGTTGACCAAGAAGTTCTTTCCACTAAGAACTAAGGAGTTGTGGGTGGCTGGGACAGAGTGAACCAGAGGAGGTAGCTGGAAAGGCCAGAGAGTAGCACAGAGCATATGATGCAGGACCTTGTGGGCTAGAGCAGGAACTTGGATTGTATTTTTATTGACACCAGAAGCCACTGTAGATACGACCTGACATATTTTAAAAACTATTATTTTGCCTGCCACAGTGGAGAAGAGACAGCAGGAAGGTTATACATTAAGATCCAGTCAGGAGACAGAAATTACCCTGGGTATTTCAGGATGATCCTGGTTGGAGCCAAAAAGGAAAAAGGGAGTCTTTTCTGCTTTCTCTTACTTTCCATTATCTCTCTACTGCCCCCCAACCCCATTGTGAGGACCAGCAGGAAGCCAGAAGGCAAAGGAGAAGCAAAGCAGAATCCAAAAAGCAGTTTATATCACTAGGGATGAAAGAAAATGCAAATCAAATAGAAATTCACCGACAGTGGCTCAAATAAATAAGGATATTTTTCAATAGAAAGAAATGTGAGCATACGTGGGGGTGAGTACAGTTTCAGCTATTTAAGGTGTCAGAGCACTCCTCTTGGAAATTCTCTGGTATCACATTCAGAGCATCTAGAATGAAGAAGCGTGGCATCAGCTCCCAGAGACCCTTGATCATAATTCTTCCCATCTTTCGTTGACCAGAACAGTGTCACATGACCATCCCTAGCTGCAAAGAAGACTTGAAGTGAATGCTCATTTTCTCACTTCTCTAGGGGACATGTGCAAGGGAGAAGGGCATGGGCTCCCATGTTGATATGGACAGTAGTGACCACCATATGATCCAAGGGGTCTAGCTTTTGAATCTATTTGAGCAAGAGTAGAGAATGCTATGAATGACTCAATGGACAGGGTTATTAAAAGATGCTCCGGAAGTAAAAGAAGCTTTTATCTAGCTCTGTCGAAGCAGTAGACTCTTAACAGCCACACACAGCTGTGAGTAACTGAAATGTGTGAATTCAGGTATGCTGTGAGTGTGAAGTCCATGCCAGATCCCAAATTTGTACCAAAAAAAAAAAAAGTATTTAAAATATCTCATCAGGAGCACCTGGGTGGCTCAGTCGGTCAAGCATCTGCCTTCGGCTCAGGTCATGATCCTGGGGTCCTGGAATCGAACCTCGCATCAGGCTCCCTGCTCAGCGGAGAGTCTGCTTTTCCTTCTCCCCAAGCTCCTCCCTCCCCTCGTGCTCTCTCTCTCTCTCTCTCAAATAAATAAATAAAATCTTTACAATAAAATAAATAAAATACCCCATCAGTGATATGTTATGTTGATTACATATTGCAGTGATATTTGAGATATATTCTAAAAATTGATTTTCCGTGCTTCTTTTTACTTTGCTTAATGTGGCGGTCAGGTCATTTTTAATTACATATGTGTTTGTATTATATTTCTATTTGATAGCATTGCTATCAAAATAGCTAGGTTATTGAATGACCCTTTCCTCCTCTAGGGCAAGTCTCTAATTTCCAGTCTCTAAGGTAAACATTTCCCTCTCCTGAGGCTGCCAGTTGTCAAATTTGGGAAGATGTGAGCAGAAGTGCATCTTCCATGGTCTTTGTTGGTCTGATAGTTCAAAAAGGTATTTTCTAGTGATGGCTTAACAACCACCAACAACAAATCTTTTTCGTAAGAAACAAACAGTGGAAAAAAAAAAAAAAAAAAAAGAAACAAACAGTGACCATTGTATATATTTCAACCTGAAGTAGATAAGATACATTATAAAAATGATTAATTCAAGGGAAGAATCAAATAATTCAACATCAGTAACACCCTGAGGCTATCAAATGAGCTGATTTGAATAACCACTGGGAGCAGGATTGCAATTTAATTTAGTCATTTACTTAATCCTTAACTTTTTTTTTTCATTAAATGCAAGGAATCATAAAATTCTAATTTGCTACAAGCTTCTCCACTACTTCCCATTAAGAAATGTCTTCAGTCACTCTGGTGAAAAATGGATGAGTTGGAACATGAAATCTATAGCCAACCTGCAGTAAACAGAATAATGTCCCCCGAAGATGTTCATGAAATTGACATCTTTCCCCACTGGAATCAGAGGGAGTTGTAACTACAGAGAAAGGGACCAAATGATGCAATATTGACAGCTGTGGAGATGGGGGAAGAAGGATTGAGACAAAATGTGTATGTGAAATCTTTAATTTGGAAAAATGCAAGGGAAGAGATTCTCCCTGAGAGCCTCCAGAATGGAGGCTTGCACCTTGATTTTAGCCCAATGTGACCCATGTCACACTTCTAACCTTCAGAACTGTAGAATAATAAATCTGTGTCATTTTAAGACACTATTTATCTTAGTAATTTGTTCTGGCAGCAATAAGAAACTAGTGGGCAATCCAGAAAAATAATCATAAACAAAAATGAGAATATTGATTTTTTAAAATACTGCTATCCAGAAAACTTTTTACCCTTGTAAAATTCTCACCAGCCTCCATGCCAGCTATCAGAAGAAAGAAGTACTAGAATAACCAGTTTATGAGAAGTTATTTTACTGTGAATTTTGTACAGCTCCTTGGAGCTCTTTTCTATCTGCTAGATTGGATGTTACCCCATTTGAATCGATTTTTGCTCAAAAAAAAAAAAAAACCAAACCTCTTAAAATTTTTAATATGCTTCAGAGTATTTTTTTTATCAGTTCAAAAGAGAGTAATTTGCAACAGGCAGAATCAAACAGCACTGCTTTTAAAGTTGATCCACCATTCCGTGCCCCAGGGAGTCTCTTGCTCACTCTCTCCTCTAACCATCTCCATGATGTTACTTCAGCCCATTTCCCTCTGTCTTCTCCAAGTTCTAGGGATCTGAAATCAACTCTTTCTGGAGCCTGGTCAAAGGGAACCCACATAGCAGTTGCCATGTTAGGTCATTCTTTCCATCTCCAGGGAAGATGGCCATTTTTGTGGGCCATGAAGAGCAGTTGAGTGTCCTTTGATATTTCCTTTCTAATCCAGACTGGTTTTATGACCAAAGGGCTCACTAAATAGTTTTTCTAAACAAAAGCATAATATTTTCCATGAATTCTGCTATCCCTACAGAATAAAAATGTGGCTAGTCAATTGAGGGTTTTTAAAATAATAATATTTTCCTTCCCACTGCAATATAGGATATATTTCTTCATCTGATTTTGTCATGTAAGCCCACAAAGAGTTGCATTAACATGCAATGTTGGTTTTAACAAAATGCTATCACAGCACATTGGAAAGTGGCCCTGCCTCTCCAGTGAGAGGTATGAAAGTGCTTTGAAAAGGGGAAAAGCATTGGGTTAGATACTAATTGCATATTATGCCCCAAAATAATGCCAAAAAGGACAACTCAGAAAGAAATTTTCCCTCACTCTAGCATCATTTAAATGGAAATGACAATTTCTGGGTGTATCCAGAATTTCTCCTAATTCCCCTTTATAGTTTAGGTCTGTTTTCTCAACATGTATATAGTCGAGACCACTGGATTAGAATAACCTGTTAAAAGTATGGATTCCTTCCAGGATCTCCCTATGCAAATGAATCAGAGTCTACAAGGGTTGGCACCCAGGAAACTACATTTTTAAAACTACAGTGTGACTTTTATGGTTGGCCAGGCTTACAAACCATATCTAGAGTGAAATAGCTTCAATACATAGGCTAAACCATTGAGCATTCCAGTAAACATATGGTATCCCTTGCATTCATAGCTCCCCAGAATAAAAAAGGCAGGTCAAAATAAAGCATAACTTTACAGTAGAGAAACCCGACAAATACTTCCTCAATCAGGTGATCAAGGTTGACATCAACAGTGACAAATTGTGTTGATAATATGAACCTGGATATGATGTGAAATGGCACTTTACTTCTGTGGTCCTTCTTTTTTTTTTTTTTTTTAAACTTCTGTGGTTTTTACCATGTTTTGTCTAATCATGACAAAAACAGCAGACAAATCTCAATTGAGGAACATTCTACAAAATCCTGATTACTTCTCAAAACCGTCAAGGTCATCAAAAGTCAGGAAAATTTGAGAAGAGAAATTTTGGGAAGCATGATGACTAAATGTGATTTCTTGGATGGGATCTTGGAACAGAAAAGACTAGGGAAAAACTAAAGAAATCTAAAGAAAATATGGACTTTAGTTAATAACAATATATTAATATTGGTTCACCAATTGTGACAGTGAACAGTAGAAGGTAGGTATAAGATATATGGAAACTCTCTGTACTACCTTCACAACTTCTTTATAAATCTAAACCTGCTCTAAAATTAAAAATTCATTTAAAATATTTTTTTAATGGGAGTCAAGACAAAGAAAATTGAGGTATGCTGGTGTTCTTCACATTCCCTCTAAAAACCAACTACCTATCCATTGATCAAAACTTCACTCCAGGGACACCTGGGTGGCTCAGTCAGCAGAGCATTTGACTCTTGATTTTGGTTCAGACCATGATCTCAGGGTCATGAGATGGAGTGCCACAATCAGGCTCCACACTCAGCAGGGAGTCTGCTTGAGATTCCCTCTCTCCCTTTACCACTCCCCTCTGTGTGTCTCTCTCAAATAAATAAATAAATAAATAAATAAATAAATAAAATCTTTTCAAAAAACAAAAACCTTCATCCTATACATATTAATATCATCAAGATGAGAAAATTGATCAAATGAATGACATTAAGGTGTATATAATGAATAGGTTTAATTCTTCTACATTGTTTGCCCACAGGGGTCCCGTGTTATACACTTCCAGGGAATTTTATTCCCACTAAGTATGAGTGAGGGAAAATCATTGCTATAGATTGGTAGAAAGGAAAGGCTTTCCCTCTACACTCCTAGATCCAATAGTTGGGTCTATGAAATTAACTGAAAATAGGTTAACAGGAGATCAGTTTTACAAATTTATTAACTGTCAGTATTATGTGTATGAAGGCATTACGGGGGGTGACTATTCCAAAGAAAAGTGATATTTGAGAACTTATATGTATAGTGCCTTACTGGGAGGAGGATAGGCCACATAAAGGAGAGAAAATGATTTTTAGGAAAGATGAAATGGCTTTTAGAAGACTAGATGGGAGGGAGATAGGATAGTTTGTGACAAAGTTTACCTGGGAGGTGGTGCCTAACTTCTATTAATTTCCTGTGATAAAAGCCAATCTTCCCTGGTTAATGAAACTCCCAGAAAGACAATTCATGACAATTGAGTTCCTTTTGGAAGACCTGTCAGTTAAGGAGATAAAGGGTGTTCCGGAGAAAGCCTCTCCTTGCATTTGCTGTTTTTCAAATGCTTTCAGCTCAAAGTAATCAGTTATACCAAAGTGGCATATTTTGAGGTGGCATGTCCTGTACTTCAGAACACAATGTATCTCTAGAATTATTCTAACTGCTAGTTCCTTACACACTTCAAGCAGAAATTATCAATCCTGATGAAGCTTCTAGATGGTAAAATGTAGGGGGGGAAGGAGGATAGATACATTTAAGGAGAGGGCCACTGGTGTACCATATTTATTTCTCAAGTGACTCTACCAAGAATAAAATAAAAGCCATCTCTGTATCTGCTCCTACACCACTAATCTTTACTTATGAATGCTCTACTTATGTTTTCAACTGACAGGATGATGCTCCTTTCCATCAGTAGCTACTTGCTGTTCTCTTTCCTTCTCACAGCTTTTTAGATAACTCAGTCTCCTCCAACCAAGATCCACTCACCATTCAGATCAAAATGAGAAGAGAGTAACAGGAAACAAATCCTTGAAGTTCTGTTTCTCCCTGCTCCATCTGTGGTTCACTAGGGCAAGCTGTTTAGTGACTTGCTTACAAGAAACTGTTGTTAAATTTACAGGAATTTTATAAATTGGTTGTTAAACTATTAGTAGTTTTAAGTCATCACAGTTGAAGTATTAATACCAATTGGGACTTCTTTTCCCTAGCAGTCTCCACTACATCTAATTTCATAAATGTAGCTACAGACCTCAGAGCCCTGCAATCCTCCTCAGTTCCTGTAAAGGCTTGTGGAGTTTTCCTTTGAAAAGCAGAAGATAGATTTTTCTGGTCCTCAAAGACCTAGCTCCATTGTCTTGGTCAGAGTGTTTTATTCTCAAGAAACTGAGTTCTCATTATGATAGCTAAAAAAAGAAAAAAAAGAAAGGAAGGAAGGAAGGAAGGAAGGAAGGAAGGAAGGAAGGAAGGAAGGAAGGAAGAAAGAAAGAAAAAGAAAGAAAGAAAGAAAGAAAGAAAGAAAGAAAGAAAGAAAGAAAGAAAGAAAGAAAGAAAAGAGTTGGGATAGGAACTGAAAAGACACAAAAGAATGTCAGATAAACAAGGCAGAAAGTGCACAGTCTCATGTTAAGACACTGGAAACCCAACAAATTTCCACCAGTAGGAATCACCTGACTGGCTGTCTATATGGTACAATCAATGACGGGCTGGAGAATCTCTTGATTGGTTTGGCTGAGCCTCCCCATGTGGCACCAAGGTTCACACAGGATAACGCAGTGAAACATGGCCAGTGTATCTTCCTATAAGATTTATTGCTTGTTGTCTTTCCTTATAAGACCTGGATTGAAATAGATGCCCTATTTTTATTTAACTGTTTGCAATGAAATCCACAACATGCGTCAAAAAAATTGGAGTTCTTACCTGAGTGACAGGAGAGGTAGGGGAGAAACTGTCAAACTATGTACAATTCTCCTTGAAACAGACGAAGAATGGTTAGAAATTGGAGGGATTTCATTTCAACAGTTATATAGCCCCTAGAATGAGACAATGTGGTTGTAACGGAATGACGTTAGGGTTCAAAGCCAACAGCCAAGAAAGAATTCCTGAGATGTCTTTGGTGCAAAAAAGAGGTTTTATTAAAGCAAGGGGACAGGACTTGTGGGCAGGAAGAACTGCACTGGGGTCATGAGGAGTGGCCCATTATATACTTTCAAGTTGGGAGGGGGTTAAAGATAGCATAAGCCTCCCAAGTATTCTGGAAACAAGGTTTCCAGGATCCTGAGGGGGCTAGCTATTGTTGGGAAAGATCATTTATTATTGTTTAGTAAACCCTCAGTCATGAGACCCTTCAGATGAAGTCAGTGGGTCCTATGCTTGGAGGATGATTGCCAACATGCATCTTAGGGGGTAGAGATAAAGGAAGCTTCCAAAGGAATTTTTCTATGTTAAAATAGACTTACAGGATCCTGATGTTGGGCTAATATTGCCTTTTGCCCTTAGCAAAGTCTTAACATGGAGGCAGCTTGAGTCGCTAAAGGAAGGTCACTCTGTCTGTTTCAAGGATTTGTCAGTGGGCTGTAGGTAGTAAGAGAATTTAATACTAATTTTTCCTCTGCCTTTGTTTTCAGTTAGACTGTCATGATAAAGGCCTTAGCAAGGGTCAATCTTCTAGGAACTCATTGCATAATAAGAAGCTCATGATCTAACTGGAAATAAGGAAAATAACAATAGAGTTTGTGGCATGCCACAGATTAGCCCTGGAAGCACCAAAAAAGCCAGGTAAGGGCAGCCTGGGTGGCTCAGCGGTTTAGGGACGCCTTCAGCCCAAGGCAAGGTTCCAGAAACCCAAGATCGAGTCCCATGAGGGGGCTCCCTACATGGAGCCTGCTTCTCCCTCTGCCTGTGTCTCTGCCTGTCTGTCTGTCTGTCTCTCTCTCTCTCTCTCTCTCTCTCTGTGTGTGCCTCTCATTAGTAAATAAATAAAATCTTTAAAAAAAAATCCAATTAAGTTCAGAGGTTACCCTGCAGATAGTTTTTGCCTTCAAGGCTCTTGTTTCCCCCTTGCCTCCTCATTCTCAAGAGGGGCCACTTCCTGCTAAGATGGAGGCTGGAAGCATCATTATTTTCAAAGACAGCAAGGGGAGGGTGGAGAGAAGTGTGGTCCCTAATTTCACTTTTAAGAAAGATGCATTTCTGGCTCCCTAAGTGGAGAGCATAAAAATATCCGATATAAAGATCATTACACATGGTGGCTGGATTATCAAGTACTACTCAAATTGCATTATCTTTCATCGATAATGAGATTAATAGGATTCCTGAGGCTAGTTGTAGAACCTAATGCCTAATCTCCCTACTCTGGAAAAATACACTTCAAGTTACACCACCAGATCACATGTGCTGGGCTTGATCAGGGCATAAGCTCAACTCTACCAGCCTCTCATCCCTTACCTTTCAAGTATGCTTGGAATTCAGGAGAACCAGAAAGGGAACACTGGGAATGGAATCATAAGTTATTTTTGCGAATTAATTGAATTCTTGACTGGAGACTTCCCAAATGGAGAGAGCTTCCTATACACATATAGATATATTTCTGGTTTTATTTTTATTCTTTGGTTGCAAGAGTAAAAGAAATGTTGAAGAGCATGACTGGGAAAATTATGGATTCACAGTCAATCTTTTCAATGTCTAACACTCCAAAAATAATGTTCTAAGCACTTTTCATAGATGAAAACAGCTAATGTGGAAATACGCTTCCATCGTCTAAGCTTTGGTTGTTACAAGACTTTGCTGTCTTCCTCTAGGACGTGCTGAGCTCTTTTTGTGTTTGGGTTATGAACACAAGCAGCCAGCTGCTCCTAATTCCTAAATTACAGAGTCTAGGGAAAACAAGAAATAAGCAAGGCAAGAAGGCAAGATGAGAGCCTTGTCAGTCACTCCATGTATTTATTCAATTGCTATTAAGTCACTCTCAAACATTTATTGAGCACCACTATTTGCCAGGCACTGTAATTTGGCACTGGAGATATACTGGTACACAAAAAAAAGTATAGGTTCCCTGCTAAAAGCCCTAAAGAAGAAGGCATAGCTAGCATTTATATAGTGTTTGCCAGTGTCAGACTTGTTCTAAGCATTTTCTTATATTCACTAATTCAATTAATTCTATCGAGTAAGTACTATTATCTCCATTTTAAAGATAATAAAAATGAAACAGAGCGAGTTTAAAATGGCAATCACATAATCTCACTAGTGAATATGTAATTTCAAACCAATCTAAGGTCTCTGAAGGAGAGTGATACCAGTGATTCACTTCAAGCCGTGAACTCTGGGATCGTGGATGATTCTCTGAATAGCTCTGCGGTGAAGGACAGATCCAAAAGATGTGTTATTATGCGTGTGGCTTTAGTCCTTGAAAAAGAAGTCCTTTAGCAATAGGGGAATTGTCTCCCAGACTTAGAATGTCAAAACTCCATTCTGTATCTCTTTCTCTTTCTCTTTTTTAAAGGTTTTATTTACTTATTTAACACAGAGAGAGAGCACAAGTAGGCAGAGTGGAAGGCAGAGGGAGAGGGAGAAGAAGCTCTCCATTGAGAAGAAAGCCTGACTTGGGACTGATCCCAGGACCCTGGGATCACGACCACAGCCAAAGGCAGATGCCCAATGGACTGAGCCACCCAGGTGCCCCTCTGTATCTCTTTCTATATCACCCTGTAATAAAATGCCTTAAGTCTTGGTCTTTCTGTTTTGGGGGAAAACATCTCTTACAAGATTGATGTCTGAATCAAGTTTGAGCCATTTTCAGATATGACTGTAAAAAACGTTCTCTGTAGGATAATGAATTTCATATTGGCAGAGAGGCCAACCAACACATTTGAGTTTTCTGCTATAGCAAGGATGGGTACACCTCCACCTGGTGACCAAATGACATCCATTGGTACTATGTGAAGTGAATCATGAGTTCTAATCTTGCCACGGGGGAGACAGTTTTCTCCTTCTTAGAGCTGGCACCTTTGTATCTTCAGCTCTGTGTGCTCACCACCCAGGCTTACTGGTTCTACTCAAGTGCTGTCAGTCATAATGGCAGAGTCTACCTCTCCAAGGAAATGTGCAGTGTTAGATTACAATTAACATCACTTTGCTGGGTTTTTGTGCTTTCAAAGAATGGAAGCAAGGGAAGTGTTCAAAGTAGGGAAATGGCTGATTAGGGCACAATCATTAGAAATTTATGCATCCATTAAAAAGGATACTAGGAGACTACATAGAAACATTAACGTGAAAATGATAATATAAGGACTACATAGAAACATAATTTGTGATTTGAATTAATTAGGAAAAATAGAATTTAAAACTGTGTGAACTATGGGATGCCTTAGTGATTGAGCATCTACCTTTGGTTCAGGTCGTGATCCCTGGGTCATGGGATTGAGTCCCATCTCGCATTGGGCTCCCTGAGGGGAGCCTGCTTCTCCCTCTTCCTGTGTCTCTGCCTCTTTCTCTCTCTCTCTCTCTGTGTCTTTCATGAATAAATAAATAAAATCTTTTAAAAAATGGAACAAAACTGCATAAGCCTATATTTATAGCTAAATGATGTATGGGAGTACCAAACACTAGAAAGTCACAAAAAATAAAAAGAAGTCAAGATTGCATCAGAGCGAAGAAATTATAACACTTCCTGTATCTTTGTAGTTTTCTGTAATGGGTTTTGTCTTTTTAAATTGAAAGGAAAAATGTAATATTTATTTGATATTTTAAAATATCAAAGCCCGAAGTATCTGAGTGGCTCCGTCACTTAAAGCATCTGCCTTCAGCTCAGGTCATGATCTCAGGGTCCTGGAATCAAGCCTGGGTCAGATTCCCTGCTCGGCAGGAAGTCTGTTTCACCCTCTTTCTCTGGCCCCTACTTGTGCTCATTCTCTCTCAAATAAATAAAGTCTAAATAAATAAATAAATAAATAAATAAATAAATAAATAAATAGTCAAAGGCCTTGGTTTACTGCTAACTGTTCTTGTCAAAGTTCAGAAATGCAAGCCATATCTCCACTAGAGGTATAAATCCTCAGCATGTTCTCCATCACCAAAATAGAAATCCTCAAAAAAAAAAAAAAAAAAAAAAAAGAATCATCTGCACAGCTTCAGAGCACAGAAAATCACATGGTAATTTTGCCTAATAAGACAAAGATGGCCATTTTTTAAAAAGATTTTTTTAATTTATTTATTCATAGAGACACACACACAGAGAGAGAAAGAGAGGAGGCAGACAGGCAGAGGAAGAAGCAGGCTCCATGCAGGGAGCCTGACACGGGACTCAATCCTGGGTCTCTGGGATCATGCCCTGGACTGAAGGTGGTGCTAAACCACTGAGCCACCAGGGCTGCCCAAACATGGCCATTTTTTAAGCAGGTTCTAGAATACTGCATATTTGTCTCCAGATCTTAAATTCACGTGATGCTCTCTTTTTAAAGAAATTAAGACTTTGTTGGGGTGTCTCTGTTCTCCCAGGCAGCTTCCACTGGTCAAGCCCTGTAGTAGAGGGTTATCTGCTACTCCACTTGTTCATCCAGTGAATATCTCATCTGCCTCAGAAGGGTCTGAAGTAATTGACAATTTTGAGACTTTGTCACACCCATATTTATTCACTTGATACAGATAGATAATGCTATTCCAGTGATTCCCAAATTGTGGTCCTCTGAGCAGCAGCAGCACCTGGAATCTCCTTAGAAATGCACCTTTATCAGATCCTGCCCCAGATCTACTGAATCAGAACCTCTGGGTGAAGCCCCCGTTGTCTGTGTTTAAACAAGACCTCTGGGTGGTTCTGAGGCACACTATTGAGAACCACTGTGCTGTTCTATAAAATGAATCATGATACATTTCTACTTAGATTCAAACACAACAGCAAAAATGCATCATTTTAATTTCTAATTTGCCATTATAATCACAGACTTTCCTAACATTTTTTTGAAATAATTATAGCATTGTAGAATTGCAAAAAAAAAAAAAAAATGGTAGAGACTTTCTATATGTCCTCCACCTTTCTTCTTCTATTGCTAACAGCTCACATAATGATGATGTAAGGTAGAAACTAGACTGGAGCCGTGGAAGAAATGCCCTGAGGCAGAGTCCCAAGTCCTTGAAGGGGAATGATAGAGGCCAGAGCTGGAGGCAAGGATGATGATAAATAGGTTACACATTAGAAGCCTGGAGGCACAACATTCTGACCTTGTGCTTTCCAAGACCTTAGGCCTAACAGATCAAGAGCCCCAGGTGCAGAGCAGGTGCTCTCCTATTCCATCTCTGCCCCAGGGTAACCTCTAGACTCACTAAATGCATTTGCATTATGCTTATAGCTTCTCCACCACCGTGGAGAAAGGCTGCCTTGAGGTTTTCCTGTTCAGACTTCATACGGTCAAAAACTCTTGCTCTCAGCCTGTGAGAGGAGTTTCCCAAAACACTGGAAGGAGCCTCCATTAGAGACCACCCCATGTAAGTCGTAAGTCACAGGTCCTCTCAGCCCAGAGGGATGCAACAAATATCCAATCCCAAAACAAAGCTGTAAACTTTGCAAAGATGCAACAAAGCTCCACTTCAAGGAATCTGCCCGGTGTCCCATCTTGAGAGTGTACTTTGACTTTAATGAACCACTTGGTGCTCGCTACCTTCCTTCAGGCTGTCCTTATTTGAGCAGGGATCCTCACCTAAATCTTTTCCTGGGGAATCCAAGGACCCAGACCTCCATTCACACAATGTGCTCTCCCATCAGTAGCGGTGGGACATGAATCAACACCAGGAAATTAACTTTGGCCCAAGACTGTTAGTTAAACTACCGGTCCCTTTTGGATCTCATCAGTTTTCCCACCAATGTTCCTTTACCGATCTGGGATCCATTTCAGGGTTCTGCTTTGCACTTAATCGCCATGTCTCCATGGTGTCCTTCAAACTGTGACAATTCCGTGGTCCTCCCTTGCTTTCATGACCTTGACATTTTTGAAGAGTACTAGTCAGTTACCTGTAGACTCTCCCTCCATTTGAGTTGGTCTGATATTTTCTCACGATGAGATTGAGGTCATGCATTTTGGAGAAGTACCACAGTTGGTGACACACCATCCTCATTGCATCGCATTAGATGGTATAGCAATCCATATATGTTATTGCTGGTGATGTTACCTTGAGCACTTAGTTACGATGGTATTTGCCAGGTGTCTCTACTATAAAGTTACTATTTTTCTCATTATAATTAATGAATACTTGGAGGAAGACACTTTAGGACTATGCACATATCCAGTTTCTCTTGAAACTTTCATCCACTAACTTTAGGATTCGTTGGAAAATCACATATTTTTTTAAAAAGATTTTATTTATTCACTCATGAGAGAGAGAGAGAGGCAGAGGGAGAAGCAGGCTCCATGCAGGGAGCCCGATGTGGGACTCGATCCCAGGAATCCAGGATCACATCCTGGGCCAAAGGCAGGCGCTAAACCGCTGAGCCACCCGGGAATCCCGGAAAATCACATATTTTAAAAATACTTCCCTAAATCCACATCACCAGAGTCTAGGTGGTTCTGGCTGTGACAGGCTGAATGGTATGCACAGGCCTCGTCTGTGACAGTGTGACAATGACATTTGGGGCAGAGTTGCTTAGATAAGAAGAAGACCAAAGGAGACAGGAGAACAGAATCATGGTTCTTAGTGCCAGTTCCAGGAATACACTGGATCCCCTGTAGAATGCTCCTAAGGGGAATGATTTCCCACAGAGATTTTAAGAGGTGTGTGCTGTAAGCCATTCTGCAATGGAGTTCAGATGATAAAATGGAGCCCTGAACTGGGCGGAGAGGCATATTCTTTTCTGCATGGACACAGAGAAAGAGTGGTAACTGAAAAGCAAACACAAGGAAATTTCTAGGAAGAAAGCATGTCTTTGTCAGGGCATGAGTGAGGTAAATGCTATCTGGGGACTGGGCATCCACCTTCAGTGAGGATGTCAGAGCTGAAAAAAGAGTGGCCCTGTTTCCAAGTGGGGGGTAATTGTGTGAGCAGGAGTGAGAAGGGTGGAGGCAGGAGTGTGAGGCGGTGAGTTGCCAGGTGAATGAATAAGCCAGAAAACGGGGGTGATGATATAATGTCACTCTCTTGGTACCCAAAGATGATGGTGAAGGCAGAGAGGAAGTATCTGGGCATATGACAATGCAATCATACATTCAAGTCATCAATTCATCACATGACCCAAGAGACTCTATTTTGAAAAAGCTGGTTATTTTATCATGGGTCTGGCTTGTCATCTCAGCTACAGCAGATTCCTAAAACCTAATATGCAGGTTTGTGTGAATTCCATCTGATCACTGGCCTTCAGATGTAGCCTGAGTTCTATGCCCATCCCCATCACAGCACAGTGGAATTCTCAAACTGGATTTTCTTGATTTTTATCCCTTCTTATCATAGGCCACCATTATGCTGATACCCACTGTCTAGTTCTTCACCTTAGACCAGTTCTGTAGCACCATCCTCTAAAGTTTGTTGCTTCTGAATATTTTTTAATGCCAGTCATTGCAAATACACTAGAATATTCTTAGGTGTTGAGACTGCATGTGCCCACAAGGCCATGAGGGAATATCAGTCATCCAATTAGGTGTCATTTTATTTATTTATTTTTTTTTAAATTTTTTTAATTTTTTTTTTTTAGGTGTCATTTTAGTATCTACTAAGAGTTGTGAACTTACAAGATAAGGAAATAATGCAGAGGATGCAGAATGCTCTCAAATTCAAAATGTTTAGGCCTATCTGTGAAAATATTTGAATATATTAAACACACACACACACACACACACACACAGTAAAATCTAATCAAGTGAAGTAGCATCCTGGGTATTAGGTTGCAATTTTTTATTAGATGAAAGAAAGAGGTCATGCTATCAGGCAAACTCAGATTTGATGGTTAACGTTATGTGTCAACTTGACTGAAGCAGGGGTGGCCAGATATTTGGTTAAACATGATTTCTGGGTGTTAACTGTGAGGTTTTTCCAGATGAGATTAGCGTTTGAATCTGTGGACTCAGTGAAGCAGATGGCACTCCCCAGTGTGGGTGGGCATCATCTAATCCATCGAGGACCTGAAAGGACAAAATGCAGAGGAAGGAGAATTCACCTTTTTCTGTCTTACTGTTTGAACTGAGACATGGATCTTCTCCACCCTTGGGCTGGGACTTACGCCATCAGTTCCCCTAGTATCTAGGCCTTCAGACTTGAACTTAACTATAGCACTGAATTTCCTGGATATCCAGCTTGCAGGTGGCAGATTGGGGAGACTTCTCAGCCTCCATAATCATGTGATTGATATATATATATATAAATATATATTTAGAGAGAGAGAGAGAACTGTGACTAATACACAAGGAAAATGACAACCACCTTCTCTAAATATGGAAACCATGATACAGTAACTGAAAATCTTGGCTTAGTAATTGGGATTGAAAAAAAACCCAATGTAGTCAGCATCCTAGCCAATATTTCTGTTTGTTAGGCCACCCCAACCAGTTGTTTTCTTGAAAATTTTAGAATTAAGTCCAGAAATGTTTAAGAGAATCAGTCTCACAGTTTAAATATTTTCTTGGTACTGTGCTGAAGAATAATACCTATCGTGTATGGTACTTACAAACTTGGCACACTTAAAAGAATGGGGTCTATTGCAGAAACAGTTCAGTCTTGTGATTCCAACTTAAAACATGTACATCTTAATTGATCTGAACTCATTGTTTTAGTGGAAAGGAATGAGAAAAATTCTTACTGAGTTTATGACATTGAAGTTTTAAGAGGATTTAGGACATACTACATTAAAACATTTTACTTATCAGAGATAAAAGGATTTAGGTTCCTTGGAAAGATTATTTGTCAGATCATTGAAGTTTTAGAAAGGTAATTAATCATTTAAACTGCAGTTTAAATTGCTTAAGGGAGTTTATGTGTAAAAATGAAACTAAGGATCAAACCTCTCCATACTAAGTGTCTAAGCTGCTGTAACAAATCACCACAAACTAGGTGGCTTAAAACAACTGAAATATATTTTCTCCCAGTTCTGGAGGCTAAGAGCCTGAAATAAAGGTGTCAGCAGGGCCACGTTCCCTCTGAAGTTTCTAGGACAGAATCCTTCCTTGTGTGGCTCCTCTCTGGCTCTTGGTTCTTCTTGACTTGTGTCAGCATATGTGTAATCTTCACCTCCACCTTCACCTGGCCTTCTTCTCTGCTTCTTTTTGGTCTCTATATAGACACTGTCACTTAATACAGTGCAATGTCATCTTTATCCTTACCTAAATCTCATCTGCAAAGATCCTATTTCCAAGTTAGGTCACATTCTGAGGTTCTGGGTGGACGTGAATGTGAGAACACTGTGCTACCCACTTAGGAGTGATCATCATAATTTGCTAGACTCATAAGTAGAAAAATATTTTTAATTTTAAGATTACTGAGACCAAGGCCTTTGGAAGTGTTTCTTTAACAAACTGATCATTAATTTGGCAACCAAGGTAACCTCTGAGTAATCTAATTCTGTACTCAATTACTTTCAAGGTCACCAAACAATGCATATTAAAACAGAAAATTCTTTTATGACAAAAAGGCTCTGGCAAGATAGCTTTTCTTATTCTTACTCTACTTTTGTCTTTGAAGAGGCCAGAGTTTCTGCCTGAGATTCACCTAAACTAAGAAGTCTTGGGCATAATGAACACCTGTCAGGACAGGTAGCTGTAGCTTAAGAATAGGATCCCTTAGGGTACCTGGGTGGCTCAGTCAGTTAAGCATTTTCCTCAGGCTCAGATCATGATCCAGGGTCCTGGGATCCAGCCCCGTGTCCAGCTTCACACTCAGCTGGGAATCTGCTTCTCCCTCTGTGTTCCAACCCCTGTGCTCTCTTTTGCAAATTAAAAAAAAAAAAAAAAAAAACCTTTAAAGAATAAAATTCCCTATCAAAGGCCCAAAGAACAGTGAAAACACCAAGAAGAAGCAGCACTAAAGAATACAGCTGCAAAGATCTAGTCTCATGTCAAGCCAAAAATATCTTTTAGCCAATTAAAGGAAAGTAGAGCACAACAAAAACATAATTCGTTAGCTTTTGCTATTTTTAGAGCTTTCAGAAAGCAGAATTCTAGGACAGAAGTGATTTTTTATATAAAACCATCTTGGTTAGCTCCAGTCTATTTTCCCGAAGTCAAATGATCCTGAGTAGAGATGAACTCATTCCAGACTTCTTAGATGATGGCTTTTACTACACTGACAGCTGCTGGGGGCTCAAGTCAGGGCGCTGCAGGTCTGAGTCCTGCCCACGAGAACATTCTGGATCTTCATTACATCCTAGAGACAACCCATGGCAAGATCCTAGAGGAAATGGTGCACCACATGGTCGTCTCCAGGCTCTGGCCTGCAACAAGGAATGATAAATAATAAGGAAGCTTCTATTTGAAAGAGAGATTAGAGGCTTCTCAAGATGCTCTCCACTTAACCTAGCTGTACAAACAGCAAGCGAAGCAAAGGTACCAAGAGCAATGATTCCTGGAGGTTGATTTCCTGAAAGAAGCCTACATAAAACTCTATTCAGCTGTAAGAAATAGGCCTCTTTTAACATTCACTATATGTGGCTTTACAAATGTACCTCCTTTTCAAACAGTCGTGATATTTCTTGAGTAGTATCCCCTCTCTTTAAGGAGATTGGATGTCAAATCCTTTGATTTACAAGTATAGTTCAACTTATCCTTTAAGAAACATTATTGTTACTTATTCAACAGCCCCCAAGCTGAATAAGGAACACTCTTGAGACAGGTACTCTCCCCCAAAGAACTCAAAACACTTTATATTAGTTGTCAAAATATTTCAGATTGGGGGTGATGGGGAGAAAAAATACAGAAAATAGAAACATTAACTGATATAATAATGGGAAAGAATTTTCTAGGTGTAAAAGAAAAAACATATAAGATGCTAGAAATAAATTAAAGACAAATAATAGGCTAAGAAGATGTTTTCAAATAATAAAATAAAGTATAATGGAAACATTTAATAGGCTTTGTTCATAAAGAGCTCTAATATCAATGAGAAAATATTAATGGACCATTTCAATGCAGCAAGGGACTTGAACAAGCACTTTACAAAAGAAAAAAATGACTCCAAACCTGAATATTCAACATTATTAATCAACAAAGACATTCACAACAGAAGCCATTTTCACCTATTGACTGGCTCAGATTTAATGTGTATGTAGAACTTGCTGAGCACTATTATATAGCACTATTCTGTGTGTTTTACAGCTGCCAGTCACTTAATTCTTGCAAGAACTCAACATTAGTAGGGACTATTATTACTCCCATTTTATAGACAAGGAGATTGAACACAGAAATGTAAGTAATTTAACCGAGTCCATGTGACTTTAAACTCAATAGTCTGGCTCCCTACTCGTGCTCTTTAAAAAAAATTAAAAAAGATTTACTTCTTTATTTTAGATAGATCGTGTTTGTGCACAGGAGTAGGGGGAACAGAGGGAGAGAGAGAATCCTCAAGCAAACTCCCCGCTGAGTGCAGAGCCCATCATGGGGCTAGAGGTGGGGTTCAATCCCAGGACCCTGAGATTATGACCTGAGCCAAAATCAAGAGTTGGCCTCCTAACTGACTGAGCCACCCAGGTGCCCCACCCCCAGGCTTTTAACTGCTGTGTGTGACTTCCTCTCTGAGTGCTTGCAACGGACTGAATGTTTGTGTCCACCCAAAATTCATATGTCGAAATCTTTGCCCCCAATATGATGGTATTAGAAATGAGATTTTTGAGAGATAAATAGACCCTGACGGTGGAGTTCTCACAAAGAGGATTAGTACCCATATAAAAGGGACCCAGAGAGAAAGCTCTCATTAGATGAGAAGTCAGCAGTCTGAAACCCAGGAGAGGGCTCTCACCATAGCCGGGCTACGCTGCTTTTGAACTTCCTGCCTCTAGAACTGTAAGACATTAATTTCTGATCTTGAACTTCCAGCCTCTAGAAGTGGAGAAATAAATTTCTGTTGTTTATAAACCACCATGTCTACGGTATTTTATGATAGTAGCCTGAAAAAATATACAGTAGTGTTGGGTGCAGTGAAACTCCCTTTCACATATTGTTGAAGGGACAGGCAAATTGGTACAGTTGTTATAATGAGTATAAATGGTAAGTGGAAGAGTAACTTGTGTAAAAGTTCTGAAATATCTGTATGGAATAAGATACATTTTTTAAAAGGGATGAAAACCTTGATGACAATGAATAGTCTATATGTGGAATGGCCCCCACTGACAACTATGGCACCAGGAATGAACACTGAAAAAGGGGTCTCTCCTCAGGGCTAAGTTGCTGGCAAAGCTGCAACCACAAAAATACAAAGAAGTAAAGGGTTAAACACGTGTGACTGTGGAGGTCACATTTGGTGCCTCATCTTTCTAACAAAGTCACTGGCAGAAAGAGGAGTCATAGGAAGGAGGAGAGAGACAATACCAGGCATAATCACCCTATGGATCATGGTGAGGAATCAGAAGGGATAAATTAAAATGTTTTCTGAGATGCAGAAAGATGGCCTTTACACCAGGCAATGGGGATTTTCAACAGATTGGGACTTGGTGGTGAGCCATGTTAGTCTAGACTCAGAAGGAGTCTAAAGGATTCTTAAAAAAAAAAAAAAGAATTAAGACAGAGTCAGGGATCCAAGGATCGGCGCTGATGGAATGTCAAGAAAAAAAAAGCAAAGAAGAAGAAAAAAAAAAGATACAAGGATCATGTTGGACCATTACGTGATGCAAGGTAAATGTCAGGAAACAGTACCCAGGAATACCACGCACAGACCCTGCAGTTCTTGCATTTGTGAATCGAGTCAGTGGGAGTTCTTCAAATCATCCAACTGAAAATGTCAGGGAACAAATCGATAGTCTTCCAGAAAACCAAGCATTTAGAAGAAGAAAATGGAAGAAAATTTCTGTCTCTCATGGCCTTCCTTTATCAGAATCTGGGAAAACTGGCTTTCACTTACTTGATAAAGACTATCACTTGCTTCCTTCCGTACTAGCTGTGGATATGGCCACTGACACAATGAAGATACAGAATATGGCCATCACCCTACATAGTTTCCTTGTGTTCTTCTGCAGACAATTTCCTGTGCCCCCTCTCCTGACCAAATCTGCTTCCACCATTAGAGTAGTTTTGCCTGGTCTAGAAATTCATGTAAATGGAATATAGTAAGTACTCTTTTGTTCTGGCTTCTTTTACTCAATGTAATGTTTTAAAAAGTCATCCTTTGTTGTGCATCAATAGTTTGCTCCTTTATATTGCTAAAAAGTATTCCATTGGGTGACTATCTCAATTTGTCGATCCATTTCCTTGATGGATGACCTGGACCTTTTCCAGTTTGGGGCTTAATTAAAAGCAGCTGTGAACATTCATGTACAAGTCATTTTGAGGATATGTTTTCATTTCTCTTGGGCAAAACTGTAGCAGTGGAATTGGGGTCTTATGCAAAGCATGTGTTTTACTTTATAGGAAAGTGTCAAATTGTTTTCTAAAGTGGTTATACCATTTTTCCATTTTTTTCTTTACTTTTAATTGTGGCAAAATACAGCTCAGTAATGTTAGTACATTCATATTGTTGTGCAACTAATCTCCGGAACTCTTTTCACTGTGCAAAACTGAAACTTTTTATCCATTAAACAACTCCCCATGCCTCTCTCCCCTTCCACAAGTCCCTGGCAAGTCATTTTACTCTCTGTCTCTGAATTTGACTACTCTGGGTACTCATATAAATTGAATCATGCAGTATTTGTTTTTTTGTGACTGACTTATTTCACTTAGCTTCATCCATGTGCTCTTCATTTTCAAGGCTGAATCATATTCTGTTGTATGCATATGCCACATTTTGTTTTTATCTATTCATCTGTTGATGAACACTTGGGTTGCTTCTAATTTTTTGGCTATTATAAATATTACTGCTAAGAACATGAATATACGAATATCTCTTTAAGATCTTTATTTGAGTTCTTTTGGCAATGTATTCAGAAATGGAATTGCCTGATCATATGGTAAAAATATTTTTTATTTTTTTGAGGAAGCTCCATAGTGTTTTCCACAGTGGCTGCACCATTTTACAATCCCACCAGGAGTGCACAAAAGTTTCAATTTCTCCATATCTTCATCAATACTTGTTATTTTCTGTGTTTTTTTTTAAGATTTTATTGATTTATTCGTGAGAGACAGACAAAGAAAAGCAGAGACATAGGCGGTGGGAGAAGCAGGCTCCCTTCAGGGAGCCCAATGTGGGACTTGATCCCAGGACCCTGGGATCATGACTGGAGCCAAAGGCAGATAGATGCTCAACCACTGAGCCACCCAGGCATCCCATTTTCTGTTTTTTGTTTTGTTTTGTTTTGTTTTTTTAATGATTTTCCTACTGGGTAAAGACTTGATTGTAGTTTGATGTGCACTTTTCCTAATGATTAGTGATGTTGAGCCTCTTTGTATGTGCTTTTTTGGCCATTTGTGTATCTTCTTGGGGCCAATGTCTATTCAAGTCCTTGGCCTATTTTTAAATTAGGCTATCTTTGTTGTTGCTAGGTCGAAGGAGTTCTTTATATATTCTGGATATTAACTTCTTATCAGATATATGATTTGCAGATATTTTCTTCCAACCTGGAGGTTGCTTTGCCACTCATTTTAATGAGACCTCCCAATGATTTACACATAAATTTCACTTTGAGAAGTGCTAGCCTGGATCTTGTTTCTCCATTGATTGGGACTCGTGATCATTCTTCTTTTATCATTGCAAGAAAATCCATACACCCCATCTTTATATTTGTGAATGTATTAGAATGCCTCTGTAAAAGACAAGGATTCTTAAAAAAAATATTCACTACTATTTTATTCACACTATTTTTATCGACAATAACTGCATAATATTATGAAATATATAACAGTCATGCTGATGGTTGAAGTTGCCAGTTATTGTGACAGGAATTGATGCAAATACAAAGGTGGACAGCCAGGAGATGATGCCCAAGGCACGAGGGGGAGTGACAGATGTCACAAGATGATAAAGAGGGAGGAAGTTTTCAAGTCAGGCAGTCTCATTCCTCAAAGGAATCCCAACACCCCTCACCCCCACCTCCAAGAAAGGCAGAGATATGTTTTGGAAATGACAATGGGAAGCAAAGAGGAAAACTTTGAGTCAGGTACAAGGTGTATAAAAGCAAAAATAGCCACTACTTGAGCAATTTGAAGTAAGAAGAGTAGTCACGGGGAGAACCAGGTTTCAGGTGAATTCGGGAGGTGTAAGAAACATTCATCAAAGAGAATAAATGTATGAGGGTCATCTGATCGCAGACCTGGGAGGCACAGTGAAAAATATGGATATGGGTGAGGATGAGGAGGGGGTAGAGAATCAAGTTAGATTTATGAGGGAGATGTTCTGGACAGTGTGGGTCATGATTAGGTGACAATACATCCCCAGTTTTCCCAAGATGGTCCTAGTTTTTATCTGTCATCCTGACATGCAATTTAGTATATGCCCAGGTTCAGACAATA
The DNA here is from genome assembly GCF_048164855.1 of Canis lupus baileyi. Lineage (NCBI taxonomy): Eukaryota > Metazoa > Chordata > Mammalia > Carnivora > Canidae > Canis > Canis lupus. Next base: position 25,352,376 of record NC_132867.1, on the reverse strand, counting down.
AATTATGTGGTCTCCCTAGACATAAAGCTTGATTGAAAAAGTTTGTTCTCCAGGCAGTGGCTTAGTGAATAAGGAGGTGCAGCATGGTGGGATCGGTCCTGAGAGCCAACCTGTTCTGGTTCCATGTAACTTTGGAGTGACTACCCCACTGCATGTGGGCAGCCAGTGTCTAGGATGGTCTTTTCTCCATCAGTAAGTCCACTGGAGGTGAAGAATTTTAGACTTTTAACCCAGAAATTCTGCAGCATAGTGTCTCTCGCAAGGAAGGTAATCAATACTGCAAAGATTATTTAGGGGAAAAAAAGCTGTTTCAGTATTACTCATAACAAGCTGGATTCCCTAAGATAAATTAGAAAATAATTAACCATCTTTGAATGAACTAGCTCTACCTCTCTCCCGGGGAGCAAGCTACACAGAAGTATCCAGGCATGACATGTCTGAGTCTCAAATAACTACCTTCAACCACAGCATCTGCCATTGTGACCTTTGATTTCGAGACTCATATTTGATACCATTTAAATATATATTTGTGAAGTTTTGATAATATCAGTGAATTTAAAATGCATATTAATTGTTGAATTTTTCTATTTTTTGAGTTACTTTAATGCGTATTTTCTAGATAATTATAAATGTTGCAGTTTTCCAAGAGTTAATGATATAAAATTGCTCAGAATGCCCACTTATGATTTCTGAATTCCTTATATTTTTATTTGTAATAAAATAAAAATAAAAATTTTTATCTGTAATATTTTTATTTGTAATTTAATCCAGATCTAGTTTTTTGACTTCATTATTTCTTGTTTTATATCTCATTCATTTCTATTCCTACCTTTGTTTCTGTCCTTATACTTACCTTATTTGTTTATCTAGCTCTTGAGATAACTTCTTAATTCATTTCTTTTTAATACTTCTTGCTTTTAAAAGAAAAAAGAAGGCATATAAGGTTATAAATTTACTTCTAAATATGGATATTTGGATTCCACAAGTTTTGATACACCATACTTTAGTATTGAGTTTTAAGTCAATTTTATAATCCTCTTCCATGAATTCTTTTAGAGTAAGTTTTCAGGACTGAAGCCATATGGTATTTTCAAAAGTGATTTTATTCCTGACTTCCCATTTAATTGGATTATGGTGAAAGCACATGGTCTGTATAATATTGAATCTTTGACAATTGCTGAAATTTCTTAGTAATCTAGAGTGTGGTTAATTTTTGAATGTCCTATATACTTTTTTGTGAATGTACTTTAACACCATATAATATCTATTTGTTGGAGGCAGAGTTCTAAATATCTATTAGATAAAGCTAGATTATTTTGTAAATAATTTTTTAAGATTTTATTTATTTTTATGACAGAATGAGCATATAAGCAGAGGGAGTGGCAGAGGGAGAGGGAGAAGCAGGCTCCCCACTGAGCAGGGAGCCTGATGCAGGGGCTCCATCTCACGACCCCAGGATCTTGACCTGAGCCAAAGGCAGATGCTTAACCAACTGAGCCACCCAAGTGCCCTGTTTTGTAAATCTTCTGATCCTTTACTAATTTTTGCTCTAATTCATTGGATTCTGATTGAGATATATTAAAGTCTACTACTATGGTTGTGGTTTTGTCCATCTCTTTTCCTCCTCCTCCTCCTCTTCTTCCTCTTCTTCCTCCTCCTCCTCCTCCTCTTCTTCTCCTTTCTTCTTCTCCTTCTTCTTCTTCTTCTTCTTCTTCTTCTTCTTCTTCTTCTTCTTCTTCTTCTTCTTCTTCTTCTTCTTTTCCTGTAATCTCTATGCCCAACATGGGGCTCAAACTCATAACCCTGAGATTGAGAATCATGTGCTCTACTGACTGAACCAGCCAGGCACTCTTCACTCCTTTCTTTTGGTTCCTTGAATGGTATATCTTTTCCCGAGCCCTCTTTTTAAATACACTTCTTTATTTTGTAATAATGACATACTCAAGAAATTTGCAAAAACACAAAAAAATGCACAAGGAGTTTTGTGCACACTTCAGCTCCCTTCAATGTTCACATCTTGAAGAACTATGCATCCCTTTATTTTAAATGTCTAAAGTATGCTTCTTGCAAGGAAGAACAACTAGATTTTGTTTCTTCGTCCAATTTGATACTTTCAGTCATTTTACTTTTTAAAATTTTAATTCCAGTATCATTAATATACCATGTTAAATTAAATTCAGGTGTACAATATAGTGATTCAAGACTTCTATATATTACTCAGTTCCCATCATGATAATTGTACTCTGAATCCTCTTTGTCTATTTCACCCGTCCCCCTACCCATCTCCCCCCCTGATAATCATCAGTTTGTTCTCTATGGTTAAGAGTCTGTTTTTTCTTTATCTCATTTTTCTTTATGTTATTTGTTTTTTTTTGTTTCTTAAACTCAACATGAGTGAAATCGTATGGTATTTGTCTTTCTCTGACTTCTTTTGCTTAGCATTATACTCTCTAGTTCCATCCATGTCATTGCAAATGGCAAGATTTTATTCTTTTTATGCTTGAATAATATTCCCATATATATGTATATACTGATATACATATCATATCTTCTTTTTCCATTCATCTATTGATGGACACGGGCTGATTCCATAATTTGGCTCTTGCAAATACTGCAATAAACGTAGGGGTCCATGTATCCTTTTGAATTAAGGTTTTCATATTATTTTTTAAAGATTTTATTTATTTATTCATGAGGACACAAAGAGAGAGAGAGAGAGAGGCAGAGACACAGGCAGAGGCAGAAGCAGGCTCCATGCAGGAAGCCTGATGTGGGACTTGATCCTGGGACTCCAGGATCATGCCCTGAGCTGAAGCAGGTGCATAACCACTGAGCCACCAAGGTGTCGCAAGGTTTTCATATTCTTTGGGTAAATACTCAGGAGGACAATTACTGGATCATATGGTAATTCTATTTTTAATCTTTTGAGGAACCTCCATATTATTTTCCAAGTGGCTGCACCAATTTGCATTCCCACCGACAGTGCACAAGGGTTCCTTTTCCTCCACATCCTCACCAACATATTTCCTGGTTTTTTAACTTTATCCATTCCGACAGGTATATGGTGATATCTCATTGTGGTTTTGATTTGCATTTTCCTAATGATTACTGATGTTGAGCATCTTTTCATGAGTCTGTAGCCATCTGTATGTCTTCTTTAGAGAAATGTCTTTCTGCCATTCTTAATTGGATTATTTGGCGAAGGTGTTGGTATTGACTTGTATCTGTTCTTTATGTATTTTGGATACTAACTTTTTATTGGATATGTCATTTGCAAATATATTATGCCATTCTACAGGTTGTCTTTTAGTTTTGTTGATTGTTTCCTTCACTGTGCAGAAGCTTTTTATCTTCATGTAATCTCAATAGTTTATTTTTGCTTTTGTTTCCCTTGCCTCAGGAGACATATCTAGCAAGAAGTAGTTGCAGCTGATGTCAAAGGGGTTACTGCCTGTGCTGTCTTCTAGGAATTTTATCATTTCAGGTCTCACATTTAGGTCCTTAATCCATTTTGAGTTTATTTTTGTGTTTGGTATAAGAAAGTGGTCTAGTTTTATTTTTTTGCATATACCTGTCCAGTTTTCCCAACATGATCTGTTGAAGAAACTTTTTCCCATTGGATATTCATGCCTCCTATGTCTAAGATGAATTGACCATATAATTGTAGGTCCATTTTGGGGCTTTCTATTCTGTTCCATTGATCAAGGTGTCTATCTTTGTGCCATTACCATACGTACCATACGTACTAGCTTTATAGCATATTCTGAAATCTGGAAGTATGTTGCCTCCAGTTTTTTTTTCCTTTTTCAAGATTTCTTTGGCTGTGTGGGGTCTTTGTGGTTTCAAATAAATTTTAGGACTGTTTATTCTAGTTCTGTGAAAAATGCTGTTGATGTTTTGATAAGGATTACATTAAATCTGCAGATTGTTTTGGGTGGTATGAATATTTTAACAATATTTGTTCTCTTCTATTTGTTCGTGTTATCTTTAATTTCTTTCACCAGTGTTTTATAGTTTTCAGAGTACAGATCTTTCACCTCCTTGGTTAAGTTTATTCCTAGGCATTTTATTATTTCTGGTGCAATGATAATTTTAATCATTTTAAAAGGTGCGTTTAATCTGTTTACCTTGAGAGCTGTTACTGATACAGCTGGAATTGTTTCTACTTTCTTATTTTCTTTCTTTGCTTTTTCATTTTCTGCTCATCCTCCTTGTTATTGGTTTTCTGATTTCTTTTTTTTCTGATCTTTGATTTTCTTGTTGTTTAAAGGTGTAAGTTTATTTTTTAGTCAGTACTACTCTCACTAGAATATTATATCTATTTCCATATTTCAGTTATTTCTTGTATCCCAGTTCCTTTTCTCTGAGTTCAGCTTTCTCCTTGCTGATATGCATTCTTTAATAATTTTTATTATTTTTTTAATTGAGAAAATGTGTGTGGTAAATTCTGGTCTTAGTATATCCATCATTCTCTGAGTTTAAAAGTCTAGGTGGATAATTGTTTGCCTTTAGGACATTTGAGATACATCTCTATGCATCTATCTTTGCTGATGATACTTCCATAGTCATCATTCATGTGGAAATCTTTCTGCCTGATAACTTTTAAATTTTCCCAGGGAGTTTTGCGGTAATACATCTTGTTTGTATTTATTTTTATTTTCTTCCTTAGCGCTTTGACTAACTACCCTTTTCACTTAAAGACTTATGTTTGGATTCAATTATGGAAAAGCCTTTACTAATCTCTTTAAGAATAATTTGTCCACTATCCCCTCATTTTCTTTCTCTGTGCCTTCCAACAGGAATACAGGGAGGCTTTTCAATGTAATCACTATTTCCGGGTGAATATTTCCATTAACTAACTTTTCCCTTCCATTAGGTGCAATAGTTTATTCCATTTCTCTTAAGAATAATTTTCATTTCTAATATTTATAGTTCATTATATTTCATGTCCATCCATTCTTGGTTCATCTATGCCTATTTTGTTTCAGAATACTTTCTCTCCCATTTACTTTTTTTTGAGGAAGATATTTCCTTTTATATTCTCTTTAAGTAACTTAAAATATTTGTTTTAAAGTCTTTTCAGATATTCCCATTATTTTTAATTCTTTTGAATTGTGTTTACTTCGTGATTTTGCCAGTTGTCTTTCTCGGCATTATAATTCTATATGCATTATGAGTATTTGATTTGTAGTCTCTTTAGGGGTTGTTTCTGTTTTTGTTTTCAATCTCCCCGGTTGGGCGGTTGCTGACACCCACTCCCTGGGACCCGGTGCAGAGCCATCCATCCCTTGCAGGGAGGTACCACGGGAGGTGCTGCAGTTCAGTCACTGAGCCGCTAGGCGGCCTGCTTCGCGCAGCTCTTGCGAGTTCATGCCCTTCCTCTTGAGGGCGGCAGAGTCACAGAAACCCCCCTGGCAAGCAATGAGCACAGCAGAAATTCCGAATTTTGTTTCAGAGGCAGAAGATCCACACCTGTCTTTGCTTTCACAGCCAGCTAACTCTGGCTCAGTCTTTGCTGGAGTAATTTACCCTCCAGGGCCAACCTCCCAGTTCTCTCTGCCCCGTTCCAGAAGCTTGGTTCTGGTCTTCGACTTGCTCACTCACTTCTCGTTGGTTCCTAGTCTATATTGATCTTTTTTTTGTTTTTGAATATAACTAGGTGCTTTTATTTTTCCGTATTATACTTTGCCCACCGCTGTTGTGCTCGGAACAGCAGGAATGTCCCATTAGAATGGAGATTCTGTATTAATTCCAGCTCAAAGGGTTTAAAAAGAAAAATATGATTTTAAGGCTTAGAATATTTTACTGTGGCTTCTCAAAAATGTTGCAAGGCATAGTAACTATGTGCACCGATAAGAGCTTGTAACAGCCCTGTCTTCAGTGGCTAATAGGTAGCATTTTTAAAGACTATAAAGCAACAGCCCACTAAGCATTTGTTGTGTCTTGTGATTTCTTTTCTTTTTGAAAACTGGGACTTTTCCCAAATTTATGTTCAGACTCATAGTCCTTTCTCTTTCTTGAAAATTGCAACAATTAATGAGGAAAATTAAAACCTCGAAGGGCAAAAAATACTGCCAAACTAGTAATGGCAGGCACAGAAAACAGAAGAAAAATAGAATATCAGAATGCAAAGAGTGACTTTACCTTCCTGGTTCTGTTCCTTGATGGAAAGATGATCTTATTCCTCTGGGGTTGCTAAGAGAGTGGAAGAGAAGCTAATTTCCAAATAGCAGTTGGTTATGGGGAGGAAAAAAAATCTATGCCACAGGGAATAATTTTTTTCCAAAAATATATTTTTAGTTTTAGTTTCATGCTGTTTTTAATTCTCTCTGGGTATGATGCCCCTGACATTTTCTTCAACAAAACTCATGCCAGAATGGAAGCTCCTCTTGAAGTATGCATTTCTTACCGTAAATTTAATGGAATGTTAAGAGTCTAAATTTTAAAGCATGAATACAATAGAAATGACTTGTGCATCCTCAAAGCCTTATATTTGAGGAATTTTTAGGCGGAGTTCATCATATTGAGTGCTAGCTTATTAGCATATCAGAGATGGTGATGGTGTGTAACTCTATTGAACAAGTTACTATACAAATAACAAGAGATGTGAAGTGGAGAATACTGCATGGCTATTGATCCCAATTATCAAAAGGTATTTTCTCTTTTAATTTCCCATAATGAGTTTAAGAGGTTTTTTTCTTTTTCCTTTATTTTGTTTTTTTCTTTTCTAAGGAATAAACTCTATGTTTCTATGTGTTGCCTATTAGGAAGAAATATTGGTGCTTTTTTCTTTTCTTTTCTTTTCTTTTTTTTTGGTGCTTTTTTCAAAGGGAGTTTTGTGGATGTTGTGTGCATGCATGTGAGTTTGAATATACACATAAACATTTACATACACAACACATATACTGGCCAAGAGAGCTCGGTAAAGGAACATCCTAAACTCCATTCTTAGGGCAGCCTTTATAGATTTCTTTTAACATCTCTGTTTTTAGTTCGAGAATTGCTAATTGTGCAAAGAATGCTATAAAGTTGCTCACCATTAAGAGAAATGGTGAAACTCATAAGCCTCTCGTACTGAAAGCCAAACTAAAGCAGCGCTTTGGGAAGTATGTTGGAAAGTAAGCACTGACTATGGAGCCAGGTGGATCTGGACTGGACTCTCCTTGGCCACTGATTCATTGTGTAACCTTGGGGACTTGTGAGTTTTCCGCCCATCTCCCTACCTATAAAGAGAAGATGATCTCTGGCCTGAACACTTGCATGATGTCAATGCTCTTTGACTAGTGATGTATCCAGAAACTAGGACAGGGAAGCTATTAGAATAAGAAAATATGAGGATTATGACTGTGAAAATATGTTTCAAAGCAAGTGGCATGCAGAGTAAACGATCTAAAGATTACATGGGTTGTTAGGTCCTGTCTCAGAAAAGAAGTCCTATCTGAGGGAACTTAGCTTTAGATGGTGGATACTGGTCATGAAATTATGTGTCCTGAACTCTTTAATGGTTTCTCACTTCTCAAGCCCCCCTAGCTGTAACCTACTGGAACTCCTATAGGTTATTAGTTCTCTGTTCAAATGTTTTCTGACTTGGCATCACGAGTGGGACACTTATCATCATTATCAACATTTGTTAGCAGATTAAGAAACATAGCAGGTTAACAAACTTTAGGGTGTTAGGAGCTCTTTTGTAACTACAGCAAGGTGTCCTTGTGAGAAGCTTTAAAAATGAACTTCACACTGAAAGTGGCACCTGGAGAGGAACTCCTACTGCAATCCCTGCTAAACTGTGTGGAACATCTGTGCAAACACTGACAATGATAAAAAACTCATAGCACACTGCAACCAGGATTGACATACACCCAGCTCCCTGGATTTCAAAGATACACCCCAAATTGTAAGTCAAAGATGAAGATGAAATAGGAAGAATTAGTCATGGTCTGCCCTCTGCCCTAACCCAGGGGACACTTGTGGTGCCTTCCAGATTACCTGCCAAACTATTTTGCTCTCAACCCTTACCAGTGTCCCAAGACAAAATATAGAGGTATTAACACAGTCCCCCACAATGAGACTTGCATTTGTCCCTCACATTTATGCCCAACACATTCCTCACTCAAAATCACCACAATAGCCCATCATGAATCAGATACTGTTGGTATCAATGTTATAGATGAGAACCAAGCCCTCGCCATCTGCCTCCAAATTAGATATCAAAATAAAATGCCCTTTTTAGCTTGTAAAAAACTCTGTTAATTGGGATGTTCCTGTTCCTAGAAGCCGAAACGAGGAGATACAACAATATAATACCTCATCTTTTCTAAAGCTGATTTTATGTGATTCATGATCCTTTTTCCCTTTCTTTCAAAACTACTTAAAAAAAAAAAAAAAAGCCAGCTCTTGTTAACCTAAGCAGTTTTTGCAAGTCTCCGGTCATGCTGAACTTTCACTTTTTAAATGCTATTTCCAGAGATAACCTTTCTGTCTTTCCTCTTTGTCCTTGCTTTTGTATCCCTTTTTACACATGATCTTTTAAAAGCTATAAGTTTATTTATATCCTGCCCCATTAGGAAATAGATGGCATGTTACTGCTTAGAGATCTTAAATAATTTCATAATCAAGGAACCCAAAATATGCCTTGCCTGAGCCCTGGCGAAGTCTGACCTGAGCTATCCCAAATATACAGGTTTTAGTGTTATTCTCACAGTTTTGTTTTTTTTTTTTAAGGCAGGCTCTATGACTTGCTTAGTAATGTGATCACCTTCTCAAACCAGGTAATTTTTTAAAAATACATTTTATTTTTATAATCATTTTGGATTTATAGAAAAACTGAAAAAACAATATAGAGAATTCAGAGAAGTATACATACTCTATACTGAATTTTTCCTTATTAGCATCTTACATTAGTGTGGTATAATTTTTCACAGCTTTTGAACCGAAGTGATACAGTATTACTTACTAAAGCCCAGCTTGTCATTCATTTCATTCAAATGGCTTCATCCATTTTCCCTATTGATTTCCTGTATTCAATTTCAACGATTACTGCTCTAAATTTTTATTTTATTTTTTCCTGCTTGGTTTCATCTTAAATTGCCCTTCTTTCTCTAGTTTCCTAAAGTGGGAGCTTAGATTATTGACATTAAGCGCATTGACATATACACTTAATGCTATAAATTTTCCTTGAAACTCTGCTTTTCACTACATCCCAAGAACTTGGCTAAGTTGTATTACCTTTTTCATTTAGTGCAAAACATTTTTGCTACCTCTTGAGAATTCTTTAATCCATGAGTTATTTGGGAATGTGTTTTTAAATAATTTTTAAGATTTTATTTATTTATTTGACAGAGACAGAGAGAACACAAACAGGGGGAGTGGCAGAAGGAGACTTCCCGCTGAGCAAGGGAGCCAGTGGGACTTGATCCCAGGACCCCAGGATCATGACCTGAGCCAAAGGCAGATGCTCAACTGACTGAGTTGCCCAGGAGCGCCAGTTTGATTCCTAAACCCTAGGGATTTTCTATATGTCTTTCTGTTGTCTGGTTCTAGGTTAACTCCGTTATGATCTGAGAACATTCTTTGCCTGATTTCTGGGTGTGTGTTTTTTTTAAAAGATTTATTTATTTATTTTGGAAAGAGAAAAAGAGAGAGAGAGGAAGAGGGAGAGAGAGAATCCTCCACTGAGGATGGAGCCCTACACAGGGCTTGACCCCAGGACCCTGAGATTACAACCTGAGCTGAAATCAAGAGTTGGATGCTTAACCAACTGAATCATTCAGGGGCCCCTGATTTCTATTTTTTTTTAATTTATTCAGGTTTGTTCCATGGTCTGTATTGGTATATGCTTCACGGTAGCCTGAGAAGAATGTGTATTTTGCTGTTTTGGATGAAGAATTCTGTAGCTGTCAATTAGATCCGGTTGATTGATGATGCTGTTCAAATAAACTCCATCCTTACTGATTTTCTGCCTGCTTGAACTATCAATTACTCAAAGAGAGGAGTGTTGAAGTCTCCACTACAATAGTGGATTTATCTATTTCTCCTTAAAGTTCTATTCATTTTTGTATTTTGACACTGTGGCGTGGTGCATACATGTTAAAGATTATTTTGTCTTCTTGAAGAGGACCATTATTTTTATGCAGTGCCCTTCTTTATCCCTGAAATTTTTCCTTACCCTGCAGTATCTATTTTGTCTGGAATTTTATATAGTTTTTCCATCTTTTTAAAAATTAATGGTACCGGGACGCCTGGGTGGCTCAGTGGTTGAGTGTCTGCCTTTGGCTCAGGGCGTGGTCCTGGGGTCCTTAGGTCAAGTTCTGCATCAGACTCCCTGTGGGGAGCCCACTTCTCCCTCTGCCTATGTCTCTGCTTCTCTCTGTGTATCTCTCATGAATAAGTAAATAAAATCTTAAAAAAATAAAATTAAAAAATAAACATTAATGGTAGCATGATATGCCTTTCTCTATCCTTTTGCTTTTGAACTGAGGCTTTATATTTAAAGTAGGTTTCTTATAATTGACTTTTGATTTTTAATCCATTTTGACAATCTTTGTCTTTTAATTCATATATTTAGACCATTCTCATTTAAAGTAACTATTGATAAATTTGGATAAATGTTTACTATGTTTTTAACCTATTTTCTATTCCTTGCCTTTATTCTTTCTCCCTCCCTTTTTCTGACTCCTTTGCCTTAATTGGGTATTTCATATGATTCTGTTTTAGCTCCTTTCTTTTTTTTTTTTTTTTTAGATTTTATTTATTTATTCATGATAGAGAGAAAGAGAGAGAGGGAGAGAGAGGCAGAGACACAGGCAGAGGGAGAAGCAGGCTCCATGCAGGGAACCGGACACGGGACTCCAGGATCACACCCTGGTCCAAAGGCAGGCGCTAAACCGCTGAGCCACTCAGGGATCCCCTCTTAGCACATCAGCTATTCTTCTAATTTTTAGTTCCTCTAGAGTTTGTAATATATATATTTTAACTCATCAAAGTCAACCTTCAGATAGCCTTATACCACATATAGTGCAGATACTTTATAACAGAGTATCCCAATTCCTCCTTTTTATAAAAGATTATATTCAATTTTCACTTATTTCTTCTCCAACAGTCTTCCTTTCTTTCATGTAGATCTAAGTTTCTACATCTATATCAGCTTCCTTCTCTTTGAAGAACTTCTTGAAAATTTCTTATAGGACGTGTCTGCTGACAATGGAGTCTCCCACTTTTTGTCTGTCTGTTTCTCTTTCATTTTTAAAGAATACTTTTATGGAATTTAGAATTCTAGATTGGTGGGTATTTTTCTCTCCATGTTTTTTTTAAAATATTTTACTTATTTATTAGAGAGAAAGAGAGAGAGAGAGAGAGAGCACAAGCCAAGGTGGAGAGGCAGAGGGTGAGGGAAAAGCAAACTCACCACTGAGCAAGGAGCCAGGATCCTGGGATCATGTCCTGAGCCGAAGGCAGATACTTAACCGACTGAGCCACCCAAGTGCCCTTCCTCTCTATGCTTTAAATATTTCACTTTATTCTTTTCTTGCTTCATGTTTTCTGATGAGATATCTACTGTAATTCTTATCCTTGATCTTCTATATGTCTATATTGTTGTTTTCTTCTTTTTTTAAATTTTTTTTATTTATTTATGATAGTTACACAGAGAGAGAGAGAGAGAGAGAGAGAGAGAGAGAGAGAGAGGAGGCAGAGACACAGGCAGAGGGAGAAGCAGGCTCCATGCAGGGAGCCTGATGTGGGACTTGATCCCGAGTCTCCAGGATCAGGCCCCAGGCCGAAGGCAGCGCCAAACCGCTGAGCCACCTGGGCTGCCCTGTATAGACTTTTTGGTTGTTATCTAGTTGGTGTTCTCTGACCTTCCTAGATCTGTGGTTTTATGTCTCATTAATTTTGGAAAATCCCCACCTATAATTACTTCAAATATTTTTCCTCCTTCATTCTCTTTATCTCTTTCTGGTATTCTAGTTACGTGCAAGTTATGCTTTTTGAAATTATTCCACACAAGTTGGATGTTCTGTTCCATTTTATTCATTCTTTCTTCTTTTTATATTTTAGTTTGGAAAGTTTCTATTGACAAATCAAACTCACTGATTCTTTTCTGTGTTAAATCCAGTCTGCTAATAAACTCACCCAAAGCATTCCACATTTCTGTTATAGGGCTTTAAATTCTAGCAACTAATTTTAATTCTTTCATCAGGTTCCCATCTTTCTGCTTACATTTCCGATCTGCTGTTGCATGTTGTCTATCTTTCCCATTATAGCTCTTGCCATAGCAATCTTAGAATGATCCTGTGTCTGATGGTTCCAAACCTTGTGCCTCATCTGAGTCTTGTTCTGATGCTTGTGTTGTCTTTTGGTATCTTTTGGGACTTTGGGGCTTTGCTTCTTCATCTTTCTTTCTTTCTTTCTTTCTTTCTTTCTTTCTTTCTTTCTTTTTTCTTTTGCCTTTCAGCATGTCTGGAATTTTTTCTGTTGAAGGCCAGACATGATGGGTCAGGTAATAAGACCTAAGTTTTAAGGCTTTACAGTGTGTTTCTATGTTATTTTGATTAGAAGTTGGGCTGTGTTTAAAGTTTACTGTAACCATGGGTGCCAATGCCTTAAGAATCCTCTAGTGTCCTTATTTTTGTTTTTGTTCTAATGATTTTTTTATTTATTTGAGAGAGAGTGTGTGAGTGAGTGGGGAGGGGTGGGTAGCAGAGGGAGAGGGAAAGAATCTCAAGCAGACTGCTCAGGAATGGGTCTGGCTCTCAGGTCTCTGAAGTCATGACCTGAGCCAGAATCAGGAGTTGAAGCTTATCTGACTAATCTACCCAGGTACCACTTGTGTACTTGTTTTTCTCTTCCCTGATGATTCTGGGACTCCTTAAGAACTACTCCATAGTCTGCATCTGCAGTTTTTTATTTTCTAAGAAAGGAATCAAAAGGAAATGCTAGGAATCAAAGACATTGTGACAACTGTCCACTCTGATGATACGGAAGCACTGTCAGTGTGGTGATAAGGTGTGGGGCAGGAGAAGCATTCTTTAACCCTTTGATTAAATCCCAGCATTTCTGTAGATCTCTGGGCTTTGACCTTCACAAACATTTGTTATCTTGCCATCCCTAAATGAGAAGTCTGGAGGTGGTCAGAGCACCAGAGATGCCCTTCCCCAGTTGAGAAAATATTCTGGGAAAGTCTATTCCATTGGGGAGTTCTCCTTTGTTAAGGATGCTCTGAGCTTGTTTTACAAGGACTATTATTTCTCTCCACCAGAGTCAGAGGGGATCTTTCCTGGCTCTTCATCTTGAGAACCTGATGGGACTCTGGAGGTAAAAACATAGGAAAATGTGGGAGTCCCCTTTAGACTGGGTCCCAGGAGTTTTTAACAATCAAGCTAGTTCACATGTAGCCTCCAGAAGTTTATCAAAATTGTTGGTTAAGTCTTCCTGCCGGGGTATACAGCTCCACCAAGTGCTGTTAGACTCGAGCAGGTATTGGCTGTGACTCTGAACTCACTTGTCTCCACATTTAGTGTGGCAGGTTTGCCCTGTGACTTCAACTCTCTGATGGCTCCAAAAAAAGTCATAGATTTTTAGTTTGTTCAGCTGCTTCTTATTGCACACTCTTTACATGTTGGAACTGAAGCCAGAAGGTCTTTGGATGTTTAATTTTAATTTTTATATGCTAAACCCAAGAAGAAGATGCTGTGAATGTGACATACATAATATTCCCATAGTAATGATTTATTCCCAAGTGTAGGTTAAAATTTCAATTTGCTCTAGTACCGTATCCAAAAATAAGCATAAACACATCATATCAGAATGCATGATTTTAGGCCAAGGATTTCATGCTGCTAGTGATTTGTTAATGTGACTTTCCCATTTAGACTGCTATCACCACCCGAAAGGCTATAGTTTTTTTCTTTCCTCTCTCTTCTTTCTGCTATGTCCAGTGTTGAGTATCCTTTACTGAGGAAGTTTTGATGTATATGCTGACAGCTCTTGGAGTCATGAAATACTTTTACATGTTTTGTTAAACTTTCTCCTACCCTGATGTAAAACTTTATTATTACATCTCTTGTTTCATTTTCTGTGAACTCGGAAACTTAAAACTCTCTGTCTCATTGTAAAACAGACCTTGGAATTTCAAGACTTGAAAGAATCTGAGCTGATACTATGATACAAATTTTACAGAAGCACCAAAAGCACCCAGTAATTGAAGTAAACAACATTTTGATGCAATATTTTTTAATAGATGCAAAAAAAATCCACGATGAACAAAATCTAAAAAGCTTTAAATAACATCAGGATCAGTATATTGTCTTGTCTAAAGATTGCAAATCCTTCACATGTAGGGCAAGCCTAGAACCAACTCGTTGTTTGCTCATAACACAATTGAGACAAGTTATAGTCTTTAATAAGACTTTATTCAAGGTTCAGAGGTTACAGAAAGTCATTTTCAATGCAATAGAGAAGCAATTTTATTTTAGCTATCAAAGGAAAGTCACCCTTATTAGGTGTTGGCCCAACGTGTATGAAGATAGAGTATCTTACCCTCCACTAGAGCACCCTAGAGCTTGTCTCCTGACATTAGTGTCCCATCTTACCAGCAGAAGACCCACATGACAGAACCAGACTCCATCCACTTCTTCCCTAAGTCTTCCTCTAGATTAGTTCAGATTTCAAGTCAATCAGACACTGAATGATCAGTTTTAATTTCTTCCTCTAGAATGCACTTCTTCCTGGGTAATTAATGTTGAGAATATTCCTTGCATACAGGGCGTTAGATTTGTCATACGGCCTCTGTAGGGAATTACATCAGAACACATGAGTACAACATCAGAACATTTCTCCAGATATGATGATTCTGTTTTAACAGCTCCACAAGCAGTGGTTCAACAGCATCGTCTGGGCTGGATTCCATCTGGGGTATCTACTTCCCTCTTTGTGTGAGATGAAGATGGGGCTTCCCAGGGTTTCCACCAACATCAGATCTCAGCTCCTGATCACTTGTGAACAATTTCTCAAATGATAGAAGCAATAAGACACATACATGTCCACAAAACTGAGTAGCAAATCATAGGCATGTGTAACTAAATTCAAACAGACAAATAGGATACACTGTCTACAGATGCCACCCTGCCTTAATTCTCTCCCTCTCTCTCTTTTGATTATATTACACAGATCTTTCTACATCTTTAGGTATTCCTTTCCAGTTTAAAATATCTGCTTAATATACACATAGCCAGGGCAGCCCAGGTGGCTCAGCGGTTTAGTGCTGCCTTCAGCCCAGGGCCTGATCCTGGGGTCCTGGGATTGAGTCCCACATCAGGCTCCCTACATGGAGCCTGCTTCTCCCTCTGCCTGTGTCTCTACCTCTCTCTCTCTCTCTGTTTCTCATGAATAAATAAATAAAATTTTAAAAATCTTAAAATATATATATTTTAATAATATATATTATTATAAAATAATAATCCCTTCTGATGATTTCCCCCAAAATAGAGGCCTCAGGATATATTCAGATTTTCACTTCCTGCAAAGTTTCCACCAATGTGATTAAGGTTTTGAAAATACCAAATTTTAGCGAGAGCACCATGTTACAATCACTTTGTTCTTTCTTTTGGTATATCAGCACCAGTCACTAAAAAAGATGTCAAAATTTCACTGGTCCTAAAAGTAAGGAAAAATTTATAAGATGTTTATAAAGTTGAATGTACTTAAACGATACTTCTTTATTCCTTGATTATTATTTAATAATTATTGTTTCATTAATTAGGAACTTATTTAACAATTATTTTTCTTGACTTTTAAAAAAAAAATTTTTTTTTAGAGAGGGAGTGGTGAGGAGGAGCAGAGAGAGGAGGAGAGAACCGGACTCCCCACTGAGCATGGAGCCTGACTTGGGGCTCAATCTCATGATTTTGAGATCATAACCTGAGCTGAAATCAAGAGTCAGATGCTTAATTGACTGAGCCATCCAGGCACCTTGATTTATTCTTTATTCTATTTTACTGTTAATAAATTATGATAATAGTGAAGGGGAGCAGAATATGCCACCCCAAGAGATGTCACTTTGGCATATTGATTATTTCAAATTAAAGCTACTTGAGAAATAGCCAGTTTAGGAAGGACACTCTGACCCTCCTTTGTCCCCCTGAGAGCAACAAATAAATTTCCCATGTGAAAGGTACAGTCCCTGTACTAGAAGGGTAGAAAGCCTTATCTTTATGACCAAGAAGTCTGTGTAAGCAAATTTTGTTATTTTTTCACTAATTTACTACTCCAAACCCAAACCCCTTTGTGCTGACAATTTTCCATAAATTTATTGTGGGTTTGTTTTTTGTTGTTATTGTTTTTTGTTTTGTTTTGTTTTGTCTACAAGAACATCAGCTTCCTGCTTTGATCACTTCTTTAGACTCACATTTTTATGGGGCTCTCACATGTATGAAAATTACTTTTTTTCCCCTGTTAAGCTATCTTATGTCAATTTAATGATTATGTCATTCAAAAACCTAGAAATGAAGAGGGAAATGTTTCCTTCCCTACAATATCATATGTTGGTGTTTTGAACTCCTGATTTGGCAAAATAAAAAGTCTGAAACCATGTGTCATCCACATAGGATTATTGGTTTGTGGGATTGCTTTCATTGTTTTCTGTGGGCTGAATTGTGCCCTCCTCTTCAAATTCATATGTTGAAGTCCTAGCCCCTAGTACCTCAAAATAACCATATTTGGAAATGAGGCCTTTAAGTAGGCAATTAAGTTCAAGTGAGGTCATTAACGTGAACCCTAACTCAAATATGACTGGTGTCCTTTTGAAGAGAAGATTAGGGCAGACATACATACACATAAAAGAAACATCATGTGAAGACACAGATAAGACAGCCATTTGTAAGCCGAGGAGAGAGAGTCTGCTTTTTTTTTTTTTTAATTTTCTATAAGGGAGAGAGAGTCCTTAGAAGAAACCAACCCTAGTGATACCCTGATCTTGGACTTCTAGCCACCAAAACTATAAGAAAATAAATTTCTGTTTACATTGCCCAATCTATGGTACTTTATTAAGGCAGTTCCAGCAAAATAAGATATTATTGTTGGTATTGTGTTTGTAATTTTACCCTTCCTTGAAATCTCAAAATCTTAAGAATCTTGTTTTAATTGATTATGGTGCAGTTTGTCTTGCAAGAAGATCACAAATGCTTCTTTTATACCTCCTAGCACAACATAGACATTTAATCGGTATTTGTTGAAATCTAGAGATATGGAAGAAATTCCCAGAAAGATCACTGGGAAATTCTAGATTAAGAAAATGCTTCAATACAGTCCCAACAGACAAAGTGGCAACTGTCTGACTGTTAATACTAAACCCAAACTTGAAAAACAAGATTCATTTTGACAGGATTTGCTTTACAAGGACCATTTTTCTTTATAGATTTTATTCTATGAACAGAAATCATCATTTCCTCTTTGTCTTTTTCCCATTCTCCATTTCGCCCTTGTGATTTATTATTGATCCTCATTAGGGGACTTTTCTCTCCACCTCCTCATTACAGTGAAATTACTTCAGAAATACACTCTAAGAACCAATTATGCTTTCCTAAGAATCCCATTCGAGGTCCACTTGTTAGAGGCAGTTAGTTAGGTTCTAACAGGTTACCCAGAGGCCAGCAAAGGGGAAGTCACAGGCCTGTCCTGGCAGCACTCCCCAAGGAGCCGATCAAACCAGATGAGGCCAAGATGGCAGATGCCATGACAGGAAACCCCTTGCCAAATAAGGAAGAAAAGGCAGGAAACTCTGCTTACAAGAAATCCCCACCCCAAGTAATGAATATTTCTTTCACCTCCCAGTTAACAACTGTTAATAGAAGACAGAAACCCAAACCCCAGGGCATATAGCTCGCTTGATCTCTCAAGCTTGCCCACTTTCACATCTAAAGAGGGTACTTTCACTTTATTAAACTTTCCCACTGTGTCACTTGTTTACTGTGCTCTGTCAGTCCTTGAATTCTTATGACAAGACCAAGAACCTTCGGCGACATCTTTGGAAAGAGTTGAGTCAAGGGCTGGGATCTCCTCAGTTCACCTGGAAAAACACTTCAATCAAGTCCCAATGATGATGACAAAGAAAGGCCACACAATCCTTATTTTCTCTAGCAGAGTTCCAAATACATGTTATTGTCCATGCTCATCATTATTAATGATTCATAGATTTTTTTAAAGATTTTATTTATTCATGAGAATACACAGAGAGGAGAGAGAGAGAGGCAGAGACACAGGCAGAGGGAGAAGCAGGCTCCATGCAGGGAGCCCGAGGTGGGACTCAATCCTGGGTCTCCAGGATCCCGCCCTGGACTGAAGGCAATGCTAAACCACTGAGCCACCGGGGCTGCCCTGATTCATAGATTTAAAACAGGAAAAGCAATTCTTACTTGATGTGTTTAGTTCTGGCTTTAGCACCAATGAATCTCAACGAATCTCTTATGAATTTCCTTCAACTGTGCAAAAGTCTTTGTCCTCACTGGAGTGCAACCAGTATCTTGATATGGAAAATTGAATCTTTCTTTTAAAAGATTTTATTTATTTATTCATGAGAGATACAGAAAGGCAGAAACACAAGCGACCTGATGTAGGACTTGATCCCAGGACTCTGGGATCAGGACCTGAACTGAAGGCAGATGCTTAACCAGTGAGCCACCCAGGCATCCCTGGAAAACTGAATCTTAAACAGATTAGGTTTCCCACTTCAGGTGGAAAGAAAACCAAACAACAACCAAAAAAAATTGAAAAAGCACCACACACAAGAACAGCTATTCTTTAAAACAAGGTAAAATACAACTTATTCTCGTCTTAATTGGGAAAATCACCTTGCACATTCAGTGTGACAACAGGAAATGGTCTAAAATGAGAATCTCCTTGAAAATCATGGTCTTGTCAAGGCAGGCTTCGTAACAGAAAACATTTGTGTAACCTCAGCTCGAGCACTTTCCACTTGTGACTATCACAATATGCTCTGTGGGGGTGTTAATGAATACATCTGTTGGCCTCCCTGCACAGCTGAATAATATCTGAAAACAGATCTGTTTTTCACATTTCAGGAAAAGGCCCAGGGAATGCTCGCTGATGAACAGTGTGGAGTTACGTAAGTTCCCTTACTTGCCTCTTAAACTAACACTAAAAGATGCAGGAGTCACTGAACACCTGCTGGAACGCAGGGGCATATTATTCACTTTGAAGCCATAAAGTGCCCAGGCAGACATTTTTATCCATTACCTCTCCTTTTGATAAACAAGGCTGTCCTCGCTTTGGGCTTCCAGGGTTATCTATCTTGACTTCCTACAGGGGAGGGAGACACTACACCAGCCTCTTGCCAGAAATGTAGCCTTAAGGGGTCCATTTCCTTCTTTCTAAAGAGCATAGAAGCAGCAGTAAAGGCTGTAATCTGCTGCCACCAGGCCTCACAGTGGTTCCAAGCCGGGGAAGATTTACCTGCTATGTCATCGCAAAGAGAAGCAGTTTCAGCAGTTTCCAGACTCATTACAGATTTGTTTTTTGCTTGCTGACTCCGATGAGATCAAATGCGTTCACTCAGCCGCTCTGATTCCAAGAACTGAATTCTGATGTTTGGCCCGGTTCCCCATCCTCATTTTAGCAACACCCCCCAAAATAGATGCTTCCTCTTGATTCAGCTGCATTATTAGATTTGTTTTCTCCCCTTTCTACTGCTTTTATGCCAGATGTTTGCGATACCTTTGCCACAGTGACATCAACTGGAAAGAGTTGGAACTGGAAACTCGCAGAAACCCCCAAATTCATGTTTTTCCAATTACTTAGAGCTACTACTCAAATAATCCCCATGTAAGTACCACAAAAAATAATCCCAGCTGGATTTGTAAAAAGGACCTTTCAATTTCTAAAACAAATAATAAAAATATTTTTATTATTATAAAAATGACCATGAAAAAAAAATGACCATGAGAACTATCTAGTTCTTTTTTTTTTGGGGGGGGGGGGGTTCATACTTTGAAAAACATACTAGCAACAATGAGATGAGAGATTCTCAAAATGATCCTCACATTTTTAAAAAGTAGAATTCTAAATAAACGAATCCCATAAATTAGCAGGCAATTAATACTTTGGGGTAACTTTATTGAAATAGTCATTTATTCGGCAAATATATATTTTGTTTTTTGTTTTTTTTTAAGATTTTATTTATTTATTTATTCATGGTAGACAGAGAGAGAGAGAGAGAGAGGCAGAGACACAGGCAGAGGGAGAAGCAGGCTCCATGCAGGGAGCCCGACGTGGGACTCGATACTGGGTCTCCAGGATCAGGCCCTGTGCTGAAAGCGGCACTAAACCGCTGAGCCACCTGGGCTGCCCCAAATATATATTTTGATATCGTTTTACATATAAGGTATTAATAATGCAAGAGAGCCACAAATATGCTTGAATTGTGGGTATTCTCTGTCTTCTGGGAATTTACAGCACAACTAGAGAAAGCCCATAAAATATAGGATGTGTTAAGTACCCTAAGAGAATGCTAAAAGATTTTAAAAGAAGACAATCATTTTAGTTGGAATTTGAAGACTGATTTTTTAAAATAATGCAACTAAGCAGTGCTCAACTATGTTTAATTCTTGTAGGTAATCTTAAACTTCATTCTGGAATGAGGCTTGCTTTTGAAGTTTTGTTATCTGGGGCCAAGGCAGCCTTGAGCCGCCAGTGTTCTGAGAGCTCTACTCCATGCCTCATGGGTTATTCCACCTCTATGACTGGTGGAAGCACAATTCTTACTGGCCTTTGGTGAGCTCTGAAGATTGTTCTCTGAGTTCCTGTCTGGTGGCTCAGTCGTTAGCAGTGGGGAGTCTCACATACATGAGATCAGGGATTTTCAAATGTGCAGGGGGTTGGCAGTCTTAAGTCCTGCATTTTTCAGGGGTCAACTGTATAGATACAGATGTACATAATACCTGAAAGAGAAATATTTGAGGTAGATCATAACCTGTTTCTTCCCCCTTAATAAAAGGTTCTTTATATGCGCTATCATTAAATATGTAGCATCATTTAAAAATTTTTTTAGGGGAACCTGGGTGACTCAGTCAGGTAAGTGTCCAACATTTGGTTTCAACTCAGGTCACGATCTCAGGGTTGTGGGATTGAGCCCTTCATCAGGCTCCATGCTCAGCAGGGAGTCTACTTGAGATTTCTCTTTCTGCCCCTCCTCCATCAAATAAGTAAATCTTTTTAAAAAAGGTTTTAATGATATATAACATTATGTTATTTTCAGGTGTACAACATGATTCAATATTTGTATATATTGCAAAATGATCACCACAGTAAGTCTAGTTAGCATCTGTCACCACCACACTTACAAATTTTTTTCTTTCTTGTGATAAGAACTTTTAAGATCCACTTTGTTAACAACTTTCAGGTATGCAACACAGTATTAATTATAGTTGCCATGCTGTATATTATATTCCTATGACTTACTTGCTTTATAACTGGAAATTTGAATCTTTTGACCCCTCTTCCCCAGTTTGGCTACCCCTCACCCTCTGCCTCTGGCAACCACCAATCTGTATCTAGGAGTTTAGATTTTTAGCTTCTTTGCTTTTGTTATGTTTTATTTTAGTTTTTGATTTTTTTTCAGATTCCACATAAAAGTGAGATCATAGGTATTTGTCTTCATCATTTTTAGTACGCTGAAGTTTTATGGGTTTCCACAATAAATGTAAACAATACATTTCTGAGAAATGTGGGTTATTTATAACTCTTACAATTATAAAAAGCACCATAATAAATATTTGAAATTAAACTACATAGTTTAAAACTACTGAGGGCGCAAAGAGGAAATCATTAGAAAACTTAGAATATATTTGAGCTGAATTACAATGAAAATATAACATTCTAAAATGTGTGTGATGATGATAAAACTATGCTTAGGAGAAATGTATAGCTTTAAGCATTATGGTAAAAAATAATTAGTGTGTAAAATCAATAGGTGTAAGTTCCACTTGAAGAAGCCAAAAAAGTTTGATCATATCAAACCCAGACAAGAAGGGAAGCAGTAAAAAGCATATATCAATAAGGTAGAAAATAAATAGTAGAGAAAATTAATCAAGGCAAAAATTGATTCTTTGATAAGATTAATAAAACTACAAATCTCTAACAAGACCAATCAAGAAAAAAAGAGACAAACTCAGATTATCAATATCAAGAATGCAAGCAAGGTGTCATTATAGATTCTATACATGTTCAAAGAAAAATAGCAACTTTATGCCAACAAATTTGACAACTTAGATGAAATGGACAAATTTCTTGAAGAAAAAACAGCTTATCCTGACTCAAGATGAAATAAAAAAAAATCTTAATTTTCCTGTGAATATTTAAGAAAATTGAATTTGCTATCAAAAATGTCTTTTGGGGGCACCTGGGTGGCTCAGTCAGTTGAGCATCTGCCTTCCACTCAGGTCATGATCTTGGGGTCCCAGAATCCAGCCCTGAATTGGGCTTCCTGCTTAGCAGGATGTCTGCTTCTGTCTCTCCCTCTGCCACCGCCCCCTGCATGTTCTCTCTCCCTCTGTCAAATAAGCAAATAACATTTTAAAAAAAGTCTTTGCTTCAACCGTAAAAAAAGAATAAGTTCCATCTTGCCATTTGCAATGACATAGATGGAACTAGATAGTATTATGTTAAATGAAATTAAGTCAGAGAAAGACAAATACCATATGATTTCATTTATACATGAAATTTAAGAAACAAAACAAGAGAAAAGAGAGAGAGAGAGATAATCCAAGAAACCAACTCTTAACTGTAAAGAACAAAGTGATGGGTTATCTGAGGGGAGGAGAGTGGGTGAAATAGGTGATGGGGATCAAAGAGTACACTTATAATGAACAATGAGTAATGCATAATGTTGAATCACTATATCATATGCCTAAAACTAATATAACACTGTATGTTAACTGTACTGGAATTAAAATAAAAAACATAATAAAAAAATTTTAAGTGTCTTTTCACAAAGAACACTCCAGGGCTAGATGATTTCACTGGTAAATTCTATCAAATATTTAAGGAAGGAATAATACCCATATTATCCCTAATATAAGGAAGAAGAAAACACTTTATTTTATGGGATCAGAATAAAACTGATACTAAAATCTGACAAGAAAAGAATACTACAGGTGAATATCTTTGTAATTATAGGCCAAAAAAAAAATCCTCATACTAGTAAATTTAATATAGCAATGTATCAAAATGATGATATGTCAGGACCAAGTGGGATTAATTCCAGGAAAGCCAGGTTGGTTTAACATTCAAAAATTACTCAGTATTAGGAGAGGCTCTTCCAGAAATCCACATTGAGTGGAAAATTTTAAGTCCTTTCTTTTGAGCAATTGGGTCAATGGGGGTGCTATGTACTGAGAAGGGAAAACTGATGAGAGCAGAAGTGAGTTGGAAAATTAAAACTTTTTTTTTTTTTACATATTTAGATTGAAATGTCCTATTAAGGACATTACATTACATTCTTGTAAGCAGTTGAAGATATTATTCTTGGATTCTGGGAGAGGTCAAGGGTAGATACTAAGATCCGCTATCACATAGATGGCTTGTCAAGGTTTAGTCACCTAATGGGAAGTTGGAAGAAGGAAGAGGCTTTACAGCTGAGCCCAGAAAATAAGCAGTGGTCAGGTGGGAAGATCAGGTGGGTGTAATTCCCATGAAAGTATGTTCCAAAGGAGAGAATGGTCAATTCGGGATAATGAAGAATAATAAGATTTTGATAGGCAGAGAAGTAGAAAGAAAAGGAAGGATAAAAAGAAAAAGCATGTTAATTAGAGGGAAAAGAAGGAAGAAGTATAGTCCCTCTCCATACTGGACCCCAAAAGAGACCCTTAAATAATCTAGTTATCAGCTTTTGGGGAATGGAAATATAGGAAGATTTACTTCAGGAAGCCAGGATCCTATGTCTGAAGTAAAGATTTTCCATCCAAAGCACAACATTAACTACTTCACATTTCTAGGATGCCATTTAATAAGCTGAGATAATCACAGACTTTCAGAAGGAGTACACGGAGCCTCCTCGGTGTATCTACCCTACTCTGAACAGGTCCCACAGGATGATACAAGTTCAACTATTTCTCATCTGAGAGAGAACACTCAGAATCATTCTGTTTCAAAGACATTGCCAATGACTTGAAAACCAAATAGCCAAAGGACATTCTGATATCTTCACAAAGTGAAAATGTAGAGATCTTACATTGATTTATCTTTGCAAAGATATGTGGCATTACTTACTTCTCACCAGGGTTGAGATGAGTTAATTTTTACCCAAGAAATATACAGGAGAAAAAATTTTCCCCAGCAGTATGAGTTTATCAAATACGTATCATGGAATATTTCAGCCCTAAATCCACCCAGCTGAAAGATTTCACCTCTGAACGCTTTCTGACTTCCTGTTGGCTAAATTCTTCTAAAGCTTATGACTCTCAGAGCATTGCTTTGCTTTAATACTGAGAATTTGACAAGAACTTATCATTAGAATTCTGTTTGACAGCATCTTTTTTTCAGCTTGTGGAACAAGAAAGGTTAGGATGAATTTTGAGTCTCCAAATAATATCTTAGCAGGAGGGGAATCCTGCCATTTCCGGACCCCTGCACCAAAAATCTTGACTTAAAAAATACAATATCACAGATTGTCTAATCCCCTTCAAACCTAAACTGGTAATATCAGTCAAAATGTTTTCATAACGAGATTTGGGATCAACGAATCCAACCTACAACCTAAACTTTCTTTTTAAGAGAAAATATTTGAATGCAGAATAGTTTCTACAAAGTTACCTCTAAGGTTGATTGTAAAAGACATATAAAAGTCAAATAAATGTATTAAAGAAAAAAGAACTAAGCACCAACGTGTGAAGTGCTGTTTTCCTGTGATTGCTGTCATCCAAATATGAATCACTTCACTGAGCATGGGCCACACCTCAACAGGCTTCTAAAAGAAAGAAAGAAAGAAAGAAAGAAAGAAAGAAAGAAAGAAAGAAAGAAAGAAAGAAAGAGAGAGAGAGAGAGAGAGAGAGAAGAAAGAAAGAAAGAAAGAAAGAAAGAAAGAAAGAAAGAGAAGAAAAAAAAAAGGAAAGAAAAAAATGTCCCTCAAATTTTGCATCTTATGTCAGAAAGGTAAGATAACCTTAAATGGATTTTTTCCCCTAAGATTTTATTTATTTTGGGTGGGGGCAGGGGGAGGAGCAAAGGAACAAGCAGACTCCCCACTGAGCACAGAGCCCGATATGAGGCTAGATCATGACCTGAGCCAGAATGGTGTCATAGAGGTCAAAGGTAGACCTGAGCCAGAACTGAGTCATCCAGGTGTCCCACCTTACATGGATTTCTTAACTCAACAAGTAGACATAACTTCCCCCATCAAATAGGTAAACATGTAATCAGTAAGATTATTTCTGATATTTTCAATTCCTTATTTTTTTTTATCTCTCTCCTGATGCTATATTGATGCTGCCAATACTGGGTTTCAGCAGATTTTTAAAAAATATTTTTTAAATTTATTTATTCACAAGAGATGAGAGAGAGACAGAGACAGACATAGGCAGAGGGAGAAGCAGGCTCCATGCAGGGACCCTGATATGGGACTTGATCCCGGGACTCCAGGATCACCCTGAGCCAAAGGCAGATGCTCAACCACTGAGCCACCCAGGCATCCCTTTTTTAAAAAAAAAAAATAAATTCAATTAATAAATATATAGTGTCTTATTGGTTTCAGAGGTAGAGTTCAGTGATTCATCAGTCTTATATAATCATTACATCACATGCCCTCCTTAATGCCCATCACCAAGTTACCCCATCTCCCACCCTCTCCCCTCCAGCAATCCTCAGTTTGTTTCCTATGATTAATACAATTTGTCTCCCTCTCTGATTTTGTCTTATTTTTTTCCTCTTTTCCTCTATGATCTTCTGTTTTGTTTCTTAAATTCCACATATGAGTCAGATATGATAATTTTCTTTCTCTGATTGACTTATTTCGCTTAGCATAATACCCTCTAGCTCTATCCATGTCATTGCAAATGACAAGATTTCATTTTTGATGGCTGAGTAGTATTCCATTATATATATATATATATATATATATATATATATATATATATATATATCTTTATCCATTCATCTGTTGACAGACATCTAGACTCTGTAGTTTGACTATCGTAGACATTGCTGCTATAAACATTGGGATGAAGGTGCCCCTTTAGATCTCTACATTTCTATCTTTTGGGTAAATACCTAGTAGTGCAATTGCTGGGTCATAGGGTAGCTCTATTTTCAACTTTTTGAAGACCCTCCATACTGTTTTCCAGAGTGGCTGTACCAGCTTGCATTTCCACCAACAGTGCAAGAGGGTTCCCCTTTCTCTGCATTCTTGCCAACATCTGTCATTTCCTGACTTGTTAATTTTAGCCATTCTGACGGGTGTGAGGTGATATCTTATTGTGGTTTTAATTTGTATTTCCCTGATGCCAAGTGATGTGGAATATTTTTTCACGTGTCTGTTGGCCATTTGTATGTCCTCTTTGGAGAAACAACTGTTCATGTCTTCTGCCCATTTCTTGATTGGATTATTTTGTTCTTTGGGTGTTGAGTTTGATAAATTCTTTATAGATCTTGGATACTAGCTCTTTATCTGATGTGTCATTTGCAAATATTTTCTCCCATTCTGTCGGTTGTCTTTTGATTTTGTCCACTGTTTCCTTTGCTGTGCAAAAGCTTTTTATCTTAATGAAGTCCCAATAGTTCATTTTTGCCTTTGTTTCCCTTGCCTTTGGAATGTGTCTAGCAAAAAGTTGCAGCGGCTGAGGTCATAGAGGTTGCTCCCTGTGTTCTCTAGAATTTTGATGGCTTCCTGTCTCACATTTAGGTCTTTCATCCATTTTAAGTCTATTTTTGTGTATGGTGTGAGGAAATGGTCCAGTGTCATTCTGCCTGTGGCTGTTCAGTTTTCCAAACACCATTTGTTGAAGAGACTGTCTTTTTTCCATTGGATATTCTTTCTTGCTTTGTTGAAAATTAGTTGATCATAGAGTTGAGGGTCATTTCTGGATTCTCTATTCTGTTCCATTGATCTGTGTGTTTGTTTCTGTGCCAGTACTATATGATCTTGATGGTTACAGCTTTGTAATAGAGCTTGAAATCTGGAATTATGATGCCACCACTTTTGATTTTCTTTTTTCAGCAGATCCAACTTTCAATGGAACATCTCTTAAATAACCATAGGAAAAAAAGCAATTTCCTAATATGATAATTTTTCTTGATCTATAAATAAAATAAGTGATATAAAATGCCACTCACCATGTATTTTGAGGACCAGGGCCACAAACAAAGCATTTCTTATACACTGAAGTCTTTTTCACAGTGTTCTTTTATGCCTGCCCCCCGTCCCAATTTTCCATTCATTGAAAGATATCCTTCCACATATTATTGCCTGTGACTTTCAGTCCCCCTGCTTTCCACCAGTACCATCCCACTTCCCCAATATGCAAACACTGGAAGGAAAGAAACCAGAACTTTTTATATCAAATGAAATGGTCCTAGATTAGGAGCCATGAGACCGGGTTCTCACCCTCGCTCTGCCCCTTGTGTTCAGTGTAGCCTTCATCAAATCACTCAACCTCTTCTGCCATTTATTTCTCCATTCGAAAGAAATGGCAATCAAAATAATGAAATATAATTTGTGATCTTTACATTGTAAAGATTCAAATGTGTGATTATTTGTAGTGTTGGACAACATGTGTACAAACATTGTCATCCTTTGTTCATGGGAGCATAAATTAATTCAAGCATCAGGTGGGCAATTTTGCAGTACGAGATCAGGGAGGGAGGAAGGAGGCAGGAGTGAGAGGTTCATGCAAGGGGAATCATCCCATCATATTCACGGGTTTGGCCAACCAGCAGAGGGAGATTTCATGGGGGTACTCTTGGGGTCAGGTTAGAATTCGGCCAACCACAGGGAGGCAAGAAGATGAGTATGTGAGGTTGACAGAAGAGGGGGTGGATCTGGAAATGTCAGTCAGTTTGGAGAAGTACTTTGCCAAGGATAATGGTACCAGTGAGTCTTTCCTCACAGATACTTCTCACCACCTCCACTCTCTTTTTCTCCCTTCCCCAATAAAATATCATCAGAACTCTTGCCCCACCCAAATAACCCTAGTCTCTTTACCACAGAGTGTCTACTCCACTCAGTTATCTGCCTCTGCCAGTTGGGTTAACAATCAAAATATGTTTTGATATTGATCAAGAAAATATTAAATCTATTATTGACTGCTTCCCTGTGTGGTCATCTGCAGAACCCCAACTCCCCCCAGTCCAGGACATCAGAGCCACCACCAGGAGCTGAG
Organism: Canis lupus baileyi; assembly: GCF_048164855.1. Lineage (NCBI taxonomy): Eukaryota > Metazoa > Chordata > Mammalia > Carnivora > Canidae > Canis > Canis lupus. Next base: position 25,323,997 of record NC_132867.1, on the reverse strand, counting down.
AACTACCTGGCAATCTCTTCCCTAATATCCAGCTATCCTGGGAATCAGAGAGGAGAGAGAGAAATGTCTTGCGTAGATATCTGATAAAGCACAGTATTGTCCAAAATTGAACAGATCTTACTCAGTACTTAGGGAAAAAAGTTGATACAAATTTAGAAACTGCTAAAAAACACAGCCATAATTAATAAAGTATAATAATATAAAATACAGCCTAATTTATTTCAAAATCTTTGTGAAAGAGTGCCAGATTTTGTAGAACTTGACATCTTTTATGTCACATTTACGCTTTAGATGTTCCTGATACAATAGGTTTAACACAATACCATTCATAACAAATCATAAGGAATTACAATCACAGATAAAAGCTCCTTTTTAACACAAATTGCCATGGGATGTGATATCACAAGTAAATACAAGAGAATATTCAAAGAAATAACCACTGCCAGTCTGCCATGTTTTCTAAGGTACTCCTCAGCCAGAAATCAGTAGATTTCTCTTGCTCTTTTGCTCTTGCTCTGTTTGCTAATCATCTTCAGAGATAAGGTTTCAGAAAGCAGTGGTTAAAAAAAAAAAAAGAGAGAGAATGAGAGAGAGAGAGAGTCAAGTCCCAAATTCATGGCTTCCAATCCAATGGAGGGGAGAACAAAGTGACTTATTCTTGTAACGCACAAACCTAAACCCTGGGCTTACGTTTGATAAGCATGCTCCCTGGAGGAAGCAGCATAGACACTGAAGCCTGAGTAAATATAGAAGCTAACTCTACCAGGAGGTCCTTGTCCACCACGTGAAGGAGATTTGACTGCTTTTTCTTCCTAATGCCCTTTTTGGAGGGCATCAGGAAGCCATGAAAAGGTTTTAGAAATTGGTGTGATGGGATCCCATTTCCACGTTGGTATAATGGGTTACCTTGTGGGGCTCAGTCGGTTAAGCATCTGCCTTCCACTCAAGTCATGATCCTGGAGTCCTGGAATTGAGCCCTAAGTTGGCCTTACCCCTCAGTGGGGGAGTCTGCATCTCCCTCTGCCCTTCCACTCTGCTCTTGTGTGCATTCTCTTTCTCACATAAGTGAATACAATCTTTTAAAAAATATGTTAACTTGCTATTTCTATTGTTTCTTCTGAAATAGTGGCCAGCTAGTATATACATTTCATGGAGTTGCTGTTTCCACTTATGAAATACTTTTCAGGACCACCACTCTTCTATAATTTGGAGTTTAAGAATAGCCTCTGTTCTTCTCTGCGACTTAAGAATTAGGAATGCATCCCTTTTTCATTATTTATTTATTATTGAGCAAACTATATAACACACCACATGCAACTTTTCTGAGCAAACAGTGTATAAAGTACTGCAAATAATTACATTTATCACATTTTGATTTATGCATCCTTTTCAGGAACCCATGTGTTACATAAAGAAAGTGTTTTCCATTTGGTGAAGAGAAATTAGTATTCTTCACCTAATGACATACTCTTTAAAAAGTCATGTGATTTTGTAGATGATATTAACTACATATGAGATATTTGTTTTAAGAAAGCCTCTCTGTGATAGTGTTTTTTCAAGGTCTTTATATTATGGAAAATTTCATATATACACAATAGAGACAATAGTGTATATAATAAAACTCCATGTGTCCATCATTCAGCTTCAACTGTTTCTACACATGGATCTTTCTTTATTTTTCATCTACAGTTCACCCACTGAAATATATATTTTTTTAATTTTAAACATTTTATTGAGAGAGGGAGAGAATGCATGCACACATGTGAAAGTTGAGTGGAGAGAAAGAAAATCCCAAGCAGGCTCCATCCCATGACCCCAAGACCAGGACCTGAGCCAAAATTAAGCATTAGTCACCCAACCAACTGAGATACCCAGGGCCTCACCCACTTAAATATTTTTAAGCAAATACTGGATAATGTATTATTTCATCTCTAACTACTTCAGTATGCATTTTTAAAAGATAAACATCCATTCATCCCTTGCTCTTCTCTCGCTCCTCCCATCCATTCTCCTTTCCTCCCTCTCTCCTTTCTTTCCTTCCTTCCTTCCTTCCTTCCTTCCTTCCTTCCTTCCTTCCTTCCTTCCTTCCCTCCCTATAACCACAAACCAATTATCACACCTTAAACAATTAACAGCAATTCCATAGTGTTTATAAATACCCAGTGTTCAAATTTCCCTGATTGCCTCAATTTCTTTTAGTTTATTTGTTGAAATTAGGATCCAAACACAACCACACATTTCATTTCATTGATTAAAAAAGACTCTTAATGTAGGTCAATTATACCTCCATTTAAAAACTCTTAAATCTCTTTAATCTATGCATTCTCCTTCCTCTTTTCTTTCTTATAATTGATTTCTTCTTTTCTTGTATGTGTTGTCTTCGTTTGTATTTTGCTAATTGTATCCATGCAATGACAATTTCTCTGTTTCATATGTTTCCTATAAACTGGGACTTATTTCTGGGGGATTTCTCAGATTCAGGTTCAAATTAATTTTTGTCAAGAACAGTCCTATCAGGAGGCACATGTCTGGTTGTCTCTTTTTGTGTGATATTAAGATTGATTGGCACATTCAGGTATTGTCCTTTATCAAATGCCTCACCAACTTTTCACCTAATGTTTTAAACATCTGTTGATGATGATTGCCTAGATCCATTGTCTTATTAGGGCCTGCATAAACATATTTTATAAAACATCATTGACTTTTGGTGGGAGCAGGGAGGGGCAGAGGGAGAGCTAGAGAGAGAATCTTAAGCAGACTACACACCCAGCACAGAGACCTACACAGGGCTCAATATTATAACCCTGAGATCATGACCTGAGCTGAAATCAAGAGTTGGACACTTAGCCAACTGATCCACCCTGGTGCCCCTAAAACCTCATTGACTTATATGAACTTAGAGATGCATGGACCTTTAAAAAAATTAGTGTAAGTCTCTCACTTTGGATAAGACAACTAAAAGCCATGAGGAATGAGAAAGGCACTCAATGTTTGCAATTCTTTGTTAGAAGTATTAAACACATCTCTCCTATCACATATGTGATAGCAAACTTCCGTTGAGACACACTACTCAGTGAAAAGCACCAGCACTGACTTCAAGTCTAGCTTGGCTTTATACAAATGACCTTGATCAACCTCTCTGACTACTCTGTGCTTAAGTTCCTTCATCTGTAAAGGGTAGTATTCATCTCTAATTCAAAGAGTTGAGAGAAATAAGTGAAAGTGCTAATAAAGGGCTTGACATGGGGTAAGTGGTCAGAATTAGCCATTATTTCGTTAGTCACTCATTCAGCCATTCAATGATATTTTATCATCTTTACAATAATTGATCATTTTACAATATTTTATCATTTTATCATTCAGTGAGGTGAGTGCCAATTTCCACAATAGAAAACTGGATTCTGTAGAGGGTAGTTTTTCTTGTTCAGACCCTTTCACTTATTTTATGTTACATAATTGTAAGATATTTTCACATACATGATTTCATTTAATCATCTCAATTGATGTGCACTACAGGCAAATGTATCAACTATCCTAGCCTAGAAAGGAGGCCATGGAGGAGATCAGCTTGTCCTAAACTTCGTAGGTAGTTACTGGTAGAGCTGGGACTGTGACATAGTTCTCTTGCTCTTTCCTTGACACACCATCTTCCGTATCCTCCAGTGTTAGGTACGTCCTATTTGTTTAATCAATCAATATGTTTCAGGCCAACAGGAATAGGGTAGCTTTTTGTACTTGAAGACTTTTCTTTAAAATTAAGTATATTCTTCATTTTGTTTTTTTTTAAATAATAAATTTATTTTTTATTGGTGTTCAATTTACCAACATACAGAATAACACCCAGTGCTCATCCCGTCAAGTGCCCCCCTCAGTGCCCGTCACCCATTCACCCCCACCCCCCGCTGTCCTCCCCTTCCATCACCCCTAGTTCGTTTCCCAGAGTTAGGAGTATTCTTCATTTTGTAATCTGAGACCTGAAGACAAGAATCCTACTATGGGGTTCTTAATGCATAGATTTTTCCTTAAACTCAAGTGAATTTTCTAGTTCATTTTCACAATGATGTTTAGTTGATCACTGTGCTAATGAAATATGTATCATACCCTTACATCTATAGAGTAACACCAATGTTAGAGATAAGAAACTTCATTTTTCCTTTTAGAATGGGGAATATTAGAACAAATCTTTTGCATAAATAGATTCCTAAGCAAGTGAAATAAAGAGTTGTTTGTAGATGTGATCAATAATTATCTTTAAGTGTTGTTCCATTACATTCCCATTTAGTTACTGTCACATCACCTATAAAAATAGTATGTGTTAATTGGGTGTTAATGTGTGTCATGAAGACCCCAAAATCAATGACCTTGTTAGCAGATAGGAGAAAGAGCTTTTCTCAGGTTGCAGAGAATTTTTCATATACCATTGACATTGCCATAATCATTAAGCTAAAACTGATGCTCATCATTTAATGACAACACACTCAAAATCAATGTGGTCTGCCAATGGCTGTCAGCACGTGAACTCTTTGTTATCTGTCCACAAGCAGATAAGGACAGACACTGAGACAATTCTAGCAATTTGGCAGAGTAATCTCATGTCTGTGAAACCTAATAACTTTTAAAGAGTGGATATGTACTTTAATCTTTTTCATTTTATTTTTCTAGTAATTCAGGTTTTTTGTTGAGGTGTAATTTACATGTTCTCATGCCCTCCCCTGCCCCATTTTAAATGGACATTTAAATGAGTTTTGGCAAATTTGTCTACAACGCATAATGTAGGATGTACTCACACCCCTCAAAATTTCATTGTTTCCAATACAGAAAATTACTCCCATCTCTAACCCCAGGTGGCCACTGATCTGCCTTCTGTCCTTACAGCTTAGATACACCTTTTCTAGAGTTATTGATGAACCAGTTGCTCACTTTTTTATTGCAGAGTAGTATTTCCATTGTATGGGTATTCAACAATTTATTTATTCAGTCACAAGTTGACAGACATTTGGATTCTTCAGTTTGGAGCCATTTGAATAAAGCTGTGTGAATCCTTTAGTGGGTATGTTCTATGTCTTTTTTTTTTTTTTAATTTATCTATCCATGAGAGGGGGTGAGATGGGGAGCAAAGGGAGAGGAAGAGAATCTAAAGCAGACTCTCCACAGAGCTCTGAACCCCACCTGGGGCTGGATCCCAGGACCCTGAGATCATGTCCTGAGCTTAAATCAAGAGCTGCCTGCCGACTGAGTCACCCTGGCTCCCTGGGTATGTTCTATTTCTGTTAGGTAAATACCTAGGATTGGAATTGTTGGATTGTGAGAAAAATGTGTCTAACTTTTCCAGAGTAGTGTGCTTTTTACATTTTCACTAGCAGTGTGCATAATTTCCATTTGGTCCATGTCACCACTAACACTTGGTGTTGTGAGACTTTCTTTTAACTTTAAGCAGTTATAATGGGTATTTAATGGTACTGAACTGTGATTTTGTGTTCATGATGACTAGTGAGGCTGAAGACCTTTTCATATGCTTTGTTGGATATTTGTACATCCTTTTCTGTGAAGTGTCTGTTTACATCCTTTGGCTATATATTTTTGAATTATCTTATTAAGAGTTCTATATAGTTTTTTGAAATAAGAAATTTGTAAGATTATGTTTTGCAGTTATTTTTCCCAATCTGTGCTGTGCCTTATATTTTTTAATATTATCTTTCAAATAACTGAGGTTTTAATAAATGTTGATGAAGGTGACTTTACAGAATTTTTAATGCTTTTGTTTTTTTTTGTCTAAAACTTTACTCAAAGATGATGAAAATTTTGTTTTGTATCTGTAAGTTTTAGAGTTTTGGCTTTTATGCTTAGATTGACAACCTATTGTTTTTTAAAGATTATTTATCTGAGAGAGAGAGAGAGAGAGAGCGAGCATGGGGAGGGGGTAGTGTGAGAGGGAGAGAATTTCAAGCAGACTCCTTGCTGAGTGCAAAGCCCAACACAGGGCTTGATCCCATGACCCTGAGGTCATGACCTGATCTAAAATCAAGAGTTGGATGTTTAACTGACTGAACTATCCAGGTGCCCTGACGATCTGTTTTTTTTTATCCATCACAGTTTTATGTATGATACAAGGTAAAGATTGAGGTTCATTTTTCCCCATAAATATATCCAGTTGTTCTAAAATTTGTTGAAAAGATCAGTCATTCCCTATTGAATTATTTTGGCAGCTTTGTCAAAAATCAATTAGCCATCTATGTTTGAGTCTGTTTCTGGCTTCTATTCTGTTCATTGGTCCATGTCTATCCTCATCTTAATATCACATCTTAATTTCTGTAGCTTTAAATAGCAAATCTTTACATAGTGCAAATTCTCTAATTTTTCCTTGAAATTGTTTTGGCTATTCTGGGTCATTTGCATTTACAAATAAATTTTATAATTAGTTTGTTTACAAAAAAGACTCCCAGAATTTTGAGTTGAATTGCACTATTTATAGATCAATTTAAGGACACTTAACATTTACAAAATTAAGTCTTTCAATTCACAATTATGGCATACCTCTTCATTCAGATTTTCATTCATTTCTTAGCAATTGTCCATACAAATTTTGTTGTTATTTGTCCCTAATTATTTCATGTTTTTTAATACTATTGTAAATGGTAGCTTCTAAATTTCATTTTCCAATTATTTGTTGGTAGCATGTAGAATAGTTTTGTGTATTGACCTTGTACCTTACCTTAGTAAACTCATCAATTCTAGTTTTTAAAAAGAATATATTAAGATTTTCAATGTTTTATGTCTTCTGCAGTTTTATTTCTCACAATATGTATGCTAATGTTATTTCACAGGCTAGGATCTTCAGTATAGTGTTGAATAGAAATGGTGACAGCAGATAGTTCTTTGTCTTCCTCCAAATCTTAGAAGGAAGACAAATTATTATATATGGTGTTAGCTGAAGGTTTTTTCAATGCTCTGTCAGGTTAAAGAAGTTCCCTTTAATTCTAGCTTGCAGTTTTTTATCATGAATGGGTGTTAAATTTCACTATATTTTTTTCCTTCCTCTACTGAGATGACCAGGTTTGTCTGCCCGTATCATGTAATTTGAACTACATTATTAAATTCTCCTAGTGATTCATTTTTAAAAATATTTAAGTTGTGGTTAAGATATAAATAAGATTTGCTGTTTTACTCTTAAGTGTGTACAGTTCAGTAATGTTAAGGATATTCACATTATTGTGTAACCAACATATGGAGATTTTTCATCTTGCAAAACTGAACTCTATACCCATTAAGCAACTCTTCATTTCCCCCGCTGCCCTTCATTCATTTTATAAGACTTTCAGTCTGTGACATATTGGAAATAAGAAAGTGGCCCTTCACCACAGGTTTTAAAATCATTCTAAGTTAGTATTTTAAATCAGTTTAATAGTAGTAAAATGCCTTTTAAACATGTGCTTAGCTTGCAAATTAAAGTCATACACGCACACAAATCAGTTTGGGATTACAAATTATACCTGATTTTCTGATTATTTTCATCACTTCAAATGGGATAAAATTAGGTTTTGGTTTTAGAGCAATTTATTTCACTCAAACCATAATCTTGTAAGCATGTCATAGTTTGATCATTGCTTGACCATACATAACACACAACACCTTTTCTGACCCATTTGATTCCAGAGACTTTGGTCCTTGGCACCTGTGTGGCTCAGTGGTTGAGTGTCTGCCTTCAGCTCAGAGCGTAATCTTGGAGATGGGGGATGGAGTCCCACATTGGGCTCTCTGCATGGAGCCTGCTTCTCCCTCTGCCTTTGTCTCTCTCTCTCTGTGTGTCTCTCATGAATAAATAAATACAATCTTAAAAAAAAAGCTTTTCTTTTTTGCAACGGGTTTGCTGCCAGAACACAGGGGTCGTGAAAACCACCACTAAACCTAAACCAAAATGGGAAAGGAAATGACTCACATCAACATCATAGTCATTGGGGCAGCCCCAGGTGGCTCAGCAATTTAGCGCCGCCTTCAGCCGGGGGTGTGATCCTGGAGACCCAGGATCGAGTCCCAAGTTGGGATCTCTGCACGGAGCCTGCTTCTCCCTCTGCCTGTGTCTCTCTTTCTCTGTGTCATGAAATAAAAAAATAAAATAAAATAAAATAAAAAAATAAAATAAAATAAAATAAAATAAATAAAATAAAATAAAATAATAAATAAAATAAAATAAAATAAATAAAATAAAATAAAATAAAATAAACATCATAGTCATTGGATGCATAGATCGGGCAAGTCTACCACTACTGGTCATCTGATCTACAAATGTGGTGGGATTGACAAAAGAACTATCGAAAAATTTGAGGAGGCTGCTGAGATGGGAAAAGGCTCCTTCAGGTACGCCTGGGTCCTGGATAAACTGAAAGCTGAACATGAACATGGTATCACCGTTGATATCTCCCTGTGGAAATTTGAGACCAGCAAGTATTATGTGACCATCACTGATGCCACAGGACACAAACACTATCAAAAACATGATTACAGGCACACCTCAGGCTGACTGTGCTGTCCTGATTGTTGCTGCTGGTGTTGGTGAATTTGAAGCAGGTATCTCCAAGATGGGGCAGACCCGGGAGCATGCCCTTCTGGCTTAAAACACTGGGTGTCAAACAACTAGTTGTTGGTGTTAACAAAATAGATTCCACTGAGCCACCCTACAGCTGGAAGAGATGACGTCTACAAAATTGGTGGTATTGGTACTGTCCCTGTGGGCCGAGTGGAGACTGGTGTTGTTAAGCCTGGCATGGTGGTCACCTTGCTCTGGTCAATGTTACAACTGAAGTAAAGTCTGTTGAAATGCACCACGAAGCTTCAAGTGAGGCTCTTCCTGGGGACAATGTGGGCTTCAATGTCAAGAACGTATCTGTCAAAGATGTTCGTCGTGGCAACGTGGCTGGTGACAGCAAAAATGACCCACCAATGGAAGCAGCTGGCTTCATGGCCCAGGTGATTATCCTGAACCATCCAGGACAAATCAGTGCTGGACGTGCACCTGTGCTGGATCATCACACAGCTCACATTGCTCGCAAGTTTGCTGAGCTGAAGAAGAGAGATCATTCCGGAAAAAAGCTGGAAGATGGTCCCAAGTTCTTGAAATCTGGGGATGCTGCCTTTGTTGATATGGTTCCTGGCAAACCTATGTGTGTTGAGAGCTTCTCTGTCCTCTTCTGGGTCGTTTTGCTGTTTGTGACATGAGACAGACGGTTGCTGTGGGTGTCATCCAAGCAGTGGACAAGAAGGCAGCTGGAGCTGGCCACGTCTCCAAGTCCATCCAGAAGGCGGCTCAGAAGGCTAAATGAATATTATCCCCAACACCTGCCACCCCAGTCTTAATCAGTGGTGGAGGAAGGGTCTCAGAAGTCTCTGTGTCAATTGGCCATTTACGTTTAATAGTAAAAGACTGGTTATTGATAACAATGCATCATAAAACCTTCAGAAGGAAAGAATATTTTGCGGACCTTTTTTTGTGTGAGTGTGCATGTATGGCAGTTTTAAGTTAGTTTTTAAAATCAGTACTTTTTAATGGAAACGACTTGACGAAAAATCTGTCACAGAATTTTGAGACCCATTAAAACAAAAGTTTAAGGAGAAAATAAAAGCTTTTACCAACTCGTTTGCTGACCAGGCCACTTTCAAAAAAAAAAAAAGACTGGTCCTGGCTGAGGCAACATAAACAGGTGATTTTTTTTCTTTAGTTGAAAAAGACTTGCCTTTTCACAAGTACTCAGTGTTACTACCATTCCTTCTGTTGCTATTCTAAAAGTTTGGCTCTGTGGATGGTATTTCATTTCTTTTAAGATTCTTATTTGACAGAGCACATGCAGGGTGAGCAGCAGGTAGAGGGAGAGGAAGCAGCAGGCTACCCACTGAGCAGGGAGCAGGACTCGGGGCTCGATCCCAGGAACAAAGGATCATGACCTGAGCCCAAGGCAGAAGCTTCACTGACTGAGCCACCCAGGTGCCCCTCTTTTTTCTTTTTTTTAAGATTTATTTATTTTGAGAAAGTGTGAGCAGGGGCAGGGGAGAGAGAATCTCAAGCAGACTCCTTGCTGAGCACAGAGCCTGTCACAAGGCTTGATTCCACAACCTTGAGATCATGACCTAAGATGAAATCAAGAGTTGGACACTCAACTGACTGAGCCACCCAGGGACTCCTCATTTTCTTAAAAACAGTAACTCTAACATCTAATTTTAGTTCAGTGGAATCTGTTCTTCCCAAATTGATAGTTTTTAAATAAAGTATATGGTACTCATGTACAATACAACAGATGTAGACTGTCATATTTTCTCATCCAACCTAATTCCAGGAATTTCAGACTTTTTTATGTAGGAAAAAAACTTCCAAGAACACAGAAATATACTGTATAATAGTTTTATTTTTCTCATTTTACTATTTTTACATTTTATGCACAAATATTTTTTATCTGAGTAAAAATAGAAAATAACTGTTTCATGTAAAATTACAAAAAAAATAAAAACCACAAAGAAATACATAATTGTTATTATGACCGTATAAGTGTCTTTATTTAAAGAGTAAAAATGTATGCAAAAATCCTCCTTCCTTTTACAAAAGACTGAGAATATTTTTTTCTGGCAGCAAGTGAAATATCACTGAAATATCAATATTTTTACACCTTCTAGATGTGAAGACATTAAGTTAGTCACAGGTTGTTTTGTAATTATGAATTTTAAAACATTTTTGTGCTATTTCAAAGATACACTAGTTCTTTTTAAAAGGCAGTAGCATAAAATGATGGACATGGAAAACAGGTGACCTCACCAAAAATGTTTGGAGGCACAACCTTTTAAAAAAATGTCACACTTGAGTTTCGTCATTAATGGGAAAAGGAAAACAACTAAACCATTTCTCTAATTATCTGACATGGATTGATACAAAAATGAATGTGATGAGTTGATACATGTGAAGATCAACAACACATAGCAATTCTTTAATGTGTCTGATTTTCTGGTATCAACACAAATTTCCAACTTCAGGCTAGATACACATCAAAGTTGGCTCAGTAAGAACCACACATGGAAAACAAGTTTTAAAGCAAAAATGGACATTTCCTTACTTTGTACTTAGAGGGTACAAAAGATGACCAACCATTTTATCTTTCTTCCTTTAAATACACTGTAAATTCCTCTATGGAAAATTTATTCATAAAAACAGCAAAGAATGAATAGCATGAATTGTATCTTCTTTTACAACACAAGTTCTCTTTCAATAAAAGAAAAGACTGCCTGGCTTTCTGATAATGTAACCTTAATAAGAACAATGGAGACAGTTTAATATTTAGGTTGAGAAAACGTAACTCAAGTTTCTTCAATCATGTGGGAGAATCAGTCTCATGACTTCACCTACGTTCTGGTGCATAAAATGATGGTGAAAGATGGAGATGAAAAAGAAAAAAAGAAATAGCACCTGTATGAGAATGATCTTTGTTCAAGTTGTAATGGGGAATAAAACTGCCAAAGGAAGAAAAATGGATAGAATGTGTCTTTGAAAGAAGGAATCTGAGGAATGCTTAAAGGAGAGGCAGCATAGTTTGGAGATCCAAAAGAAACGTGGGTTCCTTGCCTTGAAATATATACAAATATATATAATTGCAACATAAAGAAGTCTGTCATCTTTGCTAAAACTTTAAAGTAACGTCTCCCCAAAAGCATTTTAATACTAAAATCAAAAATTTTGAGCTCTTGATAACATACCAGAAGAATTTACTTCCTTGTATGTTTTAAAACCATAAGCGACTTGTCAACTCCCCAGATTGTAATATGGTGCAAAACCTTCTTTTCAGCCATTTATTTGTTATCTGAACCTAAAGCTTCTATATATTATTTCATATGGTTATTCTACTCAGATATTCTTGTAGTCAGTGCCCAAAGTAACTGATAGTTTGTCAGTCTATGCTGTATGTTTATAAAAAGGTAAAAATAGAAGTTACAAGTTTTACTCTTTTTAGGCAGCTACCACAGTCTCAACGACTTAATCATATAGATGAGAACTGACCCTACACATCATAGTCCTACAGCACACAGCACTTCAAGCTACGGTTTGAGGTTACCAAAGAAGATCAGAGATCCTTCCTCTCCTGCTGGTTCCTAAGATCCCTGCCTTCTGGCTCATTCCAGACTACCGTCTGGTACCAGTATAGCGACTGCTAGTGATGCCTCCTCAACTTATACCCCTTTCCTCCTGGTTAGTCAGAAGCATCAACTGAGATCTTAGAAAGCTGCCTAGGGGGGTGGGTTTAAAGAAAATGATGAAGGAGAAGGTGCATAAAGTAACATTTAAGAATCAATCTTCTGCTGTAAGAGGATTAAAAGCTTTTTGCCAGTATCTCATGATTCGCATATAATACCTTAAAACAAAAAGCAAAAAGAAATAAAGAAAGCAAGCAAAAAAGACTTTTCTAGCCATTTCTGTTTAGTGTTAGCTTGTGATAAGTTTCATATATATGAAAATCATAATTAAAACATTTTTTAAATGAGTTATGTTTTAAAATATCTTTCCTTTTGAATACCATTATATCTTCATATGTATGTGTATAGGTATATATAATAAAACAGTCAATTGGACATATATATAGATATTTATGCTCACACATATATAATATTCAAAAGGAAGAAATTAAGGAAATGGGAAATTTTGTTTTGAGAGCAGACTGCCTATACTGGAGGTCAGAATTTCCTTTTAAAACTATTGGCAAGTAATTTGCTCTTGTCCTGAAAGGTAAAGTACTGCTGACTGATTTAAAGTCTTCATTTCATCAGAAACACAATGACTATATAAGCTGCTTTTGTATAATACACTAGCAGTATAGGGCAATTTTAAAAAAAGAAAGCAAGCCATACCAAACCAAACTAAACCAAACTTTTATTTTCTGGCTGAGGTATACCTTTTCAGTTTTTTAAATCTCTGACAGGAAAAACAGAGATCATTTCAGAATTTTTCTAATAGTTGGTTTATTAGAATTAAATGCCTCTCTTAAAATAATTTAAATTCTTGGCCTGACATTATGAATAATCTATACAGAAAATCCTTAAAATTAGCTTGAGGTAAGCCAAATTTCAACCTGGATCTCCTTCTGCAGCAATGCTCTTTTGCCAGTTGACTTCTTATTGTCCTCTGCTTGCAAATATATAAATTATTTTAATAACCTGATACTCTCAGTTTAGTAATTAATATTATAATTTTATTTGATATGAATATTTTAGCTCTGCTTGATTAGATGAAACAGGCACACATGCTTTAGCTGTGAAAAATTCCATTTTCTGGTTCTATGTAAAGCAACATCTAAAGCAGCAGAGAGGGGGAAACAGTTATATTTTCAAAAATAGTTATGCCAGACTGTTTCCTGGAGATACTTCATTTATTTTTCATCCTCAGATGCTACTGGCTATTTTTGGTAGGGCTAGACATTAATACTGACCAGTTTAGCTTTCCTGACTGTTAACAAACTATCCCACAATGAACCTGACTTCGTGCTGAAGACATTGTGGTGATCCTTAACATACACATATTCTAAAATATATGCTCAAAGTAAAAAGATCCAAATTCACAAGAGTATGAAATATTTATAAAAAAATCATGCATCAGATTGTACAGTCTAGAAATAAGATTCAAATTCAGTAATAAAGGTAAGAGCAATATTTGCTCTAATTATTTAAGAAAGACCTCGGACTCCCAGAAGGTCCTGGGCTCAATTATCCTTTTCCGTCTGCAGAGAAGCAGTAGCCAGGGCTACTGCTGTGACTGGCTGGGCAATCCCATGAAGCTGCATCTTTGCAAGTTTCTTCTGTTCACATTCTGTGACCAAACGGTTCAACTCTGCTGCACTGTATCCAATAAGAGTCTTCAAGTCACAGACAAACTTGTACACAAATCTCTTGCCTTGAACTTTACAAATCATGTCCCCGTCATAATAATACCTTTAAAAAGAAAAACACATTAGGACCATAGAAAAAATACAGAATTTGGACTTCTTAAAATATTTAACAGATTCTTGCATAGGCAGAAGCCTAGTATTGTATCTATACCAACATCAGTTAACACTGAAGTTATATAGAAATATTTAATGGTACCATCCAAGGAAACTTCAAAACATTACTCACTAAAATTTCAAGATTCAGTATTCTAAAACTCTATATATTAAATTTTCAAAATGTATTTCAACAACTATGATAAAATACTAATTTAAAATGAACATTATTAAAACAAAACAAAGAACTTGAAAGCAAGGGCTTGGAATCAGAATGTCAAGATTCAAAATCCAGTGTCTCGACTTTGTGATTTTGTCACCACAGGGAAGTCACATTTTCTCTAAGCTTTTATTCGTCATCTATACAATGAGGTTAAAAACAGTACTTACCTTCAGAGAATTGTTGGGAATTAAAAGGGTTATCTTTGCAAAGTGCTCACTTAAGCACACAATGACTGGCACATAGCCCTCTATAAAATATAAGCTATGTTAATAATTAAGAACCCATATAAAAGGAGACAATTTTTAATACACATATTCTACAGACTGTGGGAATCTGCTATATGTTGTAGCCACGCCTTCACCGTCACCGTTTTAATGTGTAAAGGCTCTCCTTTCAGTGAAATTCAAATCCAAATTCAAATACAAAAGGGAGCCTCAAAAGTGTAAGTAAAGGGCTAGAAGAAGGACAGAATACAGAACACCAGGAAAGAGGACATCATAAAGAAACAAGGTTTCTATACCTACACAGACAAATCTAGAAGTCTAGTTTACTGTTGCTATGTATGGAGTGGAAATAGAGCTGGATTTGTATTTACTTTGGAAAACAGACTTTATTTACTGTTATGTGCTGCCAAGTCCAACAAAAGGAAAAAAGGTGAGTCGAGACTTTTATAGATAGGAGGATTAAGCCTTTTATTATTTTTTCCCTATCCTGTGAAGCCTTCATTTTAAAACTGCACTGCCTGTCAGTACCAATTTGACAATGAGCAGTTATGAAAGGAATGACCATTTGCCAAAGTACCAAAGTGGTATAAACAACTACCACATTTAGCAAGATTTTATTATAAAATTCATTCAACTTAATCAAGAGTCCATTAATAAAAAGGCTGATCCATATGCAGGATATTAAGTCACTTTTCCTAAATTTCAGAATAGCAAAAGTCTAACAGTCAGTTATGTTCACTTTCTCAGTGAGAGATACAAAACACTGGGCAGAGTTCTTGTGTTTTCTTTTGTGCCAATTACATTTATATAGAATTTAGATCTTACCCACAAACCACCAATTTCCTGTCATCCAGTTTAAAATGAGATTAGTATAATAAAAAAAAAATGAGATTAGTATTTCAATTTCTTAGAAAATTTTTACATAGTATGTAAGGTTATAACAGACCCTTGAGAAAAAAGTAAAATGAAGAAAGTGGTTTTATATTTCAAGGAGGAAAATGGAGTTGGTATAATCTTCTGTCTCTTAGTAAGAGATGATAAAGAATACAAACATTAATTTTTAAATTTACTTAGTATGTCCTTCAATCTAGTAGATGCATCATACAACCACATATAAGAACATTCATATTTGTACCCTCTCTAAAATGAAGAAAGTAGTAAGGTAGTACACAGTATCTGTACTTTCATGCACATGATCCCCTCTCCCTGCTTTTTCGAAGCTTGTATATTTTTAAGCCTTTTAAATTGTGAAATAGATTTCCCCAGAATCCCTCAAAGGCCCTTCCCAATCACTACCCCGCCTCACTCTAAAAGGTAAACACAATCCTGTTCCATGATGGTGGTTCATTGCTTGTCACCCAAATATGTATCCTTAAATGCTGTAATTTACTTTTTCTGTTCTTGAACTTTACACTATTAAATGCATTCATAAAATATATACTCTTTTGGGTGGGTCTGATTCCTTCACCGAACATTACGTTTGTGAGATTCATCTATATCAGTGCCTGTAGGCAGTTCATTTCCATGGATACAGTCTACTTTTGTTTACCACCATTCATTTAGTCACTCTCTTGTTCATAGGTATTTGGTTTCTGGTCTTTGGATATTATAAATAATGCTATGAGCACATATGTGGACATAAGCATGTGCTTCTGTCTGGTAAATATTTAGGAGAGAAACTCCTGAGTTAAGAGGTTATATCCCTACCCCAAAGTGTAGAGGCATTCCCGCTCCTCCACATCCTCATCAACACTTGGTACTGGGAATCATTTAAATTTTAGCCACCCTGAGAACTGTGTTGTGTCATTTTATCATGGTTTCCAAATGTGTTTCCCGGATTACAAAAGAGGCTGTGCACAGTGGCAGTCACTGGCCATGCACATAATCTCCAGCTGGTACTGCCTATTCAAGTCTCTTGCCTATTTTTTTCTATTTCTCCTATTGATTTGTACTTCAAACCTGACTTTTGTGTAAGGTCTGTGGCTTGCCTTTCACTCTCCTAATGATGGCTTCCATTGACCAAAAGTTCTAATTTAAATGTAGTCCAATTTCTTGATCTTCTCCATCAGGTTTAGTGCTGTAGATTGTTTGATGTCTTTCCTCACCTACTGACATCATGGAGATATTCCTGGATGCTTTCCTATTTTACTTTCCACATTTATAGCTATAAGCTACATGGAACCAATTTCTAGTATAGTATGAGGAAGAGGTGGAATTTAACTTTATTTCCTATGGATAGTCAATGTCTCAGCTCTGCTGATTTGAAAAACGGGTCTTTCCTCATGTCTTTTCCCCATGCCATCTTTAAGTCAAATACTCTTATATTCTTGGTTCTACTTGGGCTCTTTATTGTAATCTGTGATCTATTTGTTCTAAGCAAACAACACACATGCTATTGTTGTAGGTTTACAGAAAGTTTCAATGTCCTGGAGAGCAAGTCTTTCTGCTCTGTTCATCTTCTTCTGGTATCCCTGTTACTATGGCACTTTACATTCCCACATTTATAAATTTCACAATCCACATGTTAAGTTCTAAAAAAAAAAAAAAAAAAAAAAAAAAAAACCTTTCTGCATTGAAACTTGTATCAATCTGGGGAGAACAGGCATCTTAATGATTAACTCTAATAATTTATCTGTAATTTTGAAGGGACTTGTGTATATCTAATCATATCAACTGCCAAAAATGACAGTTTTAATTCTCATTATACGGAAAGGATCTTAAAATAGTTGGCAAAGTGTGTGAGACTAAATAAATGATAAATACATTGAAAATAAAGCATTTTAGGGGCACCTGGAAGCTCAGTTGGTTAAACATCTCCCTTCAACTCAAGTTATAATATCAGAGTCCTGGTATTGAGTCCCGCATCGGGCTTTCTACTCAGCAGGGAGCCTGCTTCTCCCTTTCCCTTTGCCCACCACCCCCATCCTAAGTCGTGCTCTCTCAAATAAATAACATTAAAAAAAAAAAAGAAAAAAAGAAAAGCAAGCATTTTAGTTACTTATGAATGCTAAGGAAACCAGTTATTTTGGAAAAAATAATCATGCTAAAATATGTAACAATACTTACATGATAATGATCCTAACAATGAAAACTGATATTACCACAATTTCCATATAATTATGTAATTACATTATGAAGGGACAAAGAGAATGTGTGTAGGGATGAGAGGTAGATCACAATCTCATAGTGTGAAATTCACAATGCCCAAGCAGCAGTAAAAGCATATTACTTAGAAACAGAGATAAATTACAGAGCTATTTTACACTATGTTCAATCTTCCAAGAAAGGACATTAGCTCTGTGATATTTCCATATATCTTGCTTTTTAACTTAAATGCACATACTGAATTTCCATCTCCATAGTAAGAATAATTTGAGTACTTATGTCAAAAAAAATTCATACTACTTATGAGATGTTACAAATAATTTTATTCTATTCCAATTCAAACTGTGTAAAGGTTGGATATTCAGATTTAGGCAGGCTGAAAGGGGAGAAAGAACAGAGAAATGGGTTGACATTTTGCACCTAGTTATAAAAAACAAAATATATGCATCTTTGCTAAAATTTACACTCAATTCACCTATACAAATAAATGATAGCATCTTTATCTGTTATGCAAATAACAGAAAATTCGGAGATTAAACACTTAAGTTTTTTAAGATTTTATTTATTTGAGAGAGAGAGAGAGAGGGAGAGGGAGAGGCAGACTCGTCACTGAGCAGGGAGCCCAATGTGGGGCATGATCCTAGGACCCTAGGATCATGACCTGAACTGTAAGAAGATGCTTAACTGACTGAGCTATCCAGGAGTCCCTAAACATAAGACTTTTTAACAGAATAATATATGCTTTTGAATGAGATAAAAACAAATAATCTTGGAATCATCCTAAAAAGAAAACAAAACAATGTGCCTCAAAGTTAATACTAAAGATCTTTGTAAAAGTCATTTTGGGGGCGCCTGGGTGGCTCAGTCAGTTAAGTGTCTGACTCTTGGTTTCAGCTCAGGTTGTGATCTCAGGATCCGGGGATGGAGTCCCACCCTGAGCTCTGTGCTGAGTGCAGAGTCGCTAAAGTTTCACTCTTTCTCTCCCTCAGCCCTTCCCCCTACCCGTATGCTCAAGCGTGCACAAGCTCTCTAAAATGAATAAAATAAATCTTAAAAAAGTCACTTTTAACACAAGTGTGAAATTTTTAGCTTTTTAAAAAATTAAATAAACATAAACAAATCTTTTAATGTTATATAACAATATTAAACCTATAAAAAGTCATTTTTTAGAAAGGCTTGATAATAAAAAGTAATAATCATAATAATGATAAATGCTTACCTTAAAGCACGACTGAGTTTCTCATAGTTCATTGTAGGCTTATTTTTACGTTGTCCCCATTTTTGCGCAACTAGTTCAGGCTGATTTAGCTTAAACTCGCCTTCATCACCAACCCAAGAAATGCAGTCTCGAGCATCCTTGTCAGTAAGAAGTTCTAGCAAAAACTGCCACAGTTGGATTTGGCCATTGTTTCCTAAATTGACAGAAAGGACAAGTGTTTACCACAGTGTTATGGGTTAATAGCAGGCAAAAGGCAATAAACAGGTTCTCTGGTTCATCCCTCAACCATGCTACAAACAAAAATTCTTATAAATGCTATTTACATACTGCCAGAGAAATAATCCACATTCATACTTTCATACAGTGAAACAGGACAAAATACACATGATTTGACAAATTTTATAAATACCGTAAGATAATGCAAAAATACCCGTTCTGTTCCCAGGTGAACTTCTATCTTCTCCTGAAATCCTTGGAGCTCTTTGTACTTTCGCTGCCTTTGCACTGCTGTTTATGACTTTAATGGTGGTTGGGGTAGCAGACTGCACTGATGCTGGGATAATCTGCACAGCTGCACAGAAAAACAAGGGAAACATTTTTTCTTTTCTAATACAAGCCACGAGAAACATTACTGACAGAAAATGCTGTTAGTTTCATTAATGCCCCTCCAATTAGCTCAACAAAAGGCCTTTCAAAAAAACCTTACTCCACAGCAGTTTTGAACAAAATTACCAAAGAAGTTCTGAGGATAAGGTACGATGTTTTCATCATGGGTTGTG
Source organism: Canis lupus baileyi (assembly GCF_048164855.1). NCBI lineage: Eukaryota > Metazoa > Chordata > Mammalia > Carnivora > Canidae > Canis > Canis lupus. The sequence continues at coordinate 25,304,444 of NC_132867.1, read as the reverse complement.
AATCTGAACTGCAGGAATAAGAGTTGGTCTTATTTTGGATGAACTTAGTGGTGTATATACGTTAGACAAAGAATGGTAAAAACATTTGCTTTAAGAGTAATTCTTTATTAAAAGTAGTTTATCAAATGCTGGGAGAAAATGTGGACACATAAGAACTCACATGCAGTACTGGTGAGAGTACCAGAGCCTCCCCCCACTTTATGGAAAGCTGTGCTGGTGGTCCCCAGTCAGGTTGCAAGGGTGGAACCCCTGCGATAAACCAGAGGACCTCACGTTCTTACAAATACTCATTCCATGATATTCAGAGTTTGAAAAATAATAGCAGTGAAAATGAGTGAAATCAGACTGCAAGTACCAACACAAGTCTCTGTTCCACAAAAAAAGCAAGTTATAAAAATATGTGTAGTTTATTTAATCATTTTACCCAAAAAGTTTAAACATGGGTAAAATAATGCATAAATTGTGGTTGCCTAGGTGGTAAAAATATAAAATATACATAGAATAATAAACATCAAATTCAGAATAATCATTTCAAATGCGATCTACAACAGGTAAACTTGATAGTTTTAATTCTTATGGTGTACGCAGATGTTATACTTTAATTCTTGTTATATTTAAAATATTTCATAAAAAGTTTAAAAATTAAATTTCCTTTTTATTACCTTGCAGTGCTGAATTAAAACAAAATCTCTTACTGACAAATGGGCATACATAATGGGCATGAGTACTCACGTTGATCAATTGTAACTATCTCATTCATCTGTTGTTCTTGGCTTGCCAACACATCTGAAGAACACACACAAAAATTTTTGTTTACACTTAAACCCAGAAATGCAAACTTAAGTTAGTAAAACTCAATCTAAGTAATCAACCAAATAAACAAAAAAGCAAAACATTGAAGAAAACTTACTGGCACGATAATTTCAAAAATACTTGATAGTCACTTTGCAAGGAAAAAGATACTTTAAGAGAAGTAGCCAATGGAGAGGTCCAATTCTTTTAATGTTAAGAAAAGTTATTCAGAGAATCATGGTCTTCTAAACATAAATATCTCTATCTATTTATCTGTGTGAAACCATTTAAAAACATGGAAATCTTCAAGATCAACAAAGTTGAGAATATACATCACACTGAAATTACTTATACATTCAAAGATATACATTCTCAGTCAAGATGACTGAGAGATCTTCAGAATGTACTATTCTAACAAACTGAAAAGTTTTGAATAAATTCACTTAAACTTTTTAAAATTAATTAATTAATTATTCATGAGAGAGCGAGAGGGCAGAGAGAGACACAGGCAGAGGGAGAAGCAGGCTCCATGCAGGAAGCCTGAGGTGGGACTCGATCCCGGGTCTCCAGGTTCACGCCCTGGGCTGAAGGCGGCGCTAAACCACTGAGCCATCTGGGCTGCCCTCACTTTAACTTTTTTTAAAAAAGATTTTATTTGAGAGAGAGAGAGAGAGAAAGGGAGAGGGAGAGAGAAAATTTCAAGTAGACTCCGTGCTGAGCAGGAAGCCTCACGATCTCACATCCCTGAGGATCATGACCTGAGACGAAATTAGAGTCTGATGCTTAACCGACTGAACCATGGAGGCACCTGCAAACTGCTTTAACTTTATAATGCTCCTTAAAGATAGCTAAATTTTCAATAAAATTGTAATGGTCCTAAATGTCACAAGGGAACAAAATAATTTAACAATGGCTACCAATCTAGCTCTCAACATCAGAGTTACACTGTAAAAGGTCCTAATTAATATAACCCTTTAGAGGTTATATTCATTCCATGCCTTCCTCATCTGTTACTATTCCCTACTCAAATGCTATTCTTTATTTCTTAAACGAGAGTTCCTATTTCCCAGTCTCTAATACTTCAGTCTATTTATTTAGGGCCCATCATAGATTGGATGCTTTTCTCTTGAAGCTGTACCCACCAGCAACCACCTGTGTAGTTTGAGTCCTAGTGCCTGGTCCTGAACACAGTTCTACTTAAGGTGCCATGCCAGGAACCAGTTCCAGCACACAGAGCTGGAAAGGGCTGAGAAACTGAGAAGAGGTCTAAACCCTGTCAGATGGGGGCTTTCCTTAGGGGTTTATATAATTATATGGGACAGATGCTGGTTCTGATCTTAGCACTCATTCCTGGCTCTGGGACTTTGGTAAATTATTCAATAAACTTAATTTCCTCAAGTTTAAATGAATTATCCCCATCTACCACCTAAATTAGCTGTTATAAGGATTCAAGGAAAATGTTTTCAAAAAGCCCAACACCTGAAACCTATCAGTAAGCTGAAGATTCTACTGTTTCACCCAGATTCCTCATTCTGAGCATTCTCTCCACTTCAAGAAAATGAACAGATACACAAGATTCCTTCACTCCCTATACTAGGAAAAGGTTCTCGATGAGCTTTAAAGATTGATAAGTACTAGGAGAACCAGAAAGAGACAAGAACAATAAAGTACTGCCCTGGAGGAGAGCGCAGAACACCCCAATTTAAGAAAAATTATACTGGAACCTAAGCAAACTATCTTTGTCCTAATCCTGACAAGTCCCTACAAGGAAAACACTTCAGCAAAAGTGACTCACATGTTAAAAACCTGAAAAAAATGCAAGAGTTTGCCTTATTTATTGGAAAAGCTCTGTAGAAAATAAAAACCTGTGAAATCAAAGGACAAAACTTCAACTAGAACATTTATTTACCTAATAAGAACAACTGGAAATAATTCTTGTAAATGTAATGAATGCAGTAAGACTTTCAGTGTCAACAGACACTTTTCACCTCTAATATTTAAGAGATTCCATGAAAGAAACTATAAATATAATCAATGAAGGAAAGCTTCTCCCTCGAGCTCATTTCTTATTCGGCAGCAGAGAATGCACCTCAGATGAAAACCCTAAGCCTTCAAATACCTGTGGAAAATCCCTCCAACCAGAGCTGCTCCTTTACTGGGCGCATAAGAGAAAAAACCCTACCAGTTACTTTTTTACCCATAACCATTACAAAAACAAAGTCAGCGTCTGTCCTGTTCACACATTCTGAAAAGTATGTGGGTCTGGCTAGCATTTCTGGCCCGCAGAATGGTGTTAGGGAACAGGATATTGCTGCGCTATTTTAACAGACAGTCACTGAAATACAAGACAGATTAAAATTCACACAAAATAATTTACATTTATTTGAGCTTTTTTGTTGTTGTTGGTCAGCCAAGAAGTTTCTAATTTCTTTATATAGTCACTTAATCATAATAATAATGTCTGTGGAGCCAACATGGAAACACTTATAACCAGCAGACTTCAATTCAAGACAGAGGACTGCATACTACTTTCTCCCTTAAGATCCCATTCAATTAAAAGGAATTTTAGAAGATTTCATTGAGGGAAGAAATCAGTGAACAACTTTAAATTTCCAGAAGATGAAGAGTAAATTAAAGAACTGACTGATGAAACAGAAGTCAATAAACTGGAATTTACAAAGAGAGCTAAGTGTGGACACAGAATCTTAAGAATTTGGATTCTCATGTTTGTCAGTCTGGTTTTGAATCCTGACTGCCACTCCCTAGCTGTGTACCTTTCTGGGGCTGGCTCTCTAAGCCTCATTATCCTATCTAAAAAAGTAAGGAAAGTAATGATTTGGGGCATTAGCAGAGAGATTAAGTGAGATAATATATATAAAGCTCCCACACAGCCTTTAACAATTAATAGGTGCTATTATTGCTATTATCATTGATCACAATGAACAATGAAGACAATGTTATAAGAAATAAAGTTAAATTCAAGCTAGAGTGCCAAATAGATAATAATTCAAATTTTATACATTTTCGGAGAAGTTCCAGATGACTCCACAGAATTTCTCCCCGAGGGACTCGCTGAAAAAAGTCTTCTTGGTTGAGACTGCATAATTCTCTTCCGGAAATGTTGAGCGTGGTCAAGTCTATATCAGTCATGCTGAATTCCTTCATTACCCAAACCACCCAATGCAGGACTTGGTCCGTAGACCACTGTATAGGATCTAGAGAGAAAAACAGTACCATTAGCCTAGTCCTATCTTAGATATTATATAAATTCACAGTTAATTTGTCAATATACATACACACATATATGGACAAAAATCCAGACAGGTTTTTTTCCCAAGTGAAATAAACTCAAATGAAATAAAAAGATTTTTAATACTCTATTTTCTCTTCAGCTCCTTTTCAATTTTTCAATCTAAATTTTTAATGAATTCACCTGGTTTTACAGCCGTTAGTCTGGATTTTTATCAAGAAAAACAATGTAAAATTACTCTCCAAGGGTCAACTCTAAGAATAAAATATGTGATTATTCTGGAGAATGTTATTCTCTGTGATTATTATTCTCTGTGATTATTCTGGAGTATGTTATCTAAGTTTGAAACATTACTTTTTAGCAGTGTATAATTTGGTGCACTGAAAAAAATAAACTGTAAGGGGTTTCTGAGGAGCTAAACTTATTTCTCAAAATGTGCACAACATAATCCTTTCCTTTTGCTTCTAGTAAAAAGCTGGTGCTCCTGTATTTACCCTTTAGCAGCACTTATAATACAACATGCAAATTGCATGTTTACTCAGCTGTCTTTCCCTGCAACACATTAAGGTCTTAAATACAAGGACTGTATCTTATAAACCACTGTATCTTTAGAATTTACAACAATGCCTCATGCATAGCATAATTTGTTAAATCTATGAAAAGTAAATCCAAAAAGTCATTTTCTTCATCATTTTTTACTATCTAATTGAATTCACAAATAAAAAAGATGGCCAACATGTATACATATTTCATTGTATCCCTGGGACCTAATAGATTATTCTATCCAAATAAATTTAATAAATACTGGCTGACTTAATTTTGGTATAGGTATTTCTGCATGAAAAAGATGATCTATCCAAAGAATATTGGTTACACACCCCTAAGATGCATGCTATTTAATTGGAATAAGTGGGGAGAAAAAAAAACATTTAGGTACTTATCAAGAACCAATCGATAATAAAAAAGGAATCAAACATAAAATAGGATTGATAGCCACATAACTGATTTTTAATTTGATCTTTTCACAAAAATGTGAAAGGGAAGATTCTGAGAAGATGGCAGCAAAGTTTTTTAATGCCTCTGAATGCACACATTAAAAAAACCCACTACAAGCAAGAGAGCAAAACCAAAAATTCATGTACATTTACAATAAAATCAGGTGACAAGATATCCCCATGGAAGCCAAAATACATCCAGGTAAAGACAAAGCAGTAACAGTTACAGACTTTCAGGGCAGCAGTATCTATTCAGAAGAAGGCAAAGGGCGAATGAAGCAAGAGCCATCTGACCATTCTTCATTCTGAGCACAGGAGAACCCAAACACAGCCAAGAAGTTTTCATTGAAAGCAGAATAAGCCAAGCTAATAGGAGGAGCTCAAATAGTTTTCCCCAATCTAACAACAGCTGAGTACAAAGGTCATAGTAAGGCTTAAAAGGGGTTGGAGCAGTGCAGCACCTCTGGGTTTTTCAAACGGAGTCACAGATCACATCCAGGAGAGGGGACCACAGAGAGGAGAAACTGGAGGGAATAGAATCTAAATTGAGTAGCACGGGAACACCAAGTAAAAAGACAGAGAAGGTCCAGATAAAAGTGGGGTAAGGGAACAGACAGGAACCGAGAAAGCAAGTGGTGCTATTTTTTTTTCTTAAGTTTTGTTTATTTAAGTAATCTCTATACCCAATGTGGGGCTTGATCTCATGACCCCGAGGGTCAAGGGTCAAGTGCTCTTCTGACTGAGCCAGCCAGGCACCTCTACTGGCTCTATTTTTTAATACTACTTGAAAATAACAGATGAGAGAGTTTTGGGAGAATAGATCCCAGTAACAAAAGTCTACAAACTGAAGACTGAGACTCTGTACTTCCCTTTCCACTTGCAGAATGCAGCATTCACATACATGTCAACCCTAAATCCTTACCCCAACCTTCTACTCCTGTCAGATGTTTGGCCAATTCTTCAGAAAGTTAGATACTCAGGAAAAAGATCTATACATACTGACACTTGAAAAATCTTTTAATGAAATGACTATTACCCCATTTTAACAGTGTCCAGTCAAGAAAACCCCTTTCAGAGCTTCAAACTAGTTAGCTTTCAAGTTATTCACTCTTAAATATGAAAAGATGAACAGGGATAGTCAGATATTTGAGAGACTAAAAACAAACCATTAAACAAAGAAAAATAGAACCCAGAAGCAGAAACAATGCAATAACAAAACAGAATTTTTTTTTTAAGATTTTATTTATTTATTCATGAGAGACAGAGGCAGAGACACAGGCAGAGGGAGAAGCAGGCTCCATGCCGGGAACCCGATGTAGGACTCGATCCTGGGACTCCAGGATCATGACCTGCGCTGAAGGGAGCGCTAAACCGCTGAGCCACCCAACCCAGGCCGCCTGATAAAATTCTAAAGATCAGCAGCTGTCCAACAGAAATACAATGTGGTAATTTTAAAAATTTTCTCACAGTTACACTGAAATAGGTAAAGTTTATTTAAATAATAATGTAATTTCATTTAATGTATCCAAATGTTATTTCAACATGTTCAACATAAAAAACTTAAAAGATTTTACATTCTTTTCTCTTTGTACCAGGTATTTTACACTTACAGCACATCTCAGTTCAGATCAGGCAGGTTTTAAGTGCTCACATGGGGACTAGTAGCTACTGCACTGGGCAGCGCAGGGCTATGAAATGCTACACCATAACCCATAAATCTACAGCATACGAAAAAGTTGCACAATGCCACTAAACCAAGATAAAGACCAAAGATAAAAAGGAAATCCAAACATCTTCCAGAAAGAAAAAAAAGGATATAAAAAGGAACTAGAATCAGAATGCTCCCTGGACATCTCACACTATAATAAAACAGAACAAGGCCATATAAATATTGAGGAAAAATAATATTTCAATTTAATATTCTATACCCAAGCTATCAATCAGAGAGAAGAGAATAAAGACATTTTCAGGTATGCAGTCTCCCCTACCAAAAAAAAAAAAAAAAAATCCCAAAAAACAAAACACCCCCAAAACAAAAAACTACTTTTATTTTCTAGGTACCCTTTCTAAGGAAAACTGTAAGAAGTAAAGAGAGAATAATGAGTAAATTGGGAAAACAGAACCAAGAAAAAGGGAAATGTAAGATCTGGAAGATAGATCCAGCATTGCAGGAAAGTCAAGGATGTCCTAGGATGACAGCTCTGTGGTAAGTACACTGAATCCAGACATACTTGAGAATCTGGGAAAAACTACTCATAGGCACAAAACAGACTGATGGAAATGGGAGACAATCTTGGTATGTGTAGAAATCTACACAATTGAAAAACTAAGCCAACTGTTAACTTCAGGAAAATTAAAAGTTGTCAAAATGCAGTCACGGTTATATGAGAAATTCTCACAGTACAGAAAAATAACTAATGACTTAAATAAAAGTTACCTAAGAATATTCACAAAATGGGGAAAGATAAGGTTAAGTTTAATTTGCTTGCAGGAGAAAGCCATGTAAGAGAACTAATCTACTGCAACGCAATGTAAGAGAACATCTACTGCAACGATTAAAGAAGTAACTTCCTATTAAGAAGTTAATAATGATTTAAAAAAGCAGTAAAGTAGAAAGTAGTTGCAACTGAGGAGCAGGACTGAAGAAAGGAAAACTTTTCATAAGACTTTCTTTCTTTAAACCAGATTTGACAGATACTTAGTGAGAACATACCCACGGACTGGGGGAGAGCTAGTCAGATACAAATCAACTCTACCTGTAATACTTAATTTTTATGTCAATACATAATATCTTAAAATGTTAATACTTAACAATTCTGGAAGCCAGAATCATAAGTATATATCTTTATTTTTAATTATTCAAACTAGAAGTAAAAATAAAAATAAATAAGCACAGTCATCTTTTCAATATTTCTGTTTAATAATGGACAAGAATGACTTTAATCTTACCTAAGTCAGTTTAACATATTCCCACTTGACCAGACTTCTACCTACTACAAATTCATTAATTTGAGTTTCACCTACAGTTTTTAAATGTGAAATAGTTAAAAAAAAAAAAAAAAAAAAAAAAGCAACAACAACACATAAAAAATATCAGGAAAAATCTCAGTGACAGGACTGTACATATATGAAGGGGTGACTTTAGGCTCCTGTCAAGATAGTAAGTTGATATGTGTAAAATGAATTCAGGGAATTATGAATCAATATTTCAAGGAGATTTAAAGTAGCTATGATCAGTTAGGTCTATTTCAATTTTGCAGAGAATTAAGCAATTTCAAAATGACTACCCTTAGGTGCAGACACAGAAATGAGAAACAACAGGTTCCTAAGAAAACAGCAATCAAATTTCTAAAACTTTCCAGTTGCTAACAATTTCATGACAACAACAAAACAAAAACCAGTGATTTTAAAAAAGTCTTCCTATACCTAAATAAACCTCACATGCTTTAAAAGAGCTTTATTCTAAGTAAATGATACCCCTGGTAGGAACTATGAGTCAGAATTTATAATCTTACTCTCTATAATTCATTTTTATATACTACTCTCCATAAAAGATTCTGCTACTAAAGGGTTCTTGTTGAAAGTAGTACAACTATAAAATAGTATTTCAAATGTTTGTATGCTTCCTTCTTTCCTTCTCACTGCATTTCCCCTCTCTGAGGTGACTCCAAACTCACTAACAATAATGTCAAGCACATCCATGCTAGCTTCTACAAGTCACAAATAAAGAACAATATTGTCAACCACATATTTGAGGAATGACGCTACCTGATGCTTTGAACTGAGCTTACCTTCCTATGCTCCAATTAAAACCTCCTGGCTTCCTTCATCTATCTTTCTCCTGCTAGTGCCAAACCATTTTATCTACAAATACTCAGGTTACCAACAACTCATGAACCTTCAATAATTATTTATTCCCCCAACACTCTTCCCATTTGCCCCCCCTCAAAGGTTAATATTCAGTTTTTTCCACTTCAATAATATCTATTTCCTATAATTCGGTGTCTCTTAACTCTAGTTACTTTTTGGAAATCTACCAATGAACCTCTGATACCCAAATTTAACAGATACCACTCAATTGACATTCTTCTCTTTATCAGCAATATGGCCACTCTTGACCATCTAAAACTTTTTCAGTTTCAGAGACATGATATAAATTCTTATCTTCCTTCTATCTTTTCAGCTATTCCATGTTTCCATTCCTTTTCCTCAACCTGAAATGCTGACAAGATCCAGGCTTTAAAGAGTTCCATTCCATTTAATCTCTCTCCATCAGAGACTGTATATGCTTTTCTAGCTTCAAAACAAACTCAACACAGCAAAGTCCCAGAAAATATCTTTATCTCGTTCCACATCTTGTGTACCTGAAAATACTTTCTGGCTACTTTCAGTTAAAATATGTACTATTACTTCTAAAGGAAGTACTACCAACACTTAATCCTTGAAAAAAATCTTTCCAATATCAGACTTCCCCACCTTCCCCACTTAAGTGCTGGAGGGCACAGCCTAGCTTTCTTATGTACTACTGAAACCCCAGCATTTAATCTGATGCTTGGTGTATGTGGGTCACTAAATATGTAATGAAGATATAACTAATTCTCGTCAATATGATCATTCCCCTAGTCACCCAAACTTGAGAAGTTCCATCAGTCCTTGAATCTCTCCTCTCTACCCTCACGCAACCTATCACTGGTTTCATTCATCTCTTCGCACATAAATTATTGACTCTAGGCGAACCTAGACCTTTACCACCTAGACACATCTCATCTATAACATGCTCCTATTTTCCCTTCATTCAGTTTCTATCTGTTCCAACATATGTCACGTACTACTGCTACATCATCTCCCATGGTCACGTCCATCTATCAAAGGCAGTTCTATAATGCTAGAGAGTAACTCCACCAAATCTTCTCGCTTACTCCTGTATACTCACTCCTACGTCTAACTTTTGCATGCACATTTGCTATCTGGACTGTCCTCATCTGCTCAACTGTTTATCTATAATAAACCTTTCCCCAGTGTTCACCAGGCCACTGCAATCCCTTTAAGATTATTCTTTTCTCGGGATGCCTGGGTGGCTCAGCGGTTGAGGGTCTGCCATTGGCCCAGGGTATGATCCTGGGATTGAGTCCCACATCGGACTACTTGCAGAGAGCCTACTTCTCCCTTGGCCTGTGTCTCTGCCTCTCTCTCTCTCTCTGTCTCTTATGAGTAAATGAATAAAAAAAAATCTTTAAAAAAATTCTTTTCTTTTTAAGATTTATTTATTTATTTTAGGGAGGAGGGGCAGAGGGAGAGGGAGAGAAGCAAACTCTGTGCTGAGGCAGGCAGACTGACTTGGGGCTTGATCCCAGAACCCTGAGACATTGACCTGAGCCAGTCAAAAGTCATATGCTCAACTAACTGAGCTACCCAGGTGCCCCTGATCCGTCTGAGATCCTAATAGCACATTCTCTTTATATAAGTTACTGACAGCTTAAAACCATGCTACTTTTTATGGTAAATATTTCTTTTTATTTATTTTCTCTCTCTTCAATTACACTGAACACTCTAAAGACAGTATTTTTTTTTTAATTTGTCTTCTTAGCACCTGAGATAGTATTTGTTCAAAGGGGATAAAAGGAGAGATACAGAAAATCAATATTCTTTCTAAAAAAAAAAATCTACATTGAAAAGAGATTATAACTTAATGACTCTAGTGTCTTCTATGTCAAGCTTAATTCTTATTGTTCTACTTAACATGTAATTAAGTATTTTATTACCATAAGGTATCCCAAGACGTTCCTGCTCTTTCCTATAACCTTCCAGAGCGGCAGCCCATCTTGTCACTTGTTCTGAGGTTTCATCTGAAATAGTTGTAATGTGTTTTGTGCCATCGAGAGTTATTACTTGAGCTTCCTCAACAAGATGTGCTTCAGCTTCAGCATGGTGGGCATCCGGATCGATGACAACTTCAACTGTTTCCGCAGGTTTTACAATTTCAAGGATGTTTAGCTTAGGCTCAATTCCTTAAGAGTGGGATAAAAAAAAGTAAATATACATGAAAACAAAAAAGCCACTAAAAAATAAAATTTAGCTTAGTTTATATGTTCTCAAAAGGTAGAGCAAATGTTCTCTTTTAGACATAAATACAATTATTCACTAGAATTTCAGTAGATGACAGTATGTGTTAATATTAATTTCCTGATTTTGATAATTGTAATGTAGTCATAAAAAAAGAATTACTTGTTTTTAGAAGACACATACACTGATGCATTTAGGGACAGAAGGAAATCATGTCTGCAACTTATTCTTAAAAATAATGCGGGGATTGGTGGATGGAAATAAAGCAAATGTAATAAAAGTTAACATTTGGAGAATCTAGGTAAAGGACATTCAGGAATTTTTTTACTACTCTTGCAACTTTTCTGTACATCTGAAATAATATAGAAGACACCACCACCATACCCAATTACATATAAACATTTATTAGAAAAAAAGTACCAGTATGGATTAGAATATAAAAGCCAGACCAGCGAGAATATAAATGAGTGGTTACCCACCTGTAGAATTTTTAAAAAGTCCTTCTAAGCAAATTAAAATAATTTACTGGCTGTTTTTCTTTTCAAAGGTCAAAGTACATGTTTTAAAAATGAATAGGCACTAAGTTTGTTAGATTAAATTCACATTACTAACTTCTGATTTCCCTTTTCAATTGAATGAATCAACAACCCCAAATTCTTAAGACGGTCACAACAGAATAACTAGCCCTGTATATAATCATCTCGATACTTCCACTAAAATGACAGCTCTAAGAAACTAGCATATTAGCTAATAGCTATTGTTTGGTCACTGATTCTGTTATATAATCTGTATCAAATTTAATCAAAGTGTATTTGAAAGAAAAAAATAAAACTTCCTCTCTGAAAGCCAACTCCATAATAAAATGTATTGCTATCATTTATTACATGGTATAAAGATAAATCACTTTTTTCAAATACACCTATAACGTTTGAAAAAATTTTTTTCTAAGTTTTATTCTGACTCCCCACTCAAATTTCATCAAGTCAGCTCTTCCTAAATACACCTGCACTAAGAGGTCACTAGGCTTTTAAAGATAAAACAAAGAATTTCTTTCTTATTGCCAATGATAGTCAGTATTGGGGAAACTGTAGATCAGGAGGGGATAACTACCATTCTTTTTTCTAAGATATAATTTGTGAAATCCCATTATAAGCAATATGATATGTCCAAACATTAAAATTGGTCTAAAACTCTGGTCAGAATTCCTAACCAGGTACATTTTTAAAGACTAAAATTTAGCCTATGAAAAATAGTTTCTTAATTTTCTAACTTTTGTACTTACACAAGATTAGTAAAATACTGTGATGGACAGGGCTGGCTGACTGAGTCACTCAATATTTTTTGCAAATTCCACTCTCCTGTGCTAAACTGTAGGGACTACATTTCCTTGTGGCGAGGGTTCCAGTCGTGATTCTGGCTCTAGAATCACTGGCATAAGCCTTCTATCTGGTAAGGAGTTAAGGGACAAGCAGGCACCTCACACCCATGTTTTGGCTAGTGTGGATGACTGTGAAGGCAGCATGGTTCTAAGCTCACAGCTATAGTGATGGCTTTCAGATCTGGTATCTTCCAGATCATGGAAGGGCAGCAGCTTCTTTGGCAATCCAGTTCTGCAGTGTTGCTAAGGTGTTCTGAGAAAGTCAACCAGAACCCATTCTTCCAGTTCTCTTTACCTTACAATATATCCTTCCCTGAGAAAAATAGGTAGAATATGTCATACAAAAAAAAAAAAAAAAAAAAAAGAATATGTTATACTATCTCTGCTTCACCCTGACAGATATAATTAAACCAAAAGCATGAATATTTGGCTACAAAATCACATTAAGTAATTTGGACAACCATCCAAAATACCCAAAACTTGTAAAACTGAGTTCTCCCATATTTAAAAAAAATGTGACTTAAGACTTTTAAGTAGTTATAAAAGTAGCTTACCTTGGTAAGAAATTACCTGTACACTAAGTTGTACAGTTCCATCTGTCTTTACTCCTTGGTCAAATAAACTTCGTTCTGGATCCAGCTAAACATGAGAAAATAATTAAGATTACTTTGGTTCAGTCATCAGGTTTAATATAAACGGATGTACCAAACAGGACTTTAATTACTGAGGCATACTAACAAAATTATAAGAACACATCTAATTATCCAAGTTGCCATATCATGTAATTCTTTGCCAAAATTAAACATATTTTAACCGTTATGGTAGTAATTAAGGACAACATAAATTAACCAAATTTGAGGTGGTGGTCTTCTCCAGCTCTGGAGTCTAGTTTAGGATTTTAAGTAATGCCAAAAGGCAACTGATTATCCTGTAAGTATATTTTAAGCAGAAGATAATTTAATTTATCTGTCATGAATAAGCAAGGATGTTTAATTAACAGGGAGATTTATATGAATCTATTAACATAATTTTTGCCATGTCCCCATTATAACCAATGCCACACATTTAAGATCCAGGTTAACTCTAAACTTCTTGTAATGAAGTTAATAAAGTTAAAGGATTTATGACCTTACTATCTGATCTAGCTTTAATATCTTCAATCATAATTCTATACCCTTTCAGTATTAGTGCTTTTATCCATCTTACCTCCTTACAGTGAATGCACTTCACACAATGGCAACCCGATGATAAAAAGTAACTCAGACTTCCAGACACTGTCATCATTTTAAAAGTAGACCTGTACTGCAATTATCTTGAATAATGTATATATCTGTGTGTCTGCATTCCATGCAGCTGGAGGTACAAAGCTCTTCCCACTCCCATTCCCAAGAATTCAGTCAATACTGTAGTCATGGTACAAATATGTTTTCTAGTATCAAAAAAGCCATAAACAACCTAAAATCCTAAATGATTTTAAGTCTAACACAAACAGGGATAAGACAAACTGTGTAATCCTGCAGAAAGACATGGCAGTTTTAATCCTTAAAAGAAGTCTCTGCCTAATGCTTGGTTAAGAACTCTCCTAATATCAAGATTTATTGGGGTGTCTGGATGGCTCAATCATTGGGTATCTGCCTTCGGCTCAGGTAATGATCCCAGGGTCCTGGGATAAAGCCCCATGTTGGGCTCTCTGCTCAGTGGGGCGCCTGCTTATCCCTCTGTCCCTGTCCCCACTCGTACTTGTGCTTGTGCTCTCTCTCACGAACAATCTCTCTTTCAAATAAATAAATAAATTAAAAAAAAAAACAAACCTGGTTTCTCCTCTCCACAGTACACACTGGTATGATCTACTAGAAGCTACAGCATGTGGAACTCTGAACATGAACTCTCAGGTAGTAATGAATATACCAGCTAGTGCACATACTCCTCAAATTAGCACAACCCTGCTACTTTCCATTGGCTTTCCAGTCAGCATTAATCTGAAAATACAGAAGCTTCACCACAAGCAGCAAGCATTCTGACTCCAGGTGCATGTGGTTAGTTGACATGAAGAAGAGAAACTGCTAATCTCACATTCTTTATGAGGAGAGGAAGGGAGACAGGAAGGAATGCAAAATGCCTTAGGTCCTAGGCTAGCTTGGAATTCCATGATACAATGAATTATGTGAATTTCCATTTATGTAACTAAATGTTTATGGAGAACTTATGATGTGTTGGGTACTTTGCAAGTAATACTTTCATTTTGGGTAGAGCAAGTATGCTAAGAAAGGCAACAGAAGTTAGAGCTGAAAGGCAAAAAGAAGAGATCAAGTCCAAATTTCCCTTCTTTACATATGAGACTATCAGGTGAAGCCCAGGGATTCTGAGTTAAGTTTCTTAAAAGTTTGCCTCAAACGAGTGAAACTTTGAAGTCACACAGGCCTAGGTTCAAATTCCCAAGTACCTCTTTATAGCTATGCATTGGGCAAATTATTTAACTCCTTTAAATCTGTTTCTACATCTGCAGAAAGTAATTAAGAATATGCTGATTTCAAAGACTAATGTGAATATGAAATGAAATAAATGTAAAAATGTTCTGCAATTATTTATTCATTCAGGATAAACTGCTCAGGCAGCTCCAGTTAACCAATTTGTCATGGCTGCCTTAGATACCAATCTACAGAAGTTATTTCTCTAATTCCCTGGTTTTGGAACATTTGAGTTATTTTCAGTTTCAGCACAACCATACAATTAACAGCTCAGATGTACAACTTTGCTTACCGAGGTGACGATTTCTGTAAGAATAATTTATTGAGGTGAACTTCTAGGTATTTCACATTTAATATTAATACACTAAATACCTTCCAAAAAAGATTAATTTATTCTCTCCCTGAGAGAAAAGCTTTAAATCCTAAAATTATAATATTAGACCCACATACATTCTCTAATTCTAGAACATCCTCGCCTGCACCACACCCAACATTACTAGACTTACTGAAAAGATAAATGCATGGTTGAGTGGCAACTGAAACACACAAATTTCATTAAAACATTTCAATTTATTCTACATCAAAATCCTATTTGAAAATAATAGATATATGATGATTTGAATTTTTTTTAAAAAAAGGCAAAAAGTCCTACAACATATGGAATAGCCATATGACAAGACAGGCAAAGGGAGAAGTAAAGAGTAAGATAAACCAAACAATTCAAAAGAGGATACACTATGTATTTGTATAAATTAGCATAAAACAGTATAAAACTCTAACACTTATACGTTCAAGGAAGGTCTAGAGAAACTATCTGAGTAATCCTAAGTTACAACCCTTTATACATGAAAACATTACTTTTCTTCAGAGAATACCAAAAATAAAACAGGACTATGAATATGCTGTAAACATCATATATTATTAAAATACTACCACAGGTAAAATCCTACGGCAATAAACTCCCAAGGAATATAAACGCTGGTGTTTAATTTCTTATCCAAAATTCATTACTAGAGCAAATAAAAATGGAAGGGAATGTAAAAATCATTTAGTCAACTTTTCTCCTTTTAAAGATGAGGAAATTAATACACAAGAAGCTAAAACCTAGTTAGAAACAGAGTATGAGGAGGACACACTTCATCCAGGTTCCAAGGTCAGTATGTTTCTCATTACTTTATGTTTAGGCACTGATTCACACTTATTTAAACTTATTTCATATTTGTTAAAGTAGAAAGCAAATGTTTGATTTAGTACTCAAGATTTTTTTTTCTTAAAGCAGGCTACACACCCAATATGGAGCTGGATGTGGGGCTTGAACTTGTGATGCTAAGCTCAAGATTCAGATGCTTAGCTCACTGAGTCACCCAGGTGCCGGTAATACTCAATCTTTTAAATACAATTTTAAATAGAGGAAATTTTACTGCAAGAACTTTTATTTTTAAATGCTTAAATATTGTAATACAGGTCTAATTTAGTTATAAAGACTACAGCTATAAAGGTAAAAGGCTAACAAAAAATATTTCAGGGTGCCTGGCTGGCTCCGTTGGTAGAGCATGTGACTCTTGCCCGGGGGTTGTAAGTTTGAGCCTTACATTGGGTATAGAGATTACCTAAAAAATAAAATCTTAAAAAAAAAAAATTTCTAAGGCAGACTTAAATGCTGAAATATAAATCTCCAAAGAAAAAAATATTACCTGGATATCTTGCAGGCAAATTTCATGAGCATCCAAAGAACACTGTAGTCTTGGTTCTAGCAGTTTCTTTAAATTGCCTATTGGCTCATTGATGTCTATAGCCTGGCTTACACATTCAGCTGGGGTGTAGGTTTGTTCAACAATACTAAATGTTAAAGGACATAATAGTTAATTATTTGTACCTTGGGCATTAAAGTAACAATATGCTGAAACCAAAATTCAATACACATTTCTGGTCTTTGAAACTCATTTCTGCATAGACACCATTCATAGTGGTAGGCCTAACACCAACTGGTATTGCCAAACCGAACACTACATTGCAGAGAAATGCAAGCTTGAAATTTAAAGCACCCTTACAAATAGATCTATATATATATATATATATATATATATATATACACACACACACATATATATACATACATAAACATACACACGTTTATATATGCCTATCAATATGTATACATACATACACACACATTTATATATGCCTATCAATAATGCATATACAATATTTAAAGGGAAATGTAAATGATACATTTTCAAGTTATTTTTAAAAATTTTAGGCCCAGAATGGAATATACAAATCTCCTCAAAATTTGTATACCATCTCTACTAATCAATTTCCTTTCCCGACACAAATAATGAGGTATGAAAGTAAGTTATATAAAATACTTACAATTTAATATAATCTGAGAACTACTGGTTATAATCAATACAGTTCAACATTAAAAAAAATCATATTCCTGCTTTGAAACTCTCAGAGACTCTTTTGTATTGTTATTTCATACTTTGAATTCTATGAAATCATAAATTCCTTAAGCGTAAAATCTTTGGCAAATAATTTTACATATTTTTTTCAAATCCTTATACGGAGTCAAAGAGAAGACAGACACCAAATAGTATCTGCTAAATTGGTGAATCTGGAATTCAATTAAGATTCACAGCACGTTTACTTTTAATATGATTTAAAGCTCATTTGTAGTCAAAAAACAGCATTGTGTCTTTAAAAATTTGTCAAGTTCCGTTTTCACATAAATTCCAAATATAATGCGATATATGTGAAATTCAATAAATGTATATAGCCTAAACTTTTTCTAATACTTTAAAAGTTTATAATAGACCATTCATGATTAAAAACAAAGATTAGGGCAGCCCAAGTGGTTCAGTGGGTTTAGCGCCGCCTTTGGCCCGGGGCGTGATCCTGGAGACCTGGGATTGAGTCCCACTTCACACTCCCTGCATGGAGCCTGCTTCTCCCTCTGCCTGTGTCTTTGCCTGCCTCTCTCTCTCTGATGAATAAATAAATAAAATCTTAAAAAAAATAAAATAAAAACAAAGATTTTTAAATAATAGTAAATTGTTACTATTATTTTTGTTACGGTAAAATAATTGGGTATTTCAGTTAAGCATTTCTACCAAATTCTTTAGCTATAGCCCAGTAGGTTATAATTTGTTTTTTTTCTGTAACAATCATTTTTTTTTTCGTAAAGATTTTATTTATTGGTTCATGAAAGAGAGAGAGAGAGAGAGAGAGAGAGGGACAGAGGCAGAGGGAGAAGCAGGCTCCATGCAGGGAGCCTGACACGGGACTCGATCCCAGGTCTCCAGGATCACGCCCTGGGCTGAAGGCGGTGCTAAACCGCTGAGCCATGGGCTGCCCCTGTAACAATCATTCTTTAAAAGAAATGTCTTTTGAAGATAGATCTGTAAAAACTTACTTTATGTGAGCTCAACAGTTAAAAAACTTTTATTTTGTTGCCACTATTTAAACCTTGGGCAACTTCATGCAAAAATCTGAATTTCTCATGAAAAAGCAGATGATCTCCTATCACTGGCCCTAAATTCCTGACCATCTATGTAGTACAGCTTCATAACGACAACTTCTTTTCATAGCTTCTTTACAGCTATTCCCAAGGTCAACATAGTAACTATCAATTTCTTTTATGAGACATCTGCAAAGATTTTTTTGTAGAGGGCCAAAGAGCAAACACCTTAGGTTATGTGGGCCATTTGTGTGTGTATACATAAAAATAAATATATGCACATATGTATGTATAAACACATATCCACACATACATGTATGTATCCAATAGTTGGGAGGAGAAAATAGCATACTCAAATATGTTGAAAAGCTCTATTAAAAATTTAAGGTTTTAAATCTCAGCTCCACTCAACACTTAGCAGTCCTGTCAATCTTAGTAATTTTGTCTATTCAACACAGAGAAGTTCTAGACCTTCACCATTCCATAGAAGTCCTCTAACTACTCTTTAGTTCCTTTTACTTTCAACATATTATCTCATCTCCTGACTTATAGAGAAATGTAGGGACCCTTAGCCATCATCTTCCTCAAACTCTTCTTGACTCTCAAATCTCTATTTTGACCCAGACTGTGTCCCTGGATTCTGAACTCATTACCCCTGTTCTACCTCCTTAATGGAGTAATATTCCATTACTATTCCAAAAACTAACACCTTTCACTGCAGTATATACTTAGTACCGTGCACATAACGATCCATATACCTGTATGTCTCCTCAAATTCAACATGGCCTCTACAATAGCAGGCCACATTGTATTTGTCTCACTGTGGTACTCATTCATATACTCCCGACAGTTCCTAGTTTATAGCAGTTAACTTATAGATGTCTATTACATTATTTCAGGTTATGAATTAAACTCTTTCTGGAATAAAAATAACCAACATTGAGGAAAGAACAAAGAATCAAAGAGTGCCCTAGGGGAAAGAAACTAGTACAATCACTTGTTTCATCACTATTACTACCATTAGTTTAAAACTGTCTTTCCCTCCCAGCTACAAAGCAATTAAGTCAAAGGTAAAAAAGCAATACATTATCCCCCAAAATGCTGAGGTGAGTTACAAAAAAAAAGGGGGGGGGGAGTGTCTCCTGAAAACTATGGCCTGATTCTTAGTTTTAAGTAGATACACTGATAATTATAAAAAGTAGTAAATTCAGAAAAAAACCAACCTTTCTTCTGTGCACTCTGGTTTCTCTGTCCCATCAATCTCAATTTCTATCAGCTCCTCTGCTTCTCTTTTAGTCATGGTTGGAGTATTTCAAAAGCTCAGTCCTGCAAAGAGTTAAAACTTGACATTTTGAAATGATCTCCATAAAAGAAATGCTATATAAAAAGCAGAAATCCAATTTAAATAAAAGCAGAAGAGGAAGTGATCTTCACATATAAAAGAAAATCCACAAATGAGATTTATATGAACCTGACATGACTTCATCGTTCCACGGTTATTTACTGGGATGTTTCTTGGCCCAAACTTAGTCTATATGCTATTTCAAGTTACTTCAAAATTAAGTGAAAGGTATGTCACTATTATACAGCATCCCGGTCTTAATAATGGATTCAAACCTGCACCTTAAAAATTAACATGGAGACAAATTATAGTTGTTCAGCTAAAAGCTGTACTTTAGTAGCAAAATATACTAAGCATTGTAATGATAGTGACAGAAATTAATCATAGCCAGTATTTGTGTTATAAATGACATCTTATAAAGGCCAGTACAATATTCTAAAACAGCAAAATAAAGTAACGAATCATTACAGATATGCACAATATTGCCAATTATATATTAGAATTTTTTTATTTTTTGGATGTGGTTTTATGTATTTTAAACCACTGATTTTTGATTCTCCTATGTAAAATTACCTGCTGCTTTAAACTACCATTAATACAAAATCATTGTAATTTTTAAAGTGCTAAGTAATGCAAAAAATAGCTGTGTATATTTGCATTTCTTTGTGGCCATTTCTGAGGTCTTCATGCTTTTAAGTTCCAGGTTGTTATTTCTCACTGTCGCCAATGAAATTGTCTTTGGACTCCATATGTACAGTCTCAGTCCAGAGCAGAATTTTCTAAGTTTACTATTACATCTAAGAAGGCACTTTTACGTGCTTCTGACTCTTTGACTTATAAGGACATTATCCTCTAAATAAATCTGGTATTGTATTCTATTATAATCAAAGGAGTCTCCCACTTACAAGATTTGATGAAATGAAGACTTCAGATATCCATTCTAATAATTAATAATAATAATAATAATATTTACTGAGCACCTAGCACAAGCATTAAAATGCTTTATAATCTTTACAACAGAACTATCTTATTTTGAGTCCACTCTCATATGAAAACTATCCAGAGGCTAAGTGAGGCTTGGCTGCACATGGCTCCGTGTTACACTTTAGGTGCAACAACCTAAGTACACATTCTAGGTGAGGCTGAACCACAGTTTATTCAAAGATGGGCTCTATATCGCAAACACAACACGAGTGCAAGAACCGCCACAGTCTCTAACCTGGGATGCTGCCACAGTCCCAGCTAACAGGTTTCCCTGTTGCTGTGCCGTTGTCCCCACTAGGGTCCATTCCCAGTCAATACAACAGCCAGCGCAATCCTTTTGAAAACTGAAGTCACAGCATAGCGCTCCTTTGACTAAGATCAGTTACCGTAAAACCTAAAGACTTTGTGGTGGCCAGCAAGGCTCTACAAGGTCTACCTCCATCCCCACCCCTCTAACTACTGCCTCTGGCTCCTACACTAGTGTCCTTGTTTGTCCTTGTATGTTCCTGCCCCCCAGCCTTTCTTTGCTCTTCCTAGCGGGTCTGCCTGGCATCTACTTCCCGCCAGCTGTCCTCCTGGCTACATACCTCACCTCTTTGATGTCTGCTCAAATCTCCTTTCCCCAATGAGGTATACCCTTACCACCCCATTTAATTCTGTAACTAGCCTCCTCTTTACCCTTTTATTCTATCTTCTTGTCCACAGCACCTGTCCATTTAACATACTTTATCAATAATTTCTGTATTCTCTTTCTCCATTTTATTATCATCAAAGCACAAAGACCAAAATTGCTCAAGAGTGACTTCAGGAACTTAAATTAGTCTAGATTAGGGACTTTGCCAGCTTCCCAAAATAGGAGGAGCTCTGCCGGGTCTCAATTTCTCAAGAACCAAAGTCTCTGGAAGACACAAGAACCCAAAGCCTGTGAATATGCGAAGTTACGTGGCAAAGGGGAGTTAGGATTACCAGTTCATCTTAAAATACAGATTATCCAGGATTACCTAATTGGATCTAACAAAATCACAAGAGTCCTTAAAAATGAAAGAGGGAATCTGTGGAGATCCAAAGTGATTCAAAGCAAGAAAAACACAACTGGTCTGCTGTGACTGGTTTGGAAGACAGAGGGAAGGAGTCACAAGCCAAAAACACAAAAAGCCTCTAAAAGCTGAAAAATGAAACAAATTCTCCCCTAGAACCTTTAGAAGAACCACAGTTCTGTTAACATCTGATTTCATCCCAGAAAGATCCATTTCAGACTTGATTTCCAGAACTATATATAATTAATTGATAGTTTATTTAAGCCACTAAATGTAATTTGTCACACAGTAGTACTAGAAAACTATCTTCTTTCCCACTTTAGAAGGGCTATAACTCTCCTTAGGTCCCACCATCTCCAGCAGTTGAGAAGCGGGTTTTCTGACAATTTAGTCTCTAAATATCTGGCACTGAAATCTAGGCTAATAAAATCTAGGCTAGTCTGATCCCCCCCCCCCCGCCCCTTATCAACATTGCTCTCACACCTGCCCTATAAAAAGGAAGAACAATAGGGGGATGGGGTTCTCCATGTGAGTTGATACACAACATGCACATCCAGCAGACTGCCTAGGCCCCAGCCGACTTTTGTTCAGGATGATGAAAGGATTAAGGACTTTTCTTGTTGACTGTGGACTAATTAAGTCTTCCCTTTCCCCAGTAAAACCTATCCTTTAATTGATGCTATACATAAAATGGTGGATTTCATTCCGAGCACTATAGCAAAACAAGTAATGACCCAGTAGGGACCTACTTACAGGACAACTTAAGCTCCACAAGAGCAAGGATATTTGTTTATAGATGTATACAAAGTACTTGGAATGGTGCCTCATCCTTAATAGCCATTCCATTAATATGTGTTGAAAAGATAAAAGCTGTAAGGACTATTATACATCAGATAAAATTGGCTCCAGATGCCTTCAAGGCTTAAACATAAAGTAAAACTATAAAGCTAATAAAAGAAAATGGTGGAGATTTTTTTGCAGTCTAAGGACAGAAAAAGATTTCTTAAAATTCCAAACATATAAACCATAAGGACAAATACTGATGGGTTTCATTACATAAAAATTAAGATTTCTGTTCAATAGACAGGCTACAGAGTGGGGAAAATATATTTCCAATATTCAAAAATAACAGGGACTAATAATTGGAATGTAGACAAAGAGTTCCTACTATAAGTTGATAACCTCAAAAAAAGGACAAATTAGAAAAATAAAGCATAGGAAAAGGAAATTCACATGAAAGCAAAGCAAAACAGCTAAGGATACGAAGAAATGCTCAAATTCACATCATCCCCCAAAATGCAATTTAAAACAAAGAACTCTGTACACCGTGTGTGTTGGTGTGTACAAGGCAAAAATTAGAAATCTGACTACCAGAATGTTAGTAGGGATGTGAGAATGTAAAAATCCTCTGCTGCTAGTGATGAGGTATGGACAGGTGTAGCTATTTTGGAGAATAATCTAGCAGCATTTGTTCAAGTATGCTTGTATTTATGACCCAGCAATACTCTCCTTAGATAAGCATTAGGCATTCTCACACTGATAATAGGATGTTCAGGACAGTTTTGTTGGTGATAGGTGGAAGTTGAAGCCAATAAGGGTATCCATGGTTAAGAAAGCACCACATGCTAGAAAACTTTATTAGAAGGTAGAAATAAAATAATGTATACACACACAATCATAAAAACCGATCTGTATTAGAAAAAGTGAGAAACAGAGTAAGGTTTATAGCAGAACACTTAAAAAGATCACTTATGGGGCACTGGGATGGCTCAATTGGTTGGGTAGCTGGCTCTTGGTTTCGGATCAGGTCATGATCTCAGGGTCCTGGGATCAAGTCCCACAGCGGGATCTAGCTGAGAGGGGTGTCAGCCTGTGGATTCTCTCTCCTCCCTCTGTTCCTCCCCAATCCTCACTGTCTCTCTCTAAAGTAAATTAATAAATCTTTAAAAAAAATCACTTCAGTTTTATTTTTAGGGCTTACACTCATCATCTACTCTTATCTTCATTACTTATTATTTTTTAAAATTATTATCTACTTTTATCTTAATTATTTTTTTAATTAAATAAGCTCCACACTCAACCTGGGGCTTGAACTCATGACCCTCAGATCAAGAGTTGCATGCTCTACTAAGCCAGCCATGTGCCCCCTCATAGTCAATTTAAAAAAAAAAAAGAAAAGAAAAAGAAAAACAGAAAGCAAGTGCAATTTCTGGGAATTATGGAAAAATAGAAATGAAAAAGTAACCAGAAGCTGAGAAACAGCCCTAAAGGCTTCTTAGCAGGGATAATGGTAGATCGACTTAAACACAAGCATTAAAACAGGGAGTTGTTGAAAAGATATCCTGTGATCTTACGAAAAAGTTACAGATTAGTTGCCCACAAAGTACCAAATAAAGTAAAAAAAAAAATGAGCCTTACATACTTGGGGGGTGGGGGGGAATCACGTTACTCATTGATCTCCTTTTCTCTTCCTCTAAATCTAGAGAAGCAGTGGAGAGGTTTGGGAAATTATTCAAATCTTTGATACCAGCGCTTGAACGAGTCTTAGCTCTTTTTCTGGAACCAATTCTCCAGAATTCTATGTCAATTCCTAAGAAAATGGAGAAGAGAACATTACTTGGAGCCTCTTCACCTAAGGACTGCCACCGGATGCCCTGGTTTCTCCTAGATGAGATCTAGCCTGGGGTTCAGAACACTTCTCAAAATAGATACAAATTAACTAAAAATTCCTAGAAAGGCTAGTTTTCTTTAAAAGAGTTATGTTGATAACATTCTCTTTTGGAGCCACAGATAAATGTGAGGACTGCATTTCTTCATTGCGGTGCATTATTAGTTTACAGATGTTAGGGCCATTTTGCCCACTGAAGGAAAATAAAGAATACATAAATGTAAGTAGCATAGTACAGGAGTACCCGGAGGACCGACGACGCATTTTCCCCAAGCTAACAAATACTTTTAAATACTGGAAGAAATGAAAAAGCGTTTTTGATTTTTTTTTAAATAAAGCCAACAGGTAAAGCCAGGGTGAGAAAGGGTAAAACACTTGGCGACCACCTCCCTCACCGCCGACTGTTGGAGGGTTTTTACTGTGTGATTTGTTTTCCAGGAATCTAGTAGACTTGGAAGTTGGAGAGAGACTAGACTCGACAGCTTTAATTTAGTATTCAGCCTCCCCATGGTGCCATAACTCACCTCAATTAAACATCTAACTCCTTATCTTGCTACTCCACGCCTCTATCCTTTATGGCACGTACATCGGCAGTCCAGGTGAAACTGCCTTAAGCCCACCTAGTGTCAGAGTATGTCTTTAAAAAGAAAATAAATAAATAAATAAATAAAGCTCGGAAAACCCAGATCAAGACCCCAAGAGGGCCAGGTCATTTCCCTAAAGTGGCTCCTGGAGAGTCGCCTCATTTCTTCTTAGGCTCGAGACAACACAGCTCCCAGGACTGTCATCGCTGCCCGGCCCTCGGCTCCCTCGGCTCCCGGGGGACCTTTCTAAAGCTCAGCTCCTCCCACGCGTCAGACCCGGCTTCGCTGCCGGTGGAATTTGCCAGTGGAAACTCTTTAGGAAGCGGACACTCCTCCCGAATCGCTACTCATCACCTCGCGAGGCAGTGCCAGGCACCGTTCTCCCGGCTGGGAACCCACACAAACCAGGGTCCCCAAGCGCACTGCCAACACGCACAAACGGCTTCTCTTCCAGGACGCAGAGTGCCAAAGACGCTGGCGAGCTGCGCCAACCCGTCGTCCTCCCTCCCCTTCTTAGACGTGCCTAAGGGAGCTCCGCACCCGCACCCTGTGCGTCCGCCAGCGGCCTCGGTGCAACTGTGGGGCAGTTCTAGAAAGGCCGCCGGCGGGGAGGGGAGGAGGGGAGGGGAGGGGAGGGGAGGGCGCAGCGCTGAGCTGAGCTGGCGAGGACACCGGCTCGGCACCTCCCTCGGACACCCCGGCGGCGCCAGGCTCCGGCCCCACCGCGGCGACGGCCGGGGCAGGCCGGGCGGCAGCCGAGAGCGCCTCGGGCGGCCCGGCCCGGGGGCGCGCGGCTTCCCAGGGGCCCGCGCCGCGCGCCCCTCCCCTCCGCTCCCCGCACGGCCTCCCCCGCCCCTCCCCACCCGGCTCCCTCAAGTCTCCACGAACGGAAATGGGAGTCACAGCGCCGGGGACCAGCGGAAACAAAACACAGAGGCGGCCGCGGGGGGGCCGCTGCGGGTGAGGAGGCCCCGGAACGAGGCCGGCCCGCGCGGGCCCGCGCTCCCTTCCACCCCCGCGGCCGCACTCACCCGCTCCGGAATCCGCCCCGTCGCCCCCACCCGCGCTCCAGAGCCGGCTGAGAACAGCAGGGGCGCGGGCTCCACGCGCAGCGTCTCCCTGAGTGAGACCCGCGGCTCCCGCGACCCGAAGTGTGAGGCCCCTGGGCCCTTCCCGCGGAATCGGCGCTGAGAAACTCCAACCCCCCTCCCGCCTCCCAGGCACCCCCGGGTCCGGGACTACAACTCCCAGCAGGTTGCGCGAAGCGAACGCCTGAGGCAACGGAGGCTCGCGAGGCACAAGAGAGCCCAACGCCCCCACTCCGCTTTGTTTTACACTCTCACTTTCGGGGCATACTAATTCCTAAAGCCTCAACAACCCCAAAGAACAGGATGCTGAGTTGGGTCTGGGAGGATTTTTAACTAGGGAACAGGCCGATCAAAGTGCGCATGCGTGCAAAAGAAGGCTTCCAGGAGGTAAAAGACAGCAGGTCAAATTAGGCGAAGGAAAGATGGCGGAGGCTTCGCCGAGGGACCCGGAAGCACTTACCCTCCACTTCCTCCTCCTGTTTGGCTTCTGTCTCACCTAGAGCCGTCCGGTCGCAGACCGCCTCCGAGACGTTTCCTGTCCGGTGAGTGTCGACCGACTGAAACGGCGGCCCATAATGCATAGCGATGGCGGGTAGGCGGGTGGGGGCGGAGCCAGGGCCGGAAGTAGAACGGTGGCGGCCGTGGAGACTCCGGCGGCTCGGCGCGGAGTGCAAGGTGACTGGGGGGGGGGGGGGGTGGCTCGACCGGCTTGGCCTCTCGGGACTCGGATTCTGGGTTTCTTGCCGCGGCCTGGGCTGTCCGGTGCCGCCGTCCGTCCGGAGACGGGAGCAGCCCTGTGCCCCGGGCACCTTCACCGCCCGGCCCGGGGTCGCTGTTGACCTCGCCGCGTTTGGGCCGTGAAGTGTGCGGCTGACTCCGTGTTCAGGCCCGGGGTTCCCTGCTCTGAGGGCGAAGCGGGGCGGCCCGGGGGGCAGGGAGGGAGGGAGGGAGGGAGGGAGGGAGGGGGGCCTGGGCCCGCGGCCCCGCTGCGGCCGCCCAAGGTCATTCCCTCAGGGCAGGTCTGCAGCCCGGGCCTGCCTTGGGGCGCGCGGGACCGTCTGCCCCACTGTTGAAAGCAGAACGTGCCCCGTAAGAGGGAGGCGGCTGATGGTGATGGTGATCTTTAACAGTTTGCACCCCGCCTGCAAAGACTGATAGTGGGGATCCCCGGGCGGCTCGGCGGCTCAGCGCCTGCCTTTGCCCCGGGGCGTGATCCTGCAGGGAGCCTGCTCCTCCCTCGGCCTGTGTCTCTGCCTCTCTCTCTCTCTCTCTGCGTGTCTCTCATGAATAAATAAATACAATCTTTAAAAAAAAAAATACGGATAGTGCTAAAACGTGGTCAGGCGGCTTTGCTTTGCACGCCCCCTGTCCAGCACGGTCGTCCGTCTCAACCCCAAGAAACGAGATGCCGACTGGGGGCGAAGGGGGT
The DNA here is from genome assembly GCF_048164855.1 of Canis lupus baileyi. NCBI lineage: Eukaryota > Metazoa > Chordata > Mammalia > Carnivora > Canidae > Canis > Canis lupus. The sequence goes on along the minus strand of NC_132867.1, from coordinate 25,276,906 downwards.
GCTTGAGTAGGGGTGAGGCCAGAGGTCGCAGGCGGGACCAAACAAGGTTGCCAGGAGGGAGAAAGAGAGCGGGTCGGTTAGGCGGGTTGTGGGTGGACCTTAGGGGTGTGCGCGGAAGAGGCGGGGGAGGGACTAACCCGTGGCCAGCCCAGCCCCTCTTCCCTGTGTGCGTCTCCGCCTTCCTGCCGCTGCCTCCCCCAGCCTGTGTCCCATCCTGTCACCTGTCACCGGTTCCCGCGGCACCCCATAGCGCCCGAATAGAGAATCTATCGGACCCGGTATTTCACGCCCAGTAAAAATAGTGAGATCGCGCGCTCATTATTTTTCTAGACAGGTTGAGCTTGAGGGCCCCATAGGACCTCTGAAGGGAAGAGGCCTGTGGAATGTGTGGGCTTGGGGTTCAGGAAGAAGATGAAAGTTAGAGTTGTGATTTGGGAATCTTGAATACTTAAAAGAGGGTGATAGAGGGGCGCTGGGCGGCTCCGTCCGTGGAGCCCGCAACTCTTTATTCCCGGTGGTGATCAAGCCCCCGTGTTGGGTGTAGAGCTTACTTTAAAAACAAAAAACAGGGCAGCCCTGGTGGCTCAGCGGTTTAGTGCCTGCCTTCAGCCCAGGGCGGGATCCTGGAAGTCCAGGATCGAGTCCCGCATCGGGCTCCCTGCATGGAGCCTGCTTCTCCCTCTGCCTGTGTCTCTGCCTCTCTCTCTCTCTATGTCTCTCATGAACAAATAAATAAAAATCCTTAAAAAAAAAAAAAAAAAAAACTTAGATGATAGAAAATGAAAATGGGTTTTACGTAGTAGAAACAACACAATTTTTGCCACAGTCGGCGCAAATTAACTGGGAATATATAGGCAGTGTAAATAGCTTTCTTTAGACTTAGTTTTATTATCTATAAAGGAGGGATACGAACACTGTCCTCTAATTCTTAACAGTATTACCCTAGCGGTACACGGAGAGAACATGTATGGAAGTACTTTGCAGAGTATTCCGGGCTGAACAAATGTTTGGTGGCCTTCTTGCTGAGTGTTCAGCACGTCCTTAAGTTGCCAGAAGGGAAGATACACCTTGAGTTGCACTATTTTTAAAATGGGTCTGCGTGTCTGGTCAGATTCTACAGTGCACCCTTCGGCCACATACTTCATTTCTAAGCCTTATTTTCTGTGTATGTAAAATGGGAATCATAATAAGTAGATTATTTGTTGTTTGCTTCGAGTCTTCTCGAGTCTTTTTCTCTGATAGAGTGTAAAAGTGACATACGGTGAATTCTTTAATTTTTTTCAGAGTGTGCTTTCATCCTGGCAGGTGAAGAGTATTTTGTTTATTATGGGAGTTCTTTTGGTAGGTTTCCTTTTTTTCCCCCAAATTTTTATTTAAGTCCTAGTTAGCGAACATATAGTGCAATACCGGTTTCAGGAATAGAATTCAGCGATTCATCATTTACATATAACACCATGTTCATCATTAACAAGTGCCCTCCTTAATCCCCATCACCCATCTAGCCCATGCCCCACCTCCCTCCATCAGCCCTTGGTTTGTTCTCTTCTTTTGGTGATCTTCATGTGCCATTCCAGGGCTTCTCAACCTTAGCACTATTGACGTTTTGGACCAGAGAATTCTTTTTCATGGGGAGGCTGTTTGTGATTGTTAAGGGTTGTTTAGCAACATCCCTGGCCAGTCACACCCAAGCCACAACAACCAAAAATGTCAGCTATCTCTTGGGGGGTACTGTCACCCCTACTCAGGAACCACTGCGTTACTACCCTACAGTCTTCTAACTTAGTGCTTCTTAAACTCTTAGTGGTAGAGGACCATTTTTACCCCCCAACCTTTGCAGCGACTTTGGAAGAATACAATGAAAATGAGGTACTGGAAAAATTAGGTGAAAGATGGTACAGGGAAGACACACAAAATACAGACTGACTTATTATTCAAGAAATATATATTACTCTGTCAAATTGCTATAAAAGTTTCTAAGTCCTTATTTCAATTGTATTACTATAGACCAGTAAGAATTTGTATACTACTGTTGGTCCACAGACCACACTTTGAGCACTTAATAGCAGTCCAGTGTTAGGATGACAATGGTTATTGTTATTAATAGGTAGTTTTGGGACACTGTGGGAGTCATGTTAGCGTGCCAGGTTTTCACTTTAATGTTCAGAAATTTTACCAAGCTATACTGAGGTGTGAATCTTTTATCTCCATTCCAACATAGGGTTGAATAAACCCTGTTTGACAGAGGCCACCTTTCTTAATCTGAGGGAAATTTCTTCTAATTATTTATGGCTTCCTTGTCTAAATTTTTTTTTTTATTTTTATTTATTTATGATAGTCACAGAGAGAGAGAGAGAGAGAGAGGCAGAGACACAGGCAGAGGGAGAAGCAGGCTCCATGCACCGGGAGCCCGATGTGGGATTCGATCCCGGGTCTCCAGGATCGCGACCTGGGCCAAAGGCAGGCGCCAAACCGCTGCGCCACCCAGGGATCCCGGCTTCCTTGTCTATTACTTCTTTTGGGAATTCTTGTTTCCATGTATTTTTGTAATTTTTTCTTTTTTTTTTTTTTGCATCTGATAGCTGAAATCACCTGTTTTATCCACTGAAATGTGTTAGTTAGAAGATCACTGTACTTTAGTTTCTGAAAGTAAGGACTTGGAAGTCTTTAAGTCCTTTTTTTTTTTTTTTTTTCCACTCTTTTATTGATTAGGTTGTACTGCTTGATTTTTCTCTTTCGTTGGTGGGCTCTGTTGGGCTGGTTCTTTTATGGTTGAGTTTTGTAGCAATTAGTGGAGTTAAAGCCCCACTATATGAAATATTTAGAGATATTTGGCAGTTATATGTTTTAAAGTATATTAACATGCTGGTGCTTGTTTTCGGTAACAGAATCACCATGATTCTTCAGAGGCTCTTCAGGTTCTCCTCTCTCATTCGATCTGCAGTCTCAGTCCATTTGAGGAGAAACATTGGTGTTACAGCAGTGGCATTTAACAAGGAACTTGATCCTGTACAGAAACTCTTCGTGGACAAGATTAGAGAATATAGAACTAAACGCCAGTAAGTGGTAGATAATCAATCATGGTGTAAATATAAATATCCAAAGTATTAAATTTTGAGATTGGGGGAAAAAATTGGTGTTTGAGAGTGTCTAAGATCTTCACTGAGGTGATCCCTGACATACAGGTTCATTAGATGCTCTAAAAGAATGTAAAGATCTTGATTCTTCTTTTAAGTTCCATTTTTTTTTTCCTTTTATGGGTTCCAAGGGAGAATTCTGTTAAATCTATTGTCATTTTAGATATATCATTATTATAATGTCATTTATTATAAACTAGAGTCAATTCTTAGAAGTACATGGGATCTTGAAATCATTTAGCAACTATATTTGAGAAAACTAAGTCCCTTAGACATTAATTAGCCTCAGGTCATAAAACTAATTGGAGGAAAAATATATTATCAAAATATTCTAATTCTCAATTTAGTGACCTTTCTATTACATCATGATTTGGGAGTAATGTATGAACACAGCATTTTTTTCTTTACTGCTATTTCCATAGTTATATATTTCTAGGAATATCAGAAGACAAAAGACTCTGAAATGGCATAAAGCAAATCCAGGATGATTATAGAACCACACCGTTTTGGAGATGAGTGATGACCTTAGCCATCAAATTCAACCCCCAAATTTTAGGAAAAGTGACATACGTCAGTTCAGTGTTCTGTTTTATTTAGCTGTCTAGCATGTTCAAAGCACTGGGCTATTAAACCGTGTTGGGCCACAGAAAGAAGCCATATTGCATTTCCATAATCTTGAAATCTGATAAGGGTAGAAAGCATGTAGGCACGTATAAAGTAGTATATAAGGTAAAACGGGTTAGATGCTAAGGTAGTGACATAGTTAATGTTGGGGAGTTCACAGGAAAGAATGCTCGTTTCTAGCTGGAGGCATTTTGGAAGAGGCAAAGGCAGCTTGTAAGAGTGATTGTTTTGTCGTGGCTTTGAAGGCACTGTTTAGTCCTTTATCCATTTTGAGAATATGGATAGCTCTGGATCATCCTCAGTTTAAAAAAGGTGAATAATTTACTCACATGATTTTCAAGCTTATAGCTTGAAAGGTTCCTCAAACCCATGGAAAGCCATTGGTAGATATCTACATCTAGGGGTCTCCCCCAGGTTATGAACAACCGGTGTGAAGGTTGGACAGATAAATGGGAGTGGGAGGACGATATCTTTTAGGAAGAAAGAATGAAGTGAGCTAAGGCATGAAAACTAGAAACCACAAAGTATCTTTGGGAAATTGTGTAATGCCGTTTCCCAGGAAGTTGGATATATACGAGGAGTGTAAGGAGCAGTAGCAATAGGAATGGGGTTGAAATGAGGGGATTATGAGGCTTTGATTATACGATAGGCATTTATAATGAATTAAAGGTTTTTAAGCAGTATGGTGGAGCGGAACAAGATTAATATTACTCTATTAGGATGATAATTTTAATCACAGAGTATTAGAAAAATTGGAATGTGCAGAAAAGGAAGACAGACATGATGGAAAATGTAATAATCCAAGCACTGGTTGATAAGGATCTTGGCTTTATAGCAGTGGGAATATATAAGTGATAGTCAAGGCATTGAGAGACTGAGAACTGATCTTGGTTATCTGATGGAGAGGCAGAGGAGAGGGAACAATTAAAGAACTCTGAGACTTTGAGTCTGAGCAACTGACAAAAGTTTTTGTCCTTGTCAGAACTAAGGAGGAAGAGAACAAAGGGATTAAAATGAAGACATTGTTATAAAATTCTGCCAACAATCTTACAGATCTTATCTCCATTTTTTATATGAGAAAAGCAAGGCTAAAAGTTTACAGTTTGTCTAAAATCATACAGTTTAGTGACATGTGCAGCACTGGTTGGGGGATTTGAGTGTTTCCTGTCCAGAGGTTTTGTAGTATCTTAGTGTTGATGCTGTTCGTACTTTATCCAATAAATTAATCCAGAGGTGTACTCTATTTTTTTTTTTTTTTTTCAAAGTAAGCTTTATGCCCAATGTGGGGCTCGAACTCAGAATTGCACGCTCTACCCACTGAGCCAGCCAGGCGCCCCTGAGGTGATCCCTGGCTGGTTTAATCTAAAGCTTTAAGATTAAACTCTTAGTCTAAAGAGTTCATTTATTTGTGCAAACTGTGTGGAAAAATGTTCTGCACATGAATTCTAGCCTGGAGTGCTGCTTTGACGCCAGCACTATGACCTTGGGCAGGTTATTTAACCTCTGTACCTTATTCATATGTAAAATGGGTATGATAATAGCAGTATTTCAAAAGATGTTGTAAAAATTAAGTGATTCAATAAATTAGCATGCATAGTATTTTTTAAGTGCAATAAACAAGTATCCTTTGAGTGTCTACTTTGTCCTGGTCACCATGCTAGATCCTGGGGATGTAATAGGATGGGCTGGGAGACATAGTCAGGTATATCCTATACCTGAGGTTATAGGTAATACCTGGCCTCTTTTTAATAAGAGTACACATTACAGTTATAACAGCCATCATCTATCAGTAACCAGTATAGTAGTGAGACTGGCTAGATCCTCTCAAAGCAGTTCCTGAGACCTGTGGCTCCCAGAGCTGGAAGACCATCATTAAGGTATCTGGTGGAAGGTTCTATCTTGGCCTGTACTGTCTTATTTCATTGGCCATTATCCACATGTGACTATTGAAATTAATTAATTATAGCTAAGTATAAATAAAAATTCAATTCCTCAGTCCCTTAGTCACATTTCTGGGGCTCACTAGCCAGATTTTGCTAGTAGCTACCTAATGAGACAGCATAGATGTAGAGCATGTCTGTCATTACAGAAGGTTCTATTCCATGTGCTGATCTAGAAGAAAATTGGGTCCATGACAATCAACATCATTAATAAGTTCTTAAAGTAGAGCTGTCTCTTTTTTTTGTGGAAATTCTGTAACATATATAAAGCCCTATGCTTTTAATAGGCATATGTGAAAATATTATTACCCATTTAATGGAATTCTCACTTATAAAGTTTGTTTATTGCTCATTGGTAGGTGGACAGTGACATGACAAACACAGAATTTATGCAAAGAATTAATTACATCTAATTGGCCCCACTGCTGGTCCATAATGCTATATTTATCTTCCCAAATTCTAGTTTTGTCACTTTATTGCTTAGCAAATACAATACAAACTCCCAGACTTAACACTCTAGGTCTCCCATGACCTGGGTCCTGCTGGCTTTTCCATCTAGATAGATGTCTTGTTCTTCTCCACATAAGCCAGTTCTTTATTACCTCCCTCCATATCTTTGCTTTCTCAGTCTTAGAATGTAGGAAATTAAAATCTGACCCAAATGCATGATGTGTCTCAAATGCCACCTTTTTAAAATGAAATTTTTCCCAGTTAACTCAGCAAAAGTGCGCTCTCCTCAGCTTGAGTAGCTGTTTGGTGAACCATGTCTTTCAAGCTTATCAATAACTTATAGCATAAATGTTTCTAGACATTTTTTTTTCTAAATAGCAAATTTCTGAGGATAGGAAATATTTGCTTCTTTGGTAGACCTGTATTATAAGAGACTTAAAGTTACTAAAAGACCTTTTAGAAGCCATTTAGTGGTGGCTGATTTAAATTCGGTAATAGAAATAAGTAACACATCACTGTGTCACTTCACTATGTGCCAGTCACTATGTTTAGTGGTACATGTGCATTTTCTCTGTAATTCTTATAATGCCATCGTTAGGTAGGACCTTCAGTTTTAGATGTGAAAACTAAAGTTTAGAGTGCTTCATGCCTTGCTGTGGTTTAGCAGTTTTAATAAATTGTAGAGCACACATTCAAACAGAAGCAGTGATTGACTCCAAGAGCCGTGGACTTAGCCATTTTATCTTACCGCAACTTAGACCTCAAGAGATTCTGACTTAATAAACATCCTTGATACTACAAATCTTGAAAGTTAGAAGTTCATTTGAAGTTGCCCCTTTTATGTGGAACCTCATCATAATAAAAGTTTGAATTGAAATTCAAATACTTTTTTCATAAAGAATATTTTTCCCATGTGAATACTTTTGAAAGATCTATTGAAACTTGATGCTGAAAAGTAATTTTGGTTTTATAAATTGGTGCGTGAGTTTTTACCTGGCTTATTTATACAACAGGACATCTGGAGGACCTGTTGATACTGGCCCAGAGTACCAGCAAGACCTGGAGAAGGAGCTTTTTAAGCTTAAGCAAATGTATGGTAAAGCAGACATGAATACGTTCCCTGACTTCAAATTTGAAGGTAAGTGTCTAATCATGGATTCATTCTTGTAGGAGATTAAGTTGAGCATATTTATACTTTACAATTGAATTCTTCAGAGGATTAAATGACAATCACATGTAAATTTATTAGGGCAATGATGTTTGCGTGTGAGGCTCTGATATAAATAAATGATTGCCGTTGGCATGGGAGATCACATAAGAGGTTAAATGGTGGGGATCTGAAATCAAACTCTCTGATCTTGGATCTTGACAAGATCACCTATGAGGTATGTGATCTTGGAATAGGTAATGGTGACTGTTTTTCATCTGACATTGGAGAGAGTTATATCTTCTTAATGGTTATTGTAATTAAATGACATATGTGAAATCAGTTAATAAAGAGCCTGGTTTATAGTGAGTGCTGAATAAATCTTTAGCAATTGTTATATTCCCATGTAGGTGTTGAAAAACAGTAGATATTCACTAAAGAAAAAAAATTACTAGATGAGTTAAATATTGAAGCCTTCTAGATAATGCATTTTATTTCACTATGACTAAGCTTGAACCTTTTTTCTTCCTTTTCTTAGATCCCAAATTTGAAGTCTTGGACAAACCCCAGTCCTGAAGAAATAATGTAAAATTTATTTGGCAATTTGTCCTAGATTAGTTGTACAACTGGATCAGAATAAACATGTTTCACAACTGTCAAATGTCCAGAGAACTGTCAAATGTTCTTTTAATTCTGGTTCCAAATAAATTATTTGGTGATATTGGGTGTACAGTTGAGTGTATTGAATTCTGTGTCTCAGCACCAATTTTAAATCCTCCCATTTGGTTATAATGAATCAGGTGGAGACCTTGCATAAATTGGCTACAACTTGCCCATAACCCACCAGACTGTTCTCAGTGTGCAGGACTACCCTTTAGAGGAGACTTACTGCCTGAGCGGAGCCACCCTGACCTAAGGAATGCTTGCTGCAGAGGGGTGTTATATCTGCTCCCAAAATATGAAGAAATAACTTATAAATATTTTATCATGGCTTTTCCAGGAAACTCAAGTTAGGTTTAAACCTACACAGGAACATCCATTGTATCTCAACTGTCATCTCCTCAAATGTTAGCTGCTTACACCCTAAGAGCCCAGGTCCCCTCTCTTCCCTAGCAGTTTCTGATCAGTCTATTACTGTGCTCCCCAGGTAGAGAAAGGAAAGCTGAGAGCAAATGGGGGTTCTACAAAGGAATCTCCTTTGAAAGAATAAGCTGTATAGTGGTGTTTTGCCTCAGTGATGGAAGATCCAACAACAAACACGGAACAGATAGGTGGCATAATAGACACGTCAAAATTTCAGTTCCAGTAGATGGCTCTTAAGGAAATTATTTTTAAGAAGGAAACTAGCTGTGCCTTTTCATGTCTGATAATCTCTGATTTGTGTCAATAAATATTGGATCTTAAACTCTTAAAGGTTTTCTTTTTTTTTTTTTTTAATGAAGTCCTTTAACAACCTTCTTTATGAGTTTAGCTCACTTCAAAAGAGAAATAGATTGTTACTGTGGTGTGCAATTCTAACCAAAGCCAAACCTGCTTGGGAATACCTTTCCCGGGGCACCTGGTTGACTCAGTGGGTTAAGCATCAGCCTTCGGCTCAGGTCATGATCGAGTCCTGGAATCAAGTCCAACACTGGGCTCCCTGCTCAGTGGGAGTCTGCTTCTCCCTCTCCCCTGCTCATTCCCTCTCTCGCTTGCTCGCTCTCAAATAAGTAAATAAAATTTTTAAAAAGTTATAAAGGAATACCTTTTCCAAAAGACCTGTAAACACTTCCTAATAATACAGGTGTGACTAAACTAGTAAGGTGTGCAGAATTGGAATTGGAGAGGGTAAAGGAGTAGTAAGTCCTGTTTCTTCCAATGATGCTAAGCAATGATATTCATTTGAACTACTTTTATTTAAATAACTGTAGACATTGAAACAATTTGATGTTTGATTATGGCATTATTTAAAGGTAATTGAGGAAGTCTGGTTGCTCAGATCCTATCTCTATCCTCCCCTGAAACAACACCCACCTGTGGCAGGTGAGCTACCTGGTTTAGCTTGCAACTCCCAGTCTAGAGAAGGTCCTGACCCTTTTCCGTACACGCTTCACCTCCCTTCTTGTTCCCTCACTTCCCCCACTTGGTTTAGTTGAATTTTACCTTTTATAATTTCACACCGACTTTCTCATACACTTGTTTAAAATCTGTCTTGCAACTCTTTGGAGTTTGCTAGAACTTCCCAATCTAGTCATTCATTACATAAACGTAAGGATTCTATTTGTGACTGTAAGAATACTGCATTAAGCACTCTACTCCCATGCCCTACATTCTAGGCCATATATTGCTCACTTTTGACTGTCTTCTCTAGCTGACATCTACGGTGGTGCCTTGAGTCATGGATGTTAAGGTCCTCATCTTTCTCAGAGCCCCTTCTTCCTGGTGAGGCTGCCCCGACTACAACCCTGGCCTTTACCTGCCACTATCAGTCGGCCAGTGCACTCCTTATCCTTGGAAATGACCTCAACCTTCTAGGTTTTAGTGTTAAAAATAGCTTTTTTCTCCCATGCCTGGTGTTACCGGTTGAATTCTGTTCCGCTTAAAATTCACTTGTTGAAATCCTAACCCCCAGAACCTTACAATCTTGTATTTGGAGATAGGACATTTTTTCTTTTTCTTTTTTTTTTTTTTTAATTCAATTTGCCAACATAGAGTACAGCATTCGTTTCAGGTGTAGTGTTCAATAATTCATCAGTTGGGTATAACACGCAGTGCTCATCACATCACACCCAGTTACCCCTTCCCCCCTACCCTATTCCACCACCAGCAACCCTCAGTTTGTTTCCCAGAGTTAAGAGTCTCTCATGGTTTGTCTTCCTCTCTGATTTTTGTCCCCTTCAGATAGGACTTTTAAAGAGGATTAAGTTAAAATTAGGCCTTTAGGGTGGGCCTGAATCCAATCTGACGAGCATCCTTATAAGAAGAGGAAATGAGTTGAAGAAGGGTACAGAGAACTGGAAAGAGACATAATGTCTGTTACTTATCTAGTGTTACCTTTAATAATAATAATAATAATAACCGAAGAGGGCTTCTGTTTCAGGCAATTTTTATTTATTTAAATCCATTTAGTGTAGGATTTTTTGGTTTTGGCTATTACTAGTTCTTGGCTGCCCTTGCTGTAGCAGTCCTGTAAATGCTAGGCTCTCTGGTTAGGTGCTGCATGTGTAAGTTCTTGGGGGCAATCAGTGGGCTAAGAGGTCTTCCCATTGTACAGATTATCCCAAATGGAAAGTCCACTCCAACTCCATCTCTTTCCAACTCCCCTCTGTTCCCATCCCAGTGGGACAGTCTTGTTTCAGATGTTTTATCTCAGTAAGACACCAGCAAGAGGCTCAAGGCCCACTACTTTCAATGATGCCTACTTGACCATGGGAAATTCATATATCCTTGCCCTAAGAAATCATGAGAAAATGGGTGCTTCACCATTATCCTGCTGTCTCCCTTAATATCTTTGTCCAACTCCTTCTCCCTGCTCAAATAGCTATTTCCTTCTTGGCAAGCATCTTCAGTTTTTGCAAGTGATTCTCTTTAAAATCCTCTGTACTTGCCTTGGGGGATAGTCAGATGATAGAACACAAAACTTGGACAAATTCATTCTGTCTCACAATTTGGACACTTCATTCTCTCTCTCCCATTCCTCCCCAACCCCAATCTATCCATATACACTTGATAGGAACTTGTGTGGTAGGGTAAAAGGGAGAGGACTGGGGTAATGATTTCAGGGTAGCACCATTATCTTCATAAACATCAAGGGGGGTATTTATACCCAAATTGTTTATGGTTTTCTTTAGAAAGTGGGGTACTTGGTCCTTGGGGCAACAGAAGATATCCCAATCAACATTCTGTTACATGAATATATCATACGTTAATGTATAATACTCTTTCTCATGTCCTTTGCTGTATATTATCCTACAATTTAGAACAATTTTCTTTTTTTTTTTTTTAGAACAATTTTCTTGACCTCAGTAACTTTAGTATGATTTTTGCTAGTTAAATATTTAGAAGGAAGTTGAGTTTGAGATTGAAAAGGCACCTTGAGGAACACAACCACAGATCTTAGGAAACTTCAGTTTTTACACCATCTATTTAGGAAGCACTTACGAGTAGCACATTCACTGTTAAAAACATCATGAAGTAGAGCTTTAAATCAATCCACCTTCAATCTTAGAGAACTTAAACAGGTCCTTTGTTGATACAACTATTCACTTATTTGAGAGCATTTTCTTAGTAGAAAGCATAAAAACATACTCTAGAAAGCCTAAAGACATACTCTAGAAAAAAATAGTATTTTTTAAACTTGGGCAAATAAAAATATGGCATGTATTTAAGTCATAAACAAGAGTAAATAGAAAATGTTAAACAAAATTCAACTGAGTAAATGTTAAAGACTTTAGTGGCTTTATTTGACGATTTATGAATCAGGCAGCATCCCGTCTAACAGAAAAGTGCTCTGAAGATCCATATGAAATGACCTGTAGGCAGAAGGGTGTGCGACAAGGTAGTTACAAGCAGAGTGGATTAGCTGTGGCAAGGTCACCTTCCTTTAGGGGACTTGAGCAGGTAACCTCAATTCCAGATTGACTGGTTTTAGATTCCACATCTGGGAGAGTTTTGAAACTGTAGTTAACTTTGGTATTAAGTTTTGGTTTAGTAATTTGGACTTAGTACAAATGTCTCCATTTTAGAGTATGTCTTTTTTTTTTTTTTTTTTTTTGACACTTTATTCACTTAATTTGAGAGAGAGAGCAAGTGAGCATGAGCAGGGAGAGGGACAAGTGCGGGGACAGGCTGAGGGGCAGAGATCTCAAGCAGACTCCCCACTGGGCAGGGAGACTTGATGTGGTGCTCAGTCCCAGGACCCTGGCATCATGACCTGAACTGAAGGCAGACACTTAACTGACTGAGCCAGCCAGGAGTTTTTTTAACAGTATCAACAAATAAAAATACATAGTCTATTTTGAATTTCCTGACCAGTTATTACTACTGAAAGTGTCCCAAACTCTTACAGAACAAGAAACAAAGAATGGAAAACTAAAATTTAAAACTTGAAAGTTGGAAAAATATTTTAAGATCTTTATAAGAACAGTGTGGAAATGGATGCTTAATAACAAAGGAGTAGAAGAGAGAAACAATTTCTGTCCAGCTTTAATTCATGGAGCAATAACTTGTATCACTTTGCATAATGAATGAACTGGATTATAATAACATTGCAGAATATGATACTTTACTAAAAATCTAAATCTGTAGAGAAATTGTATCAGTGTCTTTTTAGTTGCCTTTTCACAAGCACTCTTGATTTTTAAAAATTAATTCAACATTTATTAGATACCGACCATATCTGATACTGTTTAATATGTGCATAAGTGTATTATGAACTAAATACCAATAATTGCCATAAAATAATCAACCAAGGGCTATGGAGGCTCAGAGAAGAAACTATTCCAGCAAGAGGAATGAGGGAAAGCCTCCTAAGGAAGGTGGAATTTGAGCCATCCCTTAAAGAGTCCATAGAATTTACCTATTTTTTTGGATTGGGAGAATCAGCATTCCAATGGAGGAGAACATTGCTTATTGAGATAAAATGACCCTAGTTAAGTTTGGATGCATAAGGCAACCAAAGTAGAACAGTGGAACATTTGGCTAGATGGGTAGGTTGTGACAATATGACAAGAAGTGTAGGTGGCTAGGAGGGTGGGGGAAGACTTTCTTAGCTTTGAACTTCAGGCTAAGGAATTTAGCCCTTGGTAATAAGCTTTGGAAAGGAAAAGAGTGGAAGGTTTTTAGCAAGGGGAAGGGAGAAAAGGGGGAAGAGGGTTGACATTGTTCAGGAGCAAATCTGGCAGTGACTGAGATAGAAGTCGTGACTAAGAGAGAAGCTATTTGAGGGAAGAATGTCCCAGAAGACAAAATAGTAACAAAGGCCTGAAGTGAAAAGGATGAAAGTAGTGACAATCATGGAACATGTAGTGCAGGATGGAGTTGATGAATGAGGGGAGATGGGAGATGGGCAGATTTAGCGATGAGAAGGGTGGGAGTAGGGGACACCTGGGTGGCTCAGTGGTTGAGCATTTGCCTTCAGCTCAGGGCATGATCTCGGGGTCCTGGGATCAAGTCCCACATCGGGCTCACTGCAGGGAGCCTACTTCTCACTCTGCCTATGTCTCTGCCTCTGTGTGTGTTTCTCATGAATAAATAAATAACATCTTAAAAAAAAAAAAGGTTGGGAGCGGGAGTGCAGGATTTAAATGTAATCATCATAGTTCCTTTCAGTATTTAAAAAAATAAGATGAGAGGTTTGGGCATCTGTGGTGAGAGTAGATGAGCATGGAAGGGCCCACCTTAGCACTGAGACTGGCTTGTGGGGATAGGGAGGACAGAACAATGTTACTACCTGTGAGCCTAGGGAGAGGCCAGCTTGCCAGAGGTTACAAGGGGTGAAGGGAAGGTGTGGCACAAGAGAAGAACTTAAGAATTTAAAAAGAATGTATTTTGGGGGCAAGAGATAAAGCATCTCAAGTGAAACATTCTGGATCTGTGGAGGCTGAGAAAAATCAAGGCCATTCCACCTCAAGTTTAGCATTAGCACAAGTACAGCCATCTTAGGCCCCTGTGATTAAGAGCTGAACTTTATAGAAAAAACTGCAGAATGAATTCCGTATCAGAAAGACAACAGAGCCCACACCCGTGGTAGAAAGTCCCATATAGAACAGAGCTCAATGCCCTTGAAAGCCCCATATCAGAATATAAACAGAACTTGAGAAATTCCTCCACCCCTTCTGAAAATCCCCTAGACCAGCCTATAAAAAACCGAGCTGTAACCCACTTCGGGGTCCAAGTCCCTGCTCCGCTGTGTCGGGTATACTTGGACCCAAGCTCGAGCTTGCTAATAAACCCTCGTGCGCTTGCATCGGTGTCGGCTCCTTGGTGGTTTCTCAGATTCGCAATCTTGGGCACAACAGATCAGATGGACCAGGGTCCTATAAACCAGAAGTCCTCACTTATCTCTGTGAACTTGGTGGACTGACTCTGAATCTCAGATTCCTGGTCTGCAAATGACATGACCCACTTTATTTTTTTAATATTTATTTATTTATGAGAATGAGCAAGCAAGACAGAGAGAGAGAGCTGGGGGAGAAGGAGAGAGAGAATCTCTAGCAGGCTCCGTGGGGCTCCATCTCACGACCCTGAGATCATAACTTGAGCCAAAATCAAGAGTCTGGACACTTAACTGACTGAGCCACCTAGAAGCCTCACGATACATAATATTGAGATGAATGAGATTGTATGGACCCTCACCTCCATCTACCCCTACCTGATCTATATAAAATGTTTTAATAGTTTTGCCTTTTAATTTGCAGAGCATTTTCTTCATCATTTGAGAGGGTTGGCAGACATCCAGATGAAAGATGATGAGATTCTAATCTTAAGCAGCTAAAGAGCTAGCCTTGTAGCTACAGATGGTAAGAGGGTGTAGTTTCCCGGGTTTTATTGAACAATAGGTGGATGACTTCCCTGTACTGGTTAAATGGGCCTAAAAAGTTGAACAAGTTCAGCTATTTTTATTAATGTAGACTTTAATCAAACAAAACCACTTGTGAGATGAAGGAAGTTCTTTGCAAAGTTGTACTAAAAAACAATCAATTGTTCCAGATTTAGTTAGGTTAAACTCCCAACTAAAAATAAATTAAATCTAGCTATAATAGCAACAACAATAATTAAAGCAATACTTGCTATTAGAGATTTCAGAGCCCTAATCCTTATATAACACAATTTCACTGCAGGAAGATACAATCAAAATGCTCTGTGAATTATAATGGGGTCTTACCAATTATTAATATTCAAGTCCCTAAAAGCAAATGGAAACACAAGTCCAGACACAAGTGGATATATTTTTAATAAACGGAAAATGAGTGCTCAATATTATATCTTTTGTGTGGGAGAAAGCATTCTCCACACAATGACTTCTACTTAGCTCTATACAATATATTGAGATAAAGTGTAATATATATCTGACTCAAAGAAAACGTTATATGATAATATTTTATAAGATGAATTGACTAGCCAAATGGCACAGAAGCTTTCATCTGTTAGTAAAGCAAAGGCACTATGTATTTTTTCCCCACAATACAGATTTGAGTCATTTAAATTGAAGAAATTGATCTTATGGGATGGTAGGTATGCCTTCAGAGCCACTTTTTTTTTTTTTTTTTTTTAAGTAGGCTGCAAGCCCAGTGTAGAACCCAGTGTGGGGCTTGAATTCACAACCCTGAGATCAAGTCCTGAGCTGAGGTCAAGAACTGGACGCTTAACCAACTGAGCCACCACAAAGAGCCATCTTCGAGACTCACATATACTTGGCACTTGGCAATGCAAGAAGAAAATATTCCTCATGCCAATCAAATCAAAGCATGGGCAACATTTAGCTTAATTTTTGCAGAAGTTTATGGATAAGTGTTTTTCTCATGTGTCACTACCAGGCATTGGGAAGCCATGCATAGGAGCCAAATCCTGTCTGTGCCTGCTGTTTCTATAAATCAAGTTTTATTGGAACACAAACATGCCATTTGTTTATTATTGTCTATGGCTCCTTTTCTCCTACAAAGGCAGAGATGAGTACTTGTAACAGGCCATTATGGCTTAAAATATCTACTATCTGGCACTTCATAAAAAATGTTGGAAGGAGTCTGGTGAGAAGCATCCAGTGCTACAGACAAGTGAGGGGCAAGGTATAGTCTGACAACAGGCATCTTCCCAGGGACCTGGTGTGGTGCCCAGATACCAGCTAGTGCCTAAGCCATTTACTTGTCCAGTGAATCCTGGGATCTGCTTTGTCTAATGGGGAAAAAGAATGGACTCCTTAAGAAGCAGCTTAACTATGTTCAAAGTTGACAGTTTGTGAGTAACCTTCTCATCCAGATTTGCCCAGAACTAGATATATCCTTCCCATATTTTATTACCTATATTTGATATGAATTGAATAATCACAATAAGTTATAGAATATTAGGATTTTTAGCACAGCCTAATTGCTCTTGCTGTTACGCGGATCATTACAACTCTCAGTTTGTAACACTAGCCTGGACGCCTTTATGATGAATCAGTGGAGAAACCAGATGATTACACCAATTTTTCATTTCAGCTACCCTTTCTCCTGTATCTTCTGTGTGCCAAGCAGGGCAACAGGCACAGGGAGCCATAGTGAGCTCTTTGATTTCATCTGTCAGACAACCCCTTCTCCTTTCTATATCCTCTGCTCTGCAATAAGCAGGACTGGCCAGCAAGAGACTCGGCCCAGCCCAGAATTTTCCTGCATGATTTTCAGAGACAAATTATGAAGTCACCATCATGCAGAGAACGGTATCTGCAAGGTTATGTGTGTAGGGTTCAGTGATGAGTTCTGATGTCAAGGTCACTGATCCTCTTCAAAGGGGTCTTAGAGGCAAGAAAGAGCAACAAGCAACTCAAGTGAAATAAGACACTTGGGTTTGTGTTTGACTCTCAAAATTATGTTTAATGAAGAAATCAATGACACACACCAGGGGAGTGAGCTCTGGCCATTAGATGTTTTTCTTCATGTTGTTGCTTTTGGTTCTTAGAAATAAAAATAAACACAAAGTGCAAATCCTTGGGAATAAGACCCACTCCTGCTACCTCCCTCTTGCGAATAGATTAGTGATAAATGAGCAGCGGAGTAAGGATTGTATTAGGGGAGAAAAGAGGATTCCAGGAGAAATGAGACCAGAGTTTCCTTTTGCGTCTGTCAGTATTTTCTAAACCCTGTAAATCAGGCTCCTGCACAGACGGTGCACACAGTTTGTATTTTCATGCTCTGTGGATTAATTTCACAATCAGTATCCTATATTTTAGTAACTTTCTCTAGAAGTTAGGACATTTAACATTTCATACACCCCAGAATATTAAAGTATTGTGATTCTTTTAACTTAGTCCAGACATAAAAAGCCAGACTATATTTTATTTAGGTGCTGACAGAACTATTTGTTTAAAATAGCAATTTCAAGTAATTTAACAATCATAGAAATTATCACGAAATACCAACTTCATCTCTTCATGTACCTCTTTGCAAATGTAAGACAAAGCAGAGTTTTATAACCCTTTAATAACTTGTGTAACAACTGTGTTTTTGGCGTCTCTCAAAGGTGGAATTCTTTTAAATTATAAAAGATTTTGTATGCTTGAAATCCTAGGAAAAGGGAAAAAAACAAGTTTAAGTATAATGTATTAATTCATATTTAAACAAATCTATAAATCTCATCAGTATAAAGTTACATGCACTATGAGAATCTTATAGGTACAAACCAGCATCTAGTTAACTAAATCTATCTTATGGTGATTTAAATAAATAGTAGGAGACAAGGTCTTTGAAACTGCCTTGAGTAAAGAAGTAGGAGTGGGAGTTAGAGCGGGAGAAATCTTATCTGCTTGGGGTATGCTCCTGGCATCCAGTGGGTGGGGGTTGGGGTGCTGCTAAGCATCCTACCATGCACAGTACAGTCCCTCCAACAAGGATATGCAAAATTATAAGAATTCATTATATAAGAATTTATATAAGAAATTACAATATAAGAATAATAAGAAATTGTCAGTAATGCCAAGACTGAGAAATCCTGCTCTAGGGCAAAACCAGAATTGGGCAAAACCATCCTTTCAGTGGATGAGGGCAACTGAGAGGAAGACAAGGAAAAAATAAAAGGTTTTTGCTCTTTTGACTCAGCCACAAAGTGTTTCTTATTCTTTGCTAGGATGAGATTACTTTATTCCACATTTAAGGAGTATTTTCTATAAATTGTTGGAACAAATATGGAGTTACATATTGCTTGTCTGCAACGAAAAAGTAATATGATTGTGGCATAGTAAACTATAAAATAAAGTGACTTCTGTCACTTTCTGTCTCTGTGAGATTCTGGAATAGACAATTTTAGGAAATCAAATTTTGACAAAAACATCTATGGAACAATAAGTAGGTCATAAAGATAGTGTCCACTAGAATCACTCAAGTGTTTAAATATCTGTGTCCACTGCCTACCCCAAGCTCTACAAGTAGGACATCTAAGAGAATCCCTGCCACTGAGTGCCACAGAATTCAGAGAACCAGTGCTTCATTTCTCAAGAAAGAGCTTAGACCTCTAAAAACATTGGAAACCTTCCTCCCTTACCTCCTATATTCCTGAAAAATAATCCAGAAAGTTGAATATACATCCAAAGAGCTACAAAATCTGAGCAATGATACTATTTACTGCTTCACTGTAGTGTTCACAAATGCAAAAGCACACAAGGGTCCAAATGATGTTGCCTAAACCATCTGAATTAGATAATTATTGTATCTCTCCAGGGATTTCTGAAATATTCCTTTCAGCAATAGTAGAGGATATTCCATATGCCTAAATTTTCCAAGTTCTCTGAATAACCAAGGGAGAGTCCTGGTATCACAGACCTGGTGGAAGCCATCTGTTTGGTGAGCTGACAAGAATCTAGGTACCTGGATCCCGCCCCACCACTGTGATCTTGTGAGAACTTGTGTCTTAATTTTCTCATCTGCGAAATGGGGCTGATAGTACCAGACCTAATGATGCAAAGGAGGCTAATCATAGCAAACACCATGAGAGAAAAGAATGGAATGGCAAAGCCCCGTTGCTCTACAAATGGCAGTCAGCTTTCTCATACCATCCCAGACAGAGGGTGGAAGCTAACATTCACTCAGCAACTTCTAAAGACCAGAAGTAGACACAAGCACAAAGTATAGTAAAAGTGAAAATCCATCACTTCTGTAACAGTTCCTTCATCTCCCTGCCCTATTTCCTAAACACACTGGATCTATAAGTATGCTTTAAAGATACTCACATTTTCACTCATTGTGGTGGCTTTAGATGAAGAACTACTCTTCCTGTTTGTGGAATATAAAAGACAATGTTAAAAAAAAATGCCAGCAATTGTAACTGAGTTTCTTATATTTATAGACAATATTCACAGAGAAAGCCAGGTAACAAGTACCAACCTATGAAGACCCAGGTATCTTATTATAGCCTAGGGCTAAAGATTTCTCTGTAATATGCAAACACAGACTTATACACTTTTAACTTAGCAGCTTTTTAACATTTAGCATTTTGAAAACTTGGACATTATAATCAAAATTCTTTTTTTTTTTTTTTTTGCATGGAAAGAAAGTTTTACATGGTAACTAGGGTGCTAGTCATCTGCTATAAGCTGAACTGTGTCTTATTCAAAACTTTACGTTAAAGTCCAACCACTAATACCTCAAAAGGCACCATATCTGGAGACAGGGTTCTTTAAAAAGATAATTAAATTAAAATGAGGTCATTAGGGTGAACCCTAATCCAATATGACTGGTGGCCTGGTAGGAAGAGTAAATGTGGAGACAAACACAGGCAGAGGGAAGACGATGTGAACAGAGAGAAGACCATGTACAAGCCAAGGAGAGAGACCTGAAATAGATTCTTCCCTCACAGCCCTCAGAAGGAACCAACCCTGCTGTCGCCTTGATCTGGACTTCTAGCCTCCAGAACTATAAGAAAATAAGTTTCTGTACGGCAGTTCTAGCAAAATAATATAACATCCAATTCAATAATCAACAAATTTTAAGGGCCATGGATTTGACAAATGGCAGGAGACATGCTTAGGAGTAAAGATACTACCTCCCAGATTCCTACTTGGTTATTAAGAGACCCTATGGTTGAAGAGAAGAATAACCTCCCTCGAGGTAGCAATGCCAACTTTTCTCCTTATATAAGATGATGCTTTCTTCTGCTTAAAACCCTCCAGTTACTTTCCATCTTACTCAACAAAAGTGGAAGTCCTCACAATTGCCCAGAGTGGGGATGCAGGGTGGCTATACCATCAGGTAACTCTGTTTTCTGAATTCTCCTCCTTTGCTACTGCTAATCCTGATAACTTGGAGCTCATCTTGGACTTGTAGTGGGATATGATTAGATTGAGTGACCAGGTTTGAGCAGGAAGTCTGGGAACGGGAAATTAGTGGCAGTTAAGTCTTCAAAAAGACTTAGAATACCAGGAAGCATCTGAAGCCACAGAAGCTGAGACTAGAGGGGAACGCCCATAGATCTGGGTTGGGTCTGCCGTTTCCATGTACAAAGAAAGGACAGTCACAAATCAAGTGCGCGCCAACTTGGTGATCTCATCATACAGCAGTGATTCCTAAATTTCTAATCCTAGTTGAGATATTTTTCCAAACTCCAGGTTATATATTCTGTTACTAATTATCTCTACTTGGAAGTCTAATCAGCATCTCAAATATTAAAATTCCAAAATATTCCAGACCTTTCCACCTAATGCCCCCAAACCTGCTTCTCCTAAAGTCTTGCATATTTCAGTAAATGATAACACCATTCCTCTCATAGCCTTGAAGCTACCTTTTTCTCTTTTTCTCCCATATCTCCACATCCAACCAATCAGTAAATTATTCAAAATGTATCCAGAATCTTATCACTTCTCCACATCTCCAACACCTTTGCTTTGGAACCAGCCACCATTTTCTCTTGGCTGGATAATTATTGAGCCATTTCCCAACTGGTCTCCCTGCTTCCTCCACTTTTTGCTACCTTATAGTTTATTCTTAATCGAGCAGTGAATGTGAGCTTCTAAGAATTAAATAACAGGATACTACTCCCTGACTCAGAGCCTTCCGATGACTTCCCATCTTACTTAGAATCAAAGTCAAACCTTCACAGCTTAGGAGAGGTTCCATGTCATCTGACCCCCACTACTTTTGTGCACTCATCCCTTCTTTCCATCATCCTCACTCTGTTTTAGCCACACTGATCTCAATGTGTCCCACACACTCCAGGCCTGCCTGGCCTCCAGATCTTTCCATCTATTCCTTCTCCTCCGTTTGAATGTTCTTCTCAAGGGTATCTGCATGGCTTGTTCTTTCCGCTCCTTCACATCCTTCTCAAATATCACTTCGTCAGTGAAGCTCTCCCTAACCATCCTAAAGGACAATCTCCACTCCTACCCTGTGCATTCTCTATTCTCCTCTCTGCTTTAGTTTTCTCCATAATACTTATCACAGTCTGACATACTGTAGAGTTTACATATGGTTTACTTTCCGCCTTTCTCTACGTAAACTCCATGAGGCAGAGAGTTGTTGGGGCCTGTTTTGTTCTCTGCTGTTTTGCCACTCCCTAGGACAGTGTTGGGCACAGAAGAAGTATTCAA
Source organism: Canis lupus baileyi (assembly GCF_048164855.1). Lineage (NCBI taxonomy): Eukaryota > Metazoa > Chordata > Mammalia > Carnivora > Canidae > Canis > Canis lupus. The sequence continues at coordinate 25,255,363 of NC_132867.1, read as the reverse complement.
GTACATGTGAAAATAGCTGCTAAGTAAAATTTTATTTGAAAATTTTAAATTTAGCAAAATGCAGCATATTTTTTAAGGTAGTATGTTGAAAATGCCTACAGAGTAAAAGAATGACTGTATGTCTTCTCTAGGTAATTAAACAACATTGACAGGCATGAAGCATGAAGTGAGGTGTATTTCTCAATGAATCACAGTCACTTCCCATAGGATAAAACTCTCAAATAACTCAACTTTCCACATTTGACTAATAAATAACTCAAATAACTCAACTTTCCACATTTGACTTTAAATAGATGATTAACAGAAGATTAGCTGATGGGGGGGAAAGGCATGCATTTAAGAAAGTATACTTACTGGAACGAAGTCTCTTCTACAAAAGAATAAGTATAGATCATTAGTGCAAAAGTTAATACTGTATGATACACATTCATTTAAAAGTGAGTTTAGGCTTAATTTCTTTTTCTCAATATTGATTCTCTCTTGGTGACATTTGTACTTTCTAAATCAAGGGTTGACAAACTTTCTCTGTAATGGGCCACAAGACAAATACCTAGGCTTTGAGGGTCAAGATGTAGAATTGAGGATATTAAGTAGGTAGTTATATAATAAGAGAGGCCAAGTTTCCAAAAATGTATATTTATAAAATTTAAAATATAATAATAATCAAAGTCTTTGGTATAGGTCTATTAATTGGAAGAATAGAGTTCTTTGTTGGAAGGCGCAGATAACATTTCTCTTACTTGGGATTGGTTAGTGTTCCTTCCTTATTATAAAAACAGATAGTAACTGTTCATTTGAAAAAAAAAAAAACATTCTTAGCTTGTGGGCCACAGAAAAACAGGTGGCAGCTGGATTTGGTCCTCCGGTCACAGATTGCCAACTCCTGTCTGAAATCAAGTTCAAGAAAATGATCCCCTTGGACAGATTTTCTGCCAGCTGAGAATGGGAGTAGTATTCTTCACTAATGAATTCCTAGTACCCAAGTCAGATCTTTAATTAACTCACTATTTTAAGAAAAATGTCACCAAGTCTCCAATAAAAATACTCAGACAGAAACCCTTTGGAAGTAGAGTTAAAAGAACAGGAATTTTACATGAATAATTTTATCTGTCTGTACCTTCACTGGTGACCAGCAGGGGGACTCAGCTGGATTCCATTCATAAAATTATATTTACACTAGACTAAGACTGGAGCATCAAGGAAAGAGTTATTAATTCACAGAGCAGCTATTCTTAATTATAGGGAGTATTCTTGAAACAATGCTCGTGGAAATATTTTATGACATTTAATACCTATTTATAGGTTAAGTTTTATGTTAGTATGTTTTTTAAACCTAAGTTCTAAAATTAATGTTCACTATAAAACAGTGAGTCTAAAACTTGTTTATGCTATAAATTTATTTATTATTCTGTTTTAAAAATTCTGTTTCGTACACTATTCCCAATGCACTTGATGGAGTTCTACAGCTTTTGAGGTCTCGGATAATTTTAAAGACTGGGAGTAAAGAAATACAACAAGAGAACAAAATGTTATTTTTTAATCTCACTCATATCAAACCTATTTTATCATCAAATAGGGGTTTTGAGTTAGTATAGGTCTCAACTTTGTTCAGAAGCAACTGTAACACTATAGTTTTTATTCAACAATGCTATATATACAGTGGTGCTAAATTTGACATTCAACATTCCACTGTTCTACACTGATAAACTATTTCACTGATTTATTTCAATGAAACTTCTTGGGATAAAACTGGAAATCAATTTACATCTTGAAATATATAATTCCTAACTTAAAATACAGGGCTTTTAAATAGATGTCAACATATTATAAGCATCCATATATGTTAAATATCTCCCAGCACCACTGCATTATACTACTCCAGTGTGTATCTCACAGATACTGTGGTGTTTCCTGAATGTTGTGATGAGGAAGCTCTGCCTTTTCTCCCTATGTGTGCTTTACATAGGTGCTTTACAACTCACCCACATATCATCTTGGACATTTTTTACTGCAGAAAAATTAAGGAAAAAATATTCTCTACAGTTTGCTGGAACTCATTAGGAGAAAGAAGGTCTCATAAGAAAACTCTAGACCCACAGGAAGTTGTCTAGCAAAGAAGGATGAAATTCACTTACTGGAAAAGTAGCCTTTCCTCTGAGCGTAGCACACGCCAAGGCCACAAACAGAAATCACTAAGGCCACAACTACTACAGCTGCTATGATGCCACTGATGTTGAGATCATCTGGAATGCAAAATAAGCCATGCGTGAAGTTGGGTCAAAAGATGTACAGATGTAGTTATGAAACTGGAAAAATTCAAATAAGCTTCCCCTTTGCAGCTATTCCATACACATGGATAGTTTCATGCTGCTGAAGCCAGTTAAATTGATTCAGTTCCCGGACAAGGTTCAAAATGGATTGAATATATTAACAGAATTAAGTTTTGCAAGAATCTTACATTTAAGGAAGATCTTTAAATGTAAGATTCTTGCAAAACTAAGAGTCAGAAACACCTTTCTTGAATTGGGCTTGTGTGTGTGTGTACTTTATACACATACACACATGCCATTAAATTGTCATCCCATTAAATTTAAAATGAATTAAACTCCCTAAGACTTTTTCCTATTGCCATTAATTAAGTCATCTTTCTTCTAACCTAATACAACTGGAGTTTTTTGGACCCAAGTTTGAAATCACTACCATGTTACCAACCTGTAAGATTTCTTCAGATACTGATTCTGTTGTCCAAGAATCAGATTATTGACTTTTCAAGATTAATATATATGTAATTGGGAACTGCATCAAAAATATACTCATTCAAGTCATTAATAAAATGTTGACTATGACTTTGTTAGGGAAAGAACTACAGACAGGCTATTACACATCTCCCCTCATATAATGAAATTTATTACACCCTCTTGGTATGGGTCCAACTATGTGGAATCCATCTAAATATTTAATCTGAGATACATGTCTCCAGCTTGTCCATAAGGATTTCATGAGCCACATACCTCTGTCATTTGGATACTTCCTATGTATTGATTAATATATAAATTACCTGTACTTTTTAAAAGAACAATTCCTCAAAGAGTTCTAGTTTTTAAAAGCAAGTATTAGCGGGACACCTGGGTGGCTCAGTGGTTGAGCGTCTGCCTTCAGCTTGGGGTGTGATCCTGGGGTCCTGGTGTTGAGTCCCACATAGGGCTCCTTGTGCCTACTCTGCCTCTCATGAATAAATAAATAAAATCTTTAAAAAAATAAAATAAAAGCAAGTATTACTTAACATGGGATTGAATAACTTGGAGAAAATATTAGATAGCATTTTCTCAACAGTAATTTTATATATTTAATAAAAGCACTGCACATTTTGGGAAAGATTTTTTTTTTAGAAATGTTTGAGTATGCTTATCACAAAACTTTTTGGTCTCAAAATTTGTTTGTAATGGCAAGGGTTATTAATTTTCTCATATATTAACTGAATTATATTAATTCAGAATTCAGAATTATATTAATTCTGAAATATTAACTGATTTTTTTAAAGAAAGAAAACTGAATACATCTTTTAGAAGACTGAGCAATTTGACCAGAGTAGAAAACATTAGCTATTGCTTCATATAAACTCAGTTCATTTTTAGGGACACCTGGCTGGCTCCATCAGTAGAGCATGTGACTCTTGATCTCAATATTATAAGTTTGGGCCCCCACATTGGATATAGAGATTACTTAAAAGTAAAATCTTAAAAAGAAACAAACAAAAACCTCAGTTCATTTTTGCTTGAGCATTGAACATTGAGAGGTCAATGAGATCCAGCTTTTTATTTACTTACAAAAAATAGCAGAGAGGGGAAAAATTCCACAATATTCATAATCTAAGGCAAAATGAAATTAATAGGGAAAAATCTATAATAATCATTATATAAGGCAAAGTAATAACTATATGAAACTCCTTAAAACCAAACTGTAGCTACTATTTTCTTTGTAGTAGTCAACAAATGTGACATTTATGAAGGATTCAACCAAAGGGCAGATTCTAACAAAAAAAAAAAAAAAAAACTGTCTTATTCTGTAAGTTACGGTATAAATTTATTCTACTTTTTTCAGTGAAATGGAAGAAGCCTGTAAGCCTGTAAGCCTGTAAGTTAGAGATGAGTTGATTTCATGCCATTTGCCATTGACTGTGAGTTATTGAAGCAACTTCTATAACCGTCTAATGCCTCACTAAAGAGAAAATGTAACAACACATATAAAAATATTTTGGTTTTTTTTCTTTGAAAAAAAAAAAAGGCCACAGTAAAACGATGGTGTTATTATTCTAACCAAAAAGAAATAGGAAGCAAGCTGTTAAAATGCTAAGTGTGAGTGAAGTCTCCCACAAGTTTTACAGGGGGCAGCCTGGGAAAAATCACCAAATCTGTATTTGCTTTCTTTCTATACTTCAAACAGAGCTTCTTTAGAACAGATTTGGGTTTGGGTTATAAGTTACTAGTGATCACTCATGAAGAAACCTTGACATGTGGTTTCACAAATCCTTATGTATCAAAAGATAATAAATTCCAGCCCAAGGGCACGAAACATCTGGGATCAATGGATGAGAATTAAATGAACAAATTTTAACTTTTAAGCTAACTTATAGCAGAAAGAGTAGATATGTGAAAATCATGGTCAAATTCAAGTGGTAAGACTAGCAAAACACATACTATTAAATTTCAGCCGTTCTGTATTTATTTACTGCCTGCTTAAAAAAAATGTAACTAGTATGTTAAGACCATGACATCCCAGATATTATTTCTTGAGATAGGGTTAAATTAGGCATTGAAATTAAACAGGATCAGGGATCCCTGGGTGGCTCAGCGGTTTAGCGCCTGCCTTTGGCCCAGGGTGCGATCCTGGAGTTCCGGGATCGAGTCCCACATCGGGCTCCCGGCATGGAGCCTGCTTCTCCCTCCTCCTGGGTCTCTGCCTCTCTCTCTCTCTAAGTCTATCATAAATAAATAAATAAATAAATAAATAAATAAATAAATAAATAAATCTTAAAAAAAAAGAAAAAGAAATTAAACAGGATCATTTAAAGAAAAAATAAATAGTAATAGTGCAGGTGGTATAAAGTTACAGTAAAAAAAAAAACCCATGGGAATAGTATATAAATGAATGAAGTTAGGAAAACACTGTATTAATGCATTAATTTTAAACATGTTCTGATGAATTTTTCTAAAGCTAATTCCAAAGTAGCACTAAGAGGAGGAGTACTTTCTGGTATCTTAAGCAAATGCTTATGTTTGACTATAACTATCAACACTTGAGTGAATTGGATGGCTAATATGTATCCCTGAATTTTAAAAAGACATGGGTGGAAATTAGAATATACTACTAAATATCTTATACTTTAGGGTATCCTGAGGTCTAATAAGATTATATATTTAAAAAAAATAATGCCAAGAGTTTAAGTGTCCATAAATAATGCAGATGAGTGTGCATATACCGGCATATCTCTCAGCACATTGAAAAAATGAATTTCTGACCTCACAAAGATGAGGATAAGCTCCTGAACCAGGGGAGCTGTGGGTATTCTGCTCCAGAATGCAGTCCCCCCTGCCCCCGAGTGAACTTTAAGCTGCAGGTGCCACCTCTAGCTAGTCCTATTCCACAATCTTTTTCAAAACACAGGACTTTCACAAAGGGAGAAATGAACCAAATTATTAAAAATAAAATTAAAAAGAGTGTTTGCTCTGAAACTCATAGAATCTGAAAAAGATTCTGAGTACTAATTTTACTGACTTCTAAGAAGCTCATTTTGTGAAATATATGGCAGCTATGTTTTATAGCAAATAGAGATTCACAACTACACTTGACATGTCTTTTTTGAGAGCCCACTCTGTGGTAAGTAAAGCACTGTATTTTAGGGGACTGAAAAAATTATCAAGCAACTAAAATAGCCAACTCCTGAGAGTGCTCACAATATGCCAGTGGTATTGTAACCTTTTCAGATATCGATTATTTTTCTTTTTGTTATGAAAGATCTACTCCCCATGTGGGACTTGAACTCATGACTCCGAGATCAAGAGTTGCATGTTCTACCGATTGAGCTAGAACCCAATGAAGATAGCATATTACTATTTCTATTTTGGGGAGACTGAGGTTGAATAATTTGCTCAAGAATATGTAGTGACAGAGCTGGCAACTTAACCCCATACCAAATCCTTGACCCTGAGAAATGTATACAACTCTTAGCTTCTGTTTCAAAGAAGACTGTCCAGACAAGCATATTTTAAAACGATGATTTGAAAAATTCAAAAACTTGAAGAGCATAGTGCTAAATATTCTTGGCTTGTTTGGGACATAGACTAAGAACAGCCTGTCTGGCTTTTTTGCAACACATTATGTCAAGCTCATTCGATTGCCTTCCAATCACTCACGCTCAATCCTACCCTTCGCTCCTTGCTGTCCCCAAGTACACCTGCACTCCGGCTGCAAACCATTGTTCCTCCCAATATTTCATGCTTACCTACTTGCATTCGCTTCCCAGGACACCTGCGATGTCCAACAGAATTACGGGCTTCACAGGAATATTCTCCACTGTCTAGTTTTGAAACAGTGTTAAATTGCTATTTGTGGAAGGAAAATAAATATATTTTTAAAGCAATAAATCTGTAAGTAGACTCCTAAAGTAACCATGTCCCTTGAACTTTAGCATTAAGTTGGTCTTCCCTTTTTCATGACTCGGGACTTGATATCTTTACTGTGAATTCAAGACTGCCATGCCTTCAAGGGGTAAGTAGCTAGGTTTCCTGTTTATTTTGACAGGGAAAGACTTAAATATATATGGGGAAGTGTCTTTGTTTTGTGATACTGAGGAAGTAGTATGGTTAGAAAGGCACTGGGCATTTTTTAAAGTTTATAGCACCCAGTACTATTAAGTTTTGTCGGTATTTCTAATTCCCAGGAAATGCCATTTGTAAAGGAAGGTCTCCCTGGCTTGAAAGGGTGAATGCAGTTTTCTTGGCCACAAGTGAGTTCACTGCAGTGGCAAATCATGAACGTTTCTTCTAAAAGGCCAGAGCAACTACCAGGAAGTAGCATAGGGTCTAGGAAAATCTCAATCAGTGTAGTTTATAGGATTACAAATTCTATCAAGTGTGGGATTTTTGAAAATTCTGAAAGGATTAAGGTCTAACCTTTGCTCCTTCTACTCTCGGCCAAAACAACGGAAAGGTATGACCATAGAAAGGAAGAAAAGATAGATGGATAGATAGAGGGATGGCAAGGGAAAGGGGAGGGAGGGAGGAAGCAAAGATGGATGGATGGCATGGAGGAAGGAAGGGGGAGAAAGAGAGGAGGGAAGTAAAGATGGATGGATGGGAAGGAAGGAAGGATGGCCAGGGGGAAAGAAGGGGGGGAAGGAAGGAAAGAAGGGAGGGGAGGAGAGGAGGGAAGCAAAGATGGATGGATAGATGAATTGATGGATGGATGACGGGAAGGAAGGGAAGGGAGGGAGGGAGGAAGTTAGTGGACAGGCAGGGAGGGAGGGAACACAGTGGGTCTTGAACACCTTAGAGGATTCTGCCAGGACCAGCACAGAGGGTGAGAGGGGTGCCTGGATCATGCTTCTGATGCCTCCTGTCACACGCTCAGTACTGCTGTGGTCACTGTTGACTGCAGCCATGACAGCCATGAGTCTCTAAGGAGCACCTCCTCATGGTTTTGGATCCTCATGCAACATATGTTCCTAAAAGCAGCCAAGTTTTTGATCTACTAACTCCCTTTCCTCTCTCACTTGACATTACCCACTACCTACATCCCCCTTCTTTCTGTATTCAACATGATGGCACAGGAAGCTTTCCCTCATGTATTTCACTTTATGAAATCATCCCTCACTGTCCCAAAAGCCAGACCATAAAAATATTCACCAGGAATGCAAGACCAACGGTAAGTATTAACAATAAGTTGGACAAAAACCATAAATGATCTACTAGCACATAACTGGTAACTAAAAGGAAGCCATCATCATCCATACACTGGAGTCTTAGTTGTTTATTTCTCAGGGAAGAACCTATCTCTGTTCTGCCCTGGTACAACCCTTTGACATCATAAGATATTTCAAGGGTTGAGGCTAAGTGCGGAAAGTGAATCTATATCATTCCAAACTTGCCTTGGGGCTTTTATCACCTGCTCTGAGAAAAAATAAATTTGAAAAGTAAATATAGCAAAGTGTGACGACAGGTTTTCTGCCCAAGATGTCAGTGTAAAATCTACTGGACCTGCTGACTGAGCCTGCTGGTGCTGCAAGGGCGGGAGTGTGCTCCTCCTCAAGGAGTCACATCAGTTAATGTGCTTTATTATTGAGCCACTTTATCAATATGCTTGATTATTTACCAGAGGATCTGGTTTTCAGTGTTATTGTGTACTCGTAGAGTGAAGGAATGAACATTTTAAAATTAGTTAAAATTATTATTATTAGTTCTCTATATTGTCTTCAAGCTCTGGTTTTCCATCACTTCCCTGGGTATATACTGCCATCTTTCCCCACTGCCCCTTCCTCTCTCCACTTAAGTATCAGCCCTCTATTCTCCATCATTTTAGTTCTAATAATTTTTCTTCTCCAAATATAAGACAGCTATCAGATCAATGCTTGAAATGACCTTACCAGAGTTCCCGATTTTGTATTCATTGTATAGGAGCTGTTGGTGCTTTGGGAGCCAAGTTTTGGATTCTCTGACAAAGGAACGCCATCCTTAAACCAGGTGTACTCGGGAGCTGGATTCCCTTCTTTGTCTTGACATCGCAATTCTACCACAGTTCCACTCAGAGCAGAATTGGGTACTTCACATGCTGGAACTGCTGGGGCCACTGAAGGATGGAAGTCAAATGGTACTGGTTATTTGTAAGCTATAGGAAGATTTGACTGATTGATTGATTGATTTAAAGATTGTATTTATTTATTCATGAGAGAGGCAGAGACATAGGCAGAGGGAGAAGCAGGCTTCCTGTGGGACCCTGATGCGGGATTTGATCCCAGGCCTCTGGGATCATGATGTGAGCCGAAGTCAGGTGCTCAACCACTGAGCCACCCAGGTGTTCCTAAAGAAGGATTTTAACAGCCAGGTAAATATGGGCTTATTGGACACCTGTGATAGAGACTGGCTACTTGTTCAAGAGATCCATGTCCTTTCTTCTTGGGCACACAGCCAGACCAGTTGCCAGCCCCCTTGCCAGACCAGATGGGGTCATGAGTTCTGACCAATGGCATGTGGGAAAAATCATATATGCCATTTCCAGGCCTGATCCAAAAACACTAATATAGGTACTACTTTGATAAGATTTTGGAGAGGTAATTTAAGGTCCTAAATCTATTGTCTTTAAAGATAGGGAGATTACCTAGATGGGTCTGACCTAATCCCATGACCCCTGGAAAAGTTGTTTTCTCTAGTTGGTCACAGAAGGGAAAGTCAGAGATTCAGAGCACGGGAAGGATTCAACATGCATCTGTTGGACTGTAGATAGAGAGGGCCACGTGGCAGGGAATGTGGTGCCTCCAGGAGCTGAGTGTAGCTCCCAGCTCCCAGCCAGAATGGAATGGAGACTACAGGTTTAGAGCCACAGGAACTGAAATCTGCCAACAAGAGTGAGCTCGGCAGTGGACTTTTCCCCAGAACCTCCAGACAAGAACTCAGCCTGCTGACTCCCTGATTTCAGCCTTATGATACCCTGGGAAGAGAGCCTTGCCTTGTCAAGCTGGACTTCTGATCTACAGAACTGTGAGCTAATAAACAGGTGGTGGTGTAAGCTGCTTGGTTTGTGATCATTTGTTATGTAGCAAGAGAAGACTAATACACCAGCTGAATCTCCTGCAAAGTTTTCTGAATTTAATTTCTGCTATACTAGCGAGTGACTAGCATTTTAGAAAGACCCTGGGTTATATAGAAAAAGGAAGAGGAGTCATTTTACTCTCTATGGTCAGCAGTTTTTACAGTAACATCCAGGGGGAAGAAAAGATCATGTTCCTCCACCAGTTGTCATCATGAGCTGTTAGTATCTATCAGGGATTCTCATAGTAGCTAAATATATTGGCTTTGGAGTTAATCCCACCAGGATCCAAATCCTGGTCCAGACAATTATTAGCTATGTAGACTTGGAAAAAATCGTTTAGCTTCTATTTTCTCATCTATAGAAATGAAGCTGTCAGTGAAGATTAAGTAAAATTATGTATGTGTAAGAGCCTAACATATACTAGCTGCACAATAAATCCTAATTTCCCTTCTTTACCCAATTTCTTTTCTTTTTTCTTTTCTTTGTTCTTTCATTTTCTTTCCCTTTCTTTTCTTTTTTACCAAATAATTTCTAATACTTTCCCTGACCTACTTTTTTGTTTTAAGGCTTTTCCGTCATCTCGTGTGATTGGATTTTATATGTAAGAGATAGACCCTGTATACTGAAAGGTACTGAAAAATAAACTGTTAGGGGAAAAACTCCTGTGTAGAAGATAGGGCCATTAAGATTTACCTTAACCTGAAATGAAAAGAGATTTTTGTCACAACAAATTTCTAAGAGTAAAATTTTGGCAGCGAATGAGGTGAAAAGGGGCAATAGCCAAGATTTTACAGGAAAGGTGGTGTTGGTGATTTCTAGAACTTTCCTAACCAGGGCCCCAGGTGGCCTAGGTGATGGGGATGAGGGTGGAGAACAGTAATCCTACAGCTACAAGCACATCACACCTAGCACTTCTAGAGTGACCGTATCTTCTTCCAGGTTTTGGCCTTGCTCAGATGGGGCACTAACTTCACAGCGGTATTTCCCAGCATCATTTCTTGTAACGTTTTTGATCCGTATACTGAAGTCTATCATCTCGGCTCGATCTTTAAAATCACCTTTTAGAAAAAGAAAACAATAATGTTAATAATAATGCAAATAACTTTCTATATACTACCTTCCTCTAGTCACTTCATTCAGTGACCAAGGCATTTGTTTCCCTATTAATGAACTCAATTTAAAACTCAAAAAGGACTCTTAAGTATAGGAAACAAACTGAGGGTTGCTGGATGGGGGCATGGGGTAACTGGGTGATGGGCATTAAGGAAGGCACGTGATGTGATGAGCACTGGGTACTGTAGCAACTGATGAATTACTGAAAGTCTACGTCTGAAACTAATGACCTATTATATGTTGGCTAATTGAATTTAAATAAAAAACTCAAAAAGTTATATGCCGATGCTATTTCAAATTTCTTCTTCTTTTTTTTTTTTTTTTTTAGAATAACAGTTCACAAAAGAACATTGGGTTCAATATTCTCATATTTTAGAAGATTCAATCCTCATTCTTGCCTCATCCCCTTTCTAATAAGCTTATATAAACATTCACACCTTCAGAAGGCACTGCAGCATCTAGTTAATTTAGCTGGAACAGTAACTTTATGTGTGGTGGCCCACATCATACTGCCCCAAAAGAAAAGGTGAATGGGTCTTAAAAACACTCTTTTGATTAGTGTTTGGTAGTAACATGTACAGAATGAAAATAGTGTTTTGTAAAACATTCAGGTGCTAGATTGGCAATGGTAGAAAATTCAAGCAAAGACAGCCCTGTGGCCTGCAGCAGTCCTATCCTGACAGATGAAAACAAGATGGGTATTTTAAATTCTTTATGGACTTTAAACATCTGTTCACATACTTAATTCTTTTAAAATTAAAGTAATGCATAGTATTCTAAAATAATAACATGCTTCCTATACTTGTTATATTTCCAACTTTTAAAATGTTTATAATGGAAAATTTCAAGCACACAAAAAATTACGGAGTATTGTAAAATAAAACTCATCACCCAGCAATAACAGTAACCCATGCATGGTCTATCTTATTCCATCTGTACCTCTAAACACTGAATTATTTTGAGGTAAGTCCCATACATCATAGCATTTTATCCATTATTATCAATACTTTAAAAGCTCAGTATATATTCAACAGGAAAACAGCAAGTGGAAAGAAATGGATAAAAAATAAAGAATTAAAAATAAAGCACTGGTTAAAGATAGTTGTGTTTACCCTTCCCCAACCAGAAGTCTAAGTCTTAACTCTGTAGAGCTCTTAGCTATGGCCTACCTTCCTAGATGGTGATATGGAAATAGGGTAACATTATTACCACAGAACATCTCACTTCCACACCATCTCATCTTCCTTTCTCTCAAGAGTCTAATCTACTGGGTCAGCAAGAACCACTGCATTTTATATCCTTTAGGACTGAGTTGAGACACGAAGGGTCTAGGGCCTCCATGGTGTTCAACTTTCTTCTGTTCTCTGTCCCGTTTTCATGGTGATTATGCTTTAGGTCTCAGTCATTGTTGGGTTCATCTTACACTTACAAAACACATTCTCTTTCACCATACATAAAAATAAACTCAAAATAGATTAAAGACCTTAATATGAGATCCAAGACCATAAAAATCCTCAAAGAGAAAACCTGTGCTCTCTGACATTGGCTGTAGCAAACAGTTTCTAGATAGGTCTCTGAGGAAAGGGGGAAAAAAGCAAAAATAAACCATTGTGACTATATCAAAGTAAAAAGTTTCTGCATAGTGAATGAAATAGTCAACAATGTTAAAAGGCAACATATGGAATGGAAGAAGATATTTTCAACTGATATATCTAATAAAGGGTTAGGATTTAAAATACATAAAGAACTGAAAACCCAAAAAACAAGTAATCCAATTAAAAATGGGCAGAAGACATGAATAGACATTTCTCCAAAGAAGACATACAGATGGCTAACAGACACATGAAAAGATGTTCAACATCACTCATCATCAGGGAAATGCAAAACAAAACCACAATGAGGTATCACCTCACATCTGTCAGAATGGCTAACAACAAAAACACAAGAAATAACAGGTGTTGGTGAGGATAAAGAGACAAAGGAACCCTTGTGCACTGTTGGTGGGAAAAAATTAAAAACAGAACTAGCCTATGATCCAGGAATCACACTGGGTATTTGCTCAAAAGACACAAAAACACGAATTCAAAGAGATATATGCACCCCTATCTTTATTGCACCATTATTTACAACAGCCAAATTATGGGAGCAGGCCAGTGTCCACTGATAGATGAATGGCTAAAGAAGATGTGGTAGATATATATAAAAATGGAATATGGCTCAGCTATAAAAAGAATGAAATCTTGCTATTTGCAACAACATGGCTAGAACAAGAAGGTAGTATGCTAAGTGAAATAAGTCAGTCAGAGAAAGACAAATACCATATGGTCTCACTCATATGTGGAATTTAAGAAACAAAACAGTAAGCAAAGGGGAAAGACACACACACACACACACACACACACACACAAAACAACAACCCAGGAAATAGACTCTTAAGTATAGATAGAGAGCAAACTGATAGTTACCAGAGGGAAGGTGTGTAGGGGAATGGGGGAAATAGGGGACAGGGATTAAGAGTACACTTATCATGATGAAAATAACATAACATAAAATAAAACAAAATAAAATGATTAAAAACCCCACATTCTCAGTAATTAGCCCTTCCCTGTTCCCATTGGTAAGTTAAAGAACCCAGGCTGTACTTGGTGTTCTCTTGCTCTCACCTCATCAAGTCTATAGCTTCTTACCTTGAAGAGCCTGTTGGTAGTAGACAAAGGAGACACTCCGGCCCAGTTTCTTCCACTCTAATCTGGAGGAGATGGTCTTCTTTGGGTATTTGCAGGCTAAAATAACCTCTGGGAACAACAACAAAAAAACTTGTTTTCTAATGGTCCCTATGAATTTATATTTTACTTAAGTAAATTTTTAAACAGCCATAAGCTACTCCTTTATACTTCCATCCATCCATCCATCCATAAATTACCTCAATGGGCACCACGTTGGCTTAACCCAAAGATGAACTGAAAGCATTATAGCTCTTCTCCATAGTAACTGCATGACACTATGCTACTGACCCTAGTTCTTGAGACTCATTATCATCTGTAAAATAAGATAGTATCTTAGAGAGTTGTGAGTCTTCAAATATAGTAATACATGCAAAGCACGCATGTCTGGACACGGTAAGTAATTTAAAAATGGCAGTTATGATCAATTATTTATCATTTATCCCACTATTCCCAGTCTCAGTCATCAGGGAGTTTATAGCCTGGTGGAAGAGGCAATTAAGATAAAGTAATTTTGTTCCATTGTGATAAGGGCCATGAGCGCCATGGAGGTAAACAGAGGCTGCTTCACATCCAGTGCCTAAGAAAAGCACTCAGTCCAGCCCATGGGATCCACAAACATTCTACCAACATGCGACGTTCCCACTCAGACCCATTCTTGGATGATCCTCTCTATGGGTATGTTGCTACAACCCCAATATAATCTATTAAATCATGGATTCCTACTCCTTATCTCTATCCAGATAAATTATGAGAAGATTTAATCTTGGCATCCAGTTTAACTGCCTCACTGTAGCTCATTTAGGTCACTTTATTACAGGAAATTTACTGCACTTACATCATTAAAGAATTCCTGGAACCTCCGAAGGAACCCCCCTCTATTAACTGTCCAAACAAGATGACTGGGGGGGGGGCAGGAGAAAGTCCAGTGCCTATCAGCCAACTGCTCTGAGTTGCCAAAGGAAACCTCCAGTTGTAAATATTTTTAAAAGTATGTTTCAGTCAGGCTCTCTAGAGCGTTACCTTCATATCTCTGAGGTTTTTCCCCCCATAACGCATATAGTTTGACCCCAAAAGTACATATCTTTGACTAGAAAGAAATTATGTTCAAATCTTTTCCATACATCTGATTTTGATGTAGCAGATTTGATGTCATTTTAAAAGACAATTCAGGATACTACATGATATGGTCGATTAGAGAGCAATACTCATATTACCCCAGATTTTATTAATATACACATAGATATGGAAAAAGAGCCTGTACAAGTATGTATGAAAATATTTAACCCAGTGATGATTTCTGTGTGATAGAATTCTTCTAGTTATATGTAGTCCCTAATTTTCCCCTTAGTTCCACACATATGGCCAGAAATATAGAAATAGAATAAAAGGTAATGGAAAACAGAAAATAGGACCGAGAAAAGAAAGGCAAGGGGGGGAGGACCCCCACAAAAGTTGTTTTCAAGGATGCCTAAAATTTTTAGAGCAGGTTTTACATTACAAGGAGACATCATTTTACAGACATGTTTACAATTATGCTACAAAGACAAATGTGTGCTAAGGGACTTGTCTGAGGAAACACGGTTCTGTTCTGTTGATTAAGGAGAATGGGTGGTGACTTTCCGGAGTCTTGAGTTTTAGATAGGTTTCCTTCCCGTATTTTGTTGGGTTTCCAACAATTAAACACACACCCACACTCATTTTTAGCCCACACACTTAGGTCTTAGGAATAAATTTGTGCTCGGTCACATTGTTTCATATATTTAACTACATACACAGACACAGACACACACAAACACAGCATTCTTCACCAAGATCTGACTTCTGCCCTCAATGCTCTATGAAAAACCTCTGCAGAAATTATATTTATAAGTGAAACTAACGGTTTTCCTAAATGCAGTCACACCACTCCTGCCTCACTCACAACGACCATGTAAGATGTGGAGAAATGGTCTCTCCGAGTCACCCAACTAACTGTGTGTCCAGCATTGTTGCTGAGCCATATCAGTGAGCAAAACAAAGATCCCTGTTCTTTTGGTTCTTACAATTTGCAGGGGGAGTCAGGCACACAAAAATTATCATAAAGTGAATTAAATGCTACATTGGGAGGGAATGTGTGCTGTGGATATAAAGCAGAGTAAATCAGAACAGAGTATGAGTAGATGAGGAGGGTTGGTGTGCAATTACAAAAAAAACTGAGTAGTCAGAGTTCAATTCATTTAGAGAGTGACTTTGACCAAAGACTGAGAAAATGAAATTAGAATTCCTTAGAATTTGAATAAAAATTTCCCAGAATTCAATATTGGAATTGACCATGTGTTTTTTTTTGTTTTTTGTTTTTTAAAGATTTTATTTATTTATTCATGAGAGACACAGAGAGAGTGTCAGGGGCACAGGCAGAGGGAGAAGCAGGCTCCATGCAGGGAGACCCATGTGGGACTCGATCCCGGGTCTCCAGCATCATGCCCTGGGCTGAAGGCGGCGCTAAACCACTGAACCACCCAGGCTGCCCTCACCATGTGTTTCTTTGGGAGTATTCCACATAAGGCAATAGCCAGTGCCTAGATCCGAAGGCACCAACACCATGATTTCCAGAATGTGAGAAACATTAAGTAAACTGGAATCATGGGATCAACATCTGAGGATAAAGAACTCCAGATGAACTGAGAAGCTAACCACCAATGGACTCTCCTCTCTTTTCAGCTAAAATGGAACACTCATGATCAATATAATCTTGTATGTAGCCTGTAAAGTTATTATACCATAAAGTAGTAGTTTAAGGCACAGCCTTTTGGAATTAGACCTCTGCTATATACACTACGCGTGTGATGTTGGGCAAATTACTTAACCCTTTTTGAACATTACGCTCGCATTTGTAAAAGGGAAAAAATAACAATATCATCTCACGAAGTTATTGTAAAGATTAAATGAGGTAATATATTTATACTCTGGGTGTGCATGGTACTTTGCACATGGTATGTAAGTAATCCATCAATGATTATTATTGCTCTCACCCTGAGAAATTTCCTTTAGTTGCAGTTGTAAGTATGCCTTGACATGAAAGAAGCCCACACTTTACACAACCCAAATTTACCTAAGAATCACTCAAATTTGAATTAAAACGTTACCTTTGAGAGAGCAAAGAATATGACATAAATTATATATATATATATATATTTTTAAGACTTTATTTATTTATTCACGAGAGACATAAAGAGAGAGGCAGAGACATAGGCAGAGGGAAAAGCAGGCTCCCTGCAGGGAGCCTGATGCGAGACTCAATCCCAATATCCTGAGATCATGGGCTGAGCCAAAGGCAGACAATCACCCACTGAGCCACCCAGGTGCCCCATAAATTATATTTCCTCTTTTTTTTAAAAAAAGATTTTATTCATTTATTCATGAGAGACACACAGAGAGAGGCAGACACAGGCAGAGGGAGAAGCAGGCTCCACGCAGGGAGCCCAACGTGGGACTTGATCCCAGGACTACAGGACCATGTCCCAGGCCAAGGCAGGGGCCAAACCGCTGAGCCACCCAGGGAACCCTAAATTATATTTTCTCAAAACGAGGCGCACTAAAACATAATAGTGCACCAAGTTGTTTTGTTTTTGTTTTTTACTAAGATGATCATTTCATTGCCAAAAATATGTTTCCTTTGGATCAAGAAAAGACAATTCTTCGTTTAGAAAAAGCATTAGCAAAAATTATTTTCATGTAGCAAAATGGTCACTTTTAGAAATCTCATCGCTAGAAATCACTGTGAATTTTAATTTTTCTAGGATTCTGTACTGCTCATTATCTTTTGATTTTATTCTCTGTGCTCAAGTTGAAAATCATCACAATTTTACATAATGCCAAAACAGAACTGATACTACCAAAACAGTTCTGAAGAATTACCAAGAAATTACTTCTGTGAATAAAAGCATGCTATTAAACTGATTGATAGCTTACAGCATTGGACATTGGACATAAAGGCTGCTCATCTAATTTATAAGCCTAGCAAAGCTTCTCTCATTTCAGTCTTGTTCTGTTCTTGGCACCACTATGGGAAATGATACAAAACAGCAATACTCAAAAGAAGGAATTAATTCGTGATTTGTTGACATCAGAGAGACAAGAGGCAAAAATGAATGAATTAGGTGGAACATACCTATACCATATACACAAATCATAAAATATTTCAGACTTTAACTAAAATTAAGTCACTGCATGAAATATGCTACAATTAAAATGTGTTAGAAGATAGAAATTTATTTTTGCTTTAAGGACAGTCAAGTTGGAATGATTGGGGCACCTATAAAACAGAATCAAAATATAAATTTTTTAAGATTTATTTTTTTAAAAAGAAAGAGAGAGAGCACATGCAGGTGTACACACAGGTGAGTGTGTGTGGGAGGAGGTGGCACAGAGGGAAAGAAGCAGACTCCCTGCTGAGCACAGAACCCCATGTGGGGCTCAATCTGAGATTATGGATCATGACCTGAGTGGAAACCAAGAGTCAGATGCTCAACTGACTGAGCCACTCAGGTGCCCCTATAATTCTTAATTAAAAGGAGCAGAGGGGAAAAAATAGAAAATACTTATTCAGGAATATGACTAACATTTGATTGCAATAAATATAGAGGTTTTTTTTATATTAAAAATAAAACATGGATTAAAAAGTAACGTAAGGGGCAGCCTGGGTGGCTCAGCGGTTTAGTGCTGCCTTCAGCTTGGGTCGTGATCCTGGAGTCCCGGGATCGAGTCCCACGTTGGGCTCCCTGCATGGAGCCTGCTTCTTCCTCTGCCTGTGTCTCTGCCTCTCTCTCTCTGTCTCTATGTTAAAAGTAACATAAATGCTAAAAGATTTTGGTTTGGAGTGATGGAAATTTTTGGAACTAGACAGTGGTGGTAGGTAGACTGTGAATGTACTAAATGCCATTGAATCATTTGCTTGCATGTGCTAGCTTTATGTTATATGTGAATTTCGCCTCAATACATTTTTTAAAAGTAGTGTAAGACTGTAGAATATAATTTTGCATCCTAATTGAGATGTCATGCTGTAGGGCCTGGGTGCTGATGGGCGGGGTGGGGGGACAGGGTTGTATATTCATGGTATCCAGCTGGGCCCAACAGTGAGAACCTCCAGGAAAGTACAAAATAGGACAACTCACTTCCTTCGTCCCTTACAGAATCCTGGCCCATCTTTTCCTCTCACTGTGTGATCCCTCTTTTGGCCTTTTGCTCATCTCCTTTTCGACATCTTGTCTGGCCCTGTTTACCTTCCCTACAAGTGCTCCATACCTCTACTTTACTCCCAATCATTAATTTGTTCTTCCCACTTCTCTGCACTTAAAACTAAATGTCTTATTACTTTAATTATGTAACATATTAGGACTTAATTAACTGAAATAGTGATTTAAGTGATCTGTTATCAAGTGATGTGTTACTTGTGAGTGGCAGGCTGATTCTTAACATATTTTTATGAAAAAGGACATATAACACTGTGTGCCAGGCACCACCGTAAGTACTAGTTAAATACTAACCTACCTAATTTTCCCACTCAGTTCTGGTCTTTAAACTTTGTCTCTTTCCTTTGAACTCATCTCACCCAACTGCAGAAACCTAAGATTGCAGTTGTAAGATATGAGTTCACACACATTTGTAACTTCTTTCTTAAATGTTTACCATCTCTGGCCTATACAAGCATCATACCAAGGACATAGTAATTCTTCTGGTGTCCTAGTATTACTGTTTGAAGTAAAAGAGCCTTCAGAAACGTTGTAGGTGGTCAATATTTGAAGTAAACTTATAAAAGCCCTTATAAAGTTTTCCTTGGTTATTTTATTAGTCCTAATTTTTTTTAATTTTTTAAAATATTTTATTTATTTATTAATGAGAGAGAGAGAGACAGACAGACAGGTAGAGGGAGAAGCAGGCTCCATGCAGGGAGCCTGATGTGGGACTCGATTCTGGGTCTCCAGGATCATGCACTGGCCTGAAGGCTCCTAAATCACTGAGCCACCGGGGCTGCCCAGTTCTTAAACATTTTTTTTACAATTGTGGTTAAATACACGTATCTTAAAATTTACCATCTTTTTTTAACATTTACCATTTTAACACTTTTTAACATTTTGCCATCTTAATGATTTTTAATAATTCAGTAGCGTTAAGTATATTCATTGTTAAGCCACCAATGTCCAGAATTTTTCACCTTGCAAGAGTGATACCCATTAAACACCAGTAAAACCATTATACTATTATGGCCATTAAACACCAACTCCCTATTATACCCATTAAACACCAATTCCCTATTATAAATATATTTAAGAAGCTAAAATAAATAACAAAAATGGCACCCCAAAATAGGCTATATTAATGTTATCTTAAGTACATTAAATAGAGTAGAGTTTGCAGCGTTAATTTCCATTTGCTATATCCAGCTGGCTGGAAACTTTGCAAGACCTCCATCTACCAGTTTCACAAATTAGATCTGCTTTGTTGCAGATAATTTACGCAATTAGAGGCCCTCTTTGTACATCAGGTCTTTCGTTGAATGTCCAAAATTTCCACTGAGGAGGTGGAGAAAGAGTTCTCAAGTGGAAACAGCACAGAGCAGCATTTCAGAAGGAAGAATTAGTGCGAGGTAAGGCAGAGGGTTCAACAAATAGATAATATCACATGCGTCATATTTGTGAGTCATTTGAACAACACAGTCCGTGAAAATCATAAGTTACTCTACCTTGATACTCTGTTGCTGTGACCACTTGATGGCCTTTTGGGGCAGAGAATCCATAGGCCTTATGATCTGAAAGATTAAAACAGATAGAATAATTAAAATGGTACCAAAGGCCACTTGCAAATATTTGAATGGAATGCAACATTAAAGAAAACTGGCCTAAAGTTTGGGGACAAATTCACACATTCATAAAGCCTAAGTTTTAAAGTATCAAAATAAGAAAAACCAAGCCAAACCATATATGTCTTTCCCATGTTCTGTATTGTGGTTTCTGCTTTCCTTTCACAAAGCAAAACCCATGAATCTCTCAGGGCCCCATGACAGACAACACAATGTCATAAGCCTGATTATGAAAAGCTCGCTTGCTTTCTTTTTCTTTTCTTTTCTTTTCTTTTTTCTTTTCTTTTCTTTTCTTTTCTTTTCTTTTATTTTCTTTTCTTTTCTTTTCTCTTTTTTCTTCCTCCCTCCCTCCCTCCCTCCCTCCCTCCCTTTCTTTCTTTCTTTCTTTCTTTCTTTCTTTCTTTCTTTCTTTCTTTCTTTTCTTTCTTTTCTTTTCTTTTCTTTTCTTTTCTTTTCTTTTCTTTTCTTTTCTTTCTTTTTTTCAGATTTATTTATTTATCTTAGAGATAGACAGCACCTGCAGAGGAGAAACAGAGAAGCAGACTCCCCACAGAGCACAGAGCCTGACTGGATACCAGGACCCCCAACTCCCTCCACTGCCGCAGATCATGACCTGAGCCAAAACCAAGAGTACTATGCTCAACCTCAACTGCTCAACCTCAACCAACTGAGCCACCTGGGCACCCCAATCCTGCTTGCTAAATAAGTGATTTTATCCTTAATTTAGCCTAATATGGAATCTAGCACCTAAGGTACTGCTCCTTTAAGATAAAAGCTCATTATTTTACAGTTAAATTGCTTTACCAACTTACCCCTGATTATACCTACATCATATAGAAATGGGTTATTTAAACATATTTGTGACTAGGAAATATATATATATAAAATACATACTGTATATAAGCTTTGCATATACAAATATGATGAAAAATGCAAGTAGAGCATCTTTATTTTTCTCCGAAATATTTCAATGATTTTCCAGGATTGGTATCTAGGGTTGAAATGACTGACCAATTATGGTGGCTGATGTTATCTGATACTAATACGATGACGAAAATGATGAGATAATCACCTTCATAAATTTATATAGAATATTTCATTTCATTTTTTTAAAGATTTATTTATTTATTTGAGAGAGAGAGAGAGAGAGAAGGGGCAGAGTGAGAGAGAGGGTCTTAAGCAGGCTCCATGATGGATGATGAGGCCAGGCCGATGGAACAATCCTGAGACCATGACCTGAGCCAAAACCAAAAGTCAGATGCTTGACTGACTGAGCCACCCAGGTGCCCCAACAATAGTTAACATTTATTAAGCACTTAGGCAACATTCCCAGTTTTTTGCAAGTATTAACTTATTGAACTCTCACGACAATTCTTTGTGGTAGGGTACACCATTTTTATCCATCTGTTTTGCAAGTGGGGAAACTGAGACACAGAGAGGGTAAGAAACCTTGGTCAAGGTTATACAAGCAGTAAGGAATAGGTCTGGGAGTTGAACTCATCTGGTCTGTTCCTAAAACCCACGTAGTTTATTACTAAACTACTATCCTGGGCCCCACATCGTGTTTTCCCCAAGCCGAACTATGAGGAAGCACTGCAGATTCACAAAGATGTCAGGTAGAAAGGTCTACTGATCTAATGAAGATGGACTAAGGTGAGAAATTGGGGGTTATAATGAAGATTCTGAAGCACAGCAGGAAGGCAGAAGCTAGGAGGCTGTGACAGGAGAAGTGGTTCATCCTGGTAATCTCAATGCGGAGGGTTTCTCAATCATGACGCTATTAACATTTGGAACCAGATCATTCTTTGTTGTGGGAGGGCTGTCCTGTGCATTGTAGGATGTGGTGCAGTATCCCTGGCTTCTGCCCACTAGGTGCCAGTAGCATCTTCATCTCCCCTATGGCAAACCCAAGTCATGACAACCAGTGTTTCCAGACCTTGCCAAATGCCCTTGGGGGTGGGGGTGGGGAAATCGTATTTGATTGAAAATCTCTGCTTTAGACTAAACAGCTAGGCTGGTTTGAAGAACCAGGAAGAGAAATAAACAAATAGACTAAAGGAGGACAAAAAAACCTTGAGTTCAAGGATTTCAAAAAAAGCTCCCAGGAGACCAGAATTTCTTGGGTATGAAATCATTGATTACATTTCTGGGAAGGGGAGAAAAATGTTTCATATAACATGCCATCTTTGATTTATTCATCTATAGGTACACTGACATGTAAATTGTGATGCTGTGCTAGACTTCCTCATTCCTAAGGAATACATGCTATTTTGGATAATTTTTTTCTTTCTCTTTCCCTTAGAAGCCTGGATAACAAATATAATTGAGAAATTAAAACTCTTAAAAACCTACAGGCCTCAAATGTCCAGTTCTCCTGTTTAACATTGTTCAACTATTCAGGTTCTCTATCCCTAAATTGCAATCTTCATGAAGCAAATTGGCAAAGCTGGTGTCTATCTATGTGAAGAATGGAGAACTGAGTGGATTGTTTTCATTGACAGTTGTAAACATATTTATATAAAGCAGTGGCCTGAGGGACGCCTGGGTGGCTCAGCGGTTTAGCATCTGCCTTCGGCTCAGAGCATGATCCTGGGGTCCCGGGATCATGTCCTACATCGGGCTCCCTGCAGGGAGCCTGCTTCTCCCTCTGCCTGTCTCTGCCTCTCTCATGAATAAATAAAAAGAAAGAAAAAAAAGCAGTGGCCTGCATGACCCAGTCTTAGAGAGATACCAGGTCACCAAAAAGTGATTTCAATATATCACTTTTGCTTGTATATTTAAAAAAAAAAATCATGAAGGGGTCCAAGCAATCTTTTTAAGTATCCCTCTTTCTACCACATACCAGAATATGTCCCACAGTCCTCTGAACTCCACCCTCACCCCTATAGATCTTTCTTTTCCACTTTCTCTTCTCCTTCCCCATTTTTACTTTATTTTAGCCCAAAGGCAGGGTTCAGATCTTCAGAAAACAGAAAAGCCAGGACCTCATTTGTTCACCCTGAGTCCTACCTACATTTACGTGACACGATCGCTGAACATTTTTCCAAGGATTCTGATTCCAAATCATTATTCTGTGAAACTTTCAAAACACACTTTGAAGCCTCTTTTCTCCTTTAGCCATGCATAAATTAGTGCCCTCAGAGCAGTTCTGTTTCTGACAGGCGTTTCTTGTGATTTTTGAACTATTTTAGTACATTTTTTAAACAAAACAGTGAAGACTCATATTCCCTAGAAACCAGTTGAGGGGAAAAGTAGAAGAAGATAATCTTTGTTCCCTCACATCATAATATCTTTGAACTTTTCAAACACTACACTGCCTACTGAGAATGTTTATTTTCTTCAGCATGCTCGTGTTTTCTTTCATTTGAGGCAAACGTTAGTCCAACCCAAGACTGGAAGATTTAGGACTGGGTCCAATTATTTTCTCCTTTACTCAATTCTAGTTTTCTACTTGCTAAAATGTCCTTTGAGAAAGATTTCTTAAATTTTCAAAAATCACCTTAAAAGTTCTATGGAAAATAATAGCTGTTAACTCAAGAATTTTATTAGTATCTTCAGAATTTTTATATGTATATATCTGAATAGAAAAAAAATTGTTCCAAACACTAAAAAAGAGAGGACTGATTGAATTGGCAAAACTATGAATGCAAAACTATTATAAAGGAGATTGGTTTTGGTAAACTAATAAATAGATACTATTTCTTGGTACCTGAATATTTAATTCTGCGATTTTAAGTGTTGTTTTCTAGTTATGTTGCTTCCTCCGGTTCTTTTTACTTCAAGATCTGCTTTTCAATTAAGTAAAAATACTTAAGATGTGTGGTCACCTATAATGAACTTATTTAAACAGAAAGTTTCGAATCTTAAAAATAAAACAGTAAAAGATTTCTACCTTGTTTTAAGCCTTACTGGTCTTGGAATTCAGTTTTTTCTTTTTTTTTTTTTTAAGCTTGAACCCAATAACTTTACGAAAACAAAATGTTGGAATTTGTACCAACATTTCACTAACAGATGTTAGGAAGAGTCTCTGTTGGCCGCTTTCTTGAAGTGATTTTTTTTTTCACCTTTCCAGAGTGAGTTTAAAAAGAAAACAAACAAAAAATTGTCATGTAGGTCTGCTGGTTGAGGTCAACAATTGTTTTAAAGTTAGCTACAAAACATCTTTAATAGTTTTGGATGTGTTCCAAAATCACTGGCAGAAGTTCATAAAATGAGGTTAAGAAATGATTATTTCCATAACGGCTAACAGCTCCAAGTCAAGTAATCCCTAACCAAATGAAACCTTTTGTGCTTCTTCCCCCAACTCTAAGAATAAAATTTCTTACATTGTCTAACAATCATCTAAAATATTCTTGTGTGACCAAGGATAATGTAGAATGACTAAGAATAAGTATTTGTATTTAAACACAATGTTTAAATTTACTATACAAGTGTTATTTAAAGTAACACTTTTAATTGGAAACATGATTAGGAAAAATTGATGTGTTACAGAGGTTTTTTGTTCTAAGAGTACATTACAGAGAGTACCATGGTAAAAGCAAATTATAAAAACTGTGGATATGAGTTATTTCACAAGTTTTCAAAAATGAAAATTAATAGCCATGTGGTTTTGACAATCACTAATATACAATTATTGTACTAACAAATATAGAACAGGGCACAGGGCTAGTAGTAACAGATAAAATAATACAATCCAGTATTTATCATGGATAAACATTCATAGGGTAGAAAGTAACCCAATGAAGTAGGAATTAGGAGTTAGGTTAATATACTCATCTATCTCACTATTATTTGACTGTAGTAGGTCTAGGGGGTAAGGAGAGAAGGAGAGGGTAGGGAGTGGGAGAGGGAGGGAGGGGAAGAGAGAGACACACAGACACACAAATCCTTCTGATCTCTCAAAATGGACATTTTGGCCCCTGCTTTTTTTTTTTTTTTTTTTTTTTTAAGATTTATTTCTTTATTTGAAAGAGAGAGAGCATGGGAGCAGGAAGCGGGGCTAAATCCCACAAACCTGGGATCATGACCAAGCCCAAATCAAGAGTCAGACATACCCAACCAACTGAGCCACCCAGGGACCCCTTCTGGCCCTCCCTTTTAATGAGATAAAGGGAAATCATACCAAAGTGCAAGGAAGAATAAAAGATGTGCTTGACTTTAGAGCTACCTGTGGCTGGTGGCGTGGTGAGTTAATGATGACCTAAAGAATTAAAGGGTGATTTTGACTATGAATAAATTTTCCCCTTAAGAACCTAACATCTAAGTAAGATGTGACTCCACTGTGTTAAAATCCTCATTTGACAGATGTGACAATTGAAAGAGGTCCTGGCTCAAGGTCACAACACTGGAAAGCAGAGAAGCAAAGTTGTGTATTTATATCTAGTTAGTTTGGCTCCACAGACCTTTCCTCCTTCCTCTATTCTCAGATCAGCATAAGGCATCGTGAGAAAGTCATATCAAACATGACTCTGTCAGACACTCTGAAGATGGCTTCACATCCATTTTCATTCTTTAGGGCTGTAAAGGTATTATGCAGAGAGTGTATAATTAATTGTTATTTTAACAGAGAAAGTGTTAATAGGCAAATATTTATGGTGAATGAACTGATTTGAATAAAATTTGCATATTTATTATATACTGCACAAAAATTTTATGCCCCCTCCTCTTTTCTGTTTTTGTTTTGATTTGTTTTTTAAGTCATTCAAAAAAAATGATTGAGTTCAAAAAGAATGATTGGTGTGACTTGGCTCAGGTCATGATCCCGGGGTCCCAGGATCAATTCCTGCAACAGGCTCACTGCAGGGAGCTTGCTTCTCCCTCTGCCTATGTTGCTGCCTCCCTCTCTGTGTCTCTCATGAATAAATAAATAAAATCTTAAAAAAAAAATGATTGGTGTTTCAGAATTGTGTATATGGTTGTTTTCATATAAGTTACATGCTTTAGTAAATTTAGGAAAATTTTCAGGGCATCCTCTTACCCAAACAGCTGAATGATTAAATTTGGGGGATTATATTACGTAGAAATAAAATAAATAAAATAACTTCTTATAGTAAAATAAATTCTTAAAAAAAATCTGTAAATGCTCTTCAAGAACATCTTCGAAAATTTAACAGTGGCCTGTGGTATTGGAAAGCCATCAATGGCTGAATTTCTCACCAGGTACTCCCCACTAGAACATGAAAGGAACAATTTTAGGATTCTGAGATCTTTCTCTAATATTCCCCAAGTGGCAATCTCAGCCAAGCACAATTTGCTCACTAGTGGCATTAACTATAGATTTCAGATAGATGGCAATTGTCAACTCAAATCCAGTAAACACTCTCCAGCAGACAAGATTGAAGGAATGTCCTCTTCCAAGATTGATGTTAATAAGAATCACATACTCCGTGGAAGGCGTGGGTGTTGACCATTCTGTGTTCTGCAGGTTCTCCCTGAGATTAAGGTGCCAGGAAGCAATGGCCCTAAAACTTTATTAATGTAAAATAAGAAATCATTACTAAAGATGTCAGATTACAAAATAGACAAATGGTGTAAAAGCAAAGAACACTAAAGCGGAAGAGATAAAGAGTAATAAACCTGAGTGTCTCTCCTCACTAATTGACTCATGCGGTCTGGACTGTGTCTCAGGTATATCCTTTCATTGGAGATGGCACATCAGGTTTTGATAGCTTGATGACATTTTAATTTAAGATTATTCACTGCCCTTTAATCTGAAATTGTAGTTACTAACTCCTAAATCTCAAGATGGCTTTTCAAGATTAAAAGTCCAGAACCATCACCAGTATCTGATAGTTGTATTTCTCAGCAGAAATGGACATATTAGTATAATTGTCAAATAAATAGTTTTTGAGAGCAGATATTATAAATCCTATCTCCAGAGGTGTTTTTTTTAATATTTTATTTATTTATTCGTGAGAGACAGAGAGAGAGAGAGAGAGAGAGAGGCAGAGACACAGGCAGAAGGAGAAGCAGGCTCCTCGCAGGGAGCCCAATGCAGGACTCAATCCCAAACCAGGATCATGCCCTGAGCTAAAGGCAGATGGTCAACCACTGAGCCTCCCAGATATCCCTATCACCAAAGTTTTGATCAGCTCTGGGCAAAGAGAGAAAAGCAAGTTTCTGGATCTGGGTCCTGGTTCAGAACTCTGGTTCTGAATCACCAAGTTGTGAGAGTCTGGGAATTCCTGCACAAAATGTCCTAACAGCTGATACACACAGATTACTCAGTGGCTTTGTGGGTCAGGGGATAGTGAAATGGTTATTGTGCAGTCATTTGATACGTATAAATCCACTTAAGCAACATATGTGAGTAGAACTACCAGCTACTAAGCTCTTTCCACCCTGACCCTATACAGATGTTTGTTTTAAACTCTTTGTACCTCCAGAGTCTGATTTCTCTGCTTTACTGAATGAATTTGGGGAATCACTTTGATGCATGCAATATTTTCATTTTTTGAAAGCACAAACATGCAGTAATGAATAAAAATTGAGTTTTACAGGGATTAGCACAGAATGTCAAACACACTTTCTAATATTTCTAATGTGTCAAATTTATAATCTGCAAAGGAAGTCATCTTTGCATTTCTCAGATGAAGATAGAGTACTGCTAATGTTTTAAATCTTTTTTTGAATTAGAAGATTTATAAAATATGATGAATAAAAACATAAAGGAAGGAAGACTGACCGTTAATTTAATAAGACTTAAGCTCTGGGGCTCTCCCTTGTATGAGCACCCCCTAAGGCCTTAGGGGTTATCCTAGCAACGTGTGCACATTTTGACTGGGTGGCTCAGTTGGTTTACTGTGTGACTCCTGATTTCAGCTTATGTCATGATCTCAGGTTGTAAGATCAAGCCCCACATTGGGCTCTGCAGTCAGCAGAGTCTGCTGGCAATTCTCTCTCTCTCTCCCTCTTCCTCTGCTTCTCCCCTACCCAGTGAATGTGTGCTCACACGTGCTCTCTCTCTCTCTCTCTCTCTCTCTAAAGAACAGCAACAACAACACAAAAGCCAAAAACCAAAAAACTCTCAAGAATAAGATTTTGGGGGACGCCTGGGTGGCTCAGCGGTTGAGCATCTGCCTTCGGCTCAGGGTGTGATCCTGGGGTTCTGGGATTGAGTCCCACATCGGGCTCCCTGCATGGCACCTGCTTCTCCCTCTGCCTATGTCTCTGCCTCTCTTTCTGTGTCTCTCATGAATAAATAAATAAAATATTTAAAAAAAGAATAATATTTTGGGGGTACAATTTTTCTTAGAGCTCTAATAATTCATCTTCACACACAATTATGGGCTGCTTCTTATTAACAGGTTTATTTAGTTTTCTATACTTGACCACCTACAATAAAAAAGTGATCTCCAGAGTTCACTGCCTGATAGATGAACCTTTAAAATATTAAAGATTTTATATGACCAAACACTTAGCATACCTCTACCTTCTCCCTCTCTCTTAAATTTCAATTCTGAAAACATGGGGGTTGTATGAATTTTACTTTTCAACTCTCCTACGGGATGATGATTCATAAAAGCTTATGCCCTTATAGTTTGTCCATATGTTACTAATTAAATTCTGTTACCATAAGTGCTTCCAGAAGAGATTTGAAATCTAAGAGAAACCCTCCCAGCTTATTGTTGCTTCATGTTTCCTTTGATTAGTCTTCAGGAAGCCAAAGGAACAAGAACGATTTCTTGTGAAATGCAAAACATGGAAACAATGGTTTGGCATTTCTTAACTGTCATATTTTACGACTGTCAGGTAAGACTCCTCAGAATTAGTTATCCTGATTTCTCAGGTGCTTTACAACCAAAGAGTACAATTTCCCTTCTCTTTCCACAAACACGGTTCTCTGACTCACTGTTTTTATTTCAAAACTGGTTCTACACATCCAACAGTGAGCTAACACCAAAACCTCCTCTTCAGGGCCAGTCATCTAGACCATAAAAGAAATGGTTTAATGAAAATCTGTGTTATGGATTGAACGTTTGTGTCCACCACCACACTCCCCTACCCCCCGCCCCACACACACACTAAAAAATCCCTGCATTGAAATCCTCATGCCCAGAGTGATGAGATTAGAAGGTGGGGCCTTTGGAAGATGAGTGGGGCCTTCATGAATGGAAATAGCACCCTTAGGAAAGAGACTCCAGAGACCCCCCCCATCTCGGCCTTGGTTGGACCCAACAAGAAAGTGACAGTGCCTAAGCAGGAAGCAGGCTCTTACCAGATACTAAACCTGCCATCACCTTGGTCTTGGAATTTCTAGCCTCTGGAAGTGTGAGAAATAGATATTGTTTCTGAGCTACCTGGTGTATGGTTTTTCCACTGTAGCAGCTTGAACTAAGACAATCTGCATACATTCAAATCAGAGCTGCACCCCGAGTGCAGGGTCAAGAAATGAGTATGTGCCATTAGAGATCCAATTCTTGAAATTTATCCAGATGAAGTATTTAAAAATGGGCAGAGGTATTTGTGTCCAAATATGGTGTAAAAAAGTCTGTTTCCCCCAAATTCAGGTGAGCTTGTTGTTTGATATCCTGTGTAGCATGATGATGACCACATTTGTGACAGAATCAACCAGATATTTTGAAATACTGTAGAGTCAATCTTAGCAATTTTTTGATGAAGTGGTGTCGGAGCTGACTTCTCATCTAATGGGATAAAGAGTTAAATAGCATGGTACAACCAGCAGCACTATTTTCAACAGCTTGGCATTTGACTAAATATTATCTGAAATCAAACAAAAAGCAACATTAGAGTCCAGATGGGTGAAGAAAGGGTAATCTGTTAGAAATGTGGCCCAAGGCTTTATTACAGTTGGGGTCAGAATCATTCCTTGTCTTCAGGAAGTCACAACTGATAGAGATGAAATGAGACCTAGCTAGCTTTGAATACTCAGGGCCGTGAATTACTGGTCACATCGCCTGGGGCAAGCCTCCGCCTTCACCTCCTAAACCTTAGTTTCCATTTAAGTAAAATGCCTTCCCTAATAGTGCCTTCCCTAATTGGCTATAAGATTAAATAAGGTATGTAATTGCTTGGCCTACTTCCAGGCACACAGTAGATTCTCTACAAATACTTGCCTCTGAGCTCTCCCCTCTCATTTGACAGTGCTTTTTTATCAATGTGACCAATGCGAGTTTAGTGTTTTACAAATAATTCCACGATAATCATGTATTAGGATGGATTGCAAAAAATAGAGAATGAATTGCTAGGGTTATAGATTTTTCTCCCTTCTTTCCATGATTAGCACGAAGTCTTCATTACAGTGACTGCTTAGAGCAACAAGTCCTGTGTTTAAACTTGACCTCTTCTTTATGCTTGCTGTGACATATTTGGGACAGCTACAGCCTCTTCGGGCTGTGCCTCATCTTGTGTAAAACCTGATTTATGCCGTTGAAGCCTTCCCTAACTACTTTCATTGACACAGCTCACCACACCGTTCATCTCCATATCACCTTCTACACCTAGCATCTAGGACGACACACTTCCCTAGCTTTCCTTCTCACAGGTCTTATCCTTATTCATCTTCTCCTCTCTGCCTCTCTGCTTTCTCCTTTAATGGGGTGATCCAGGCTCATGGCATTGAACACCCCCAGATATAAACAATTCCCAAATATATACCTCCAGTCTAGATGTCTCTGCTGAACTCTGGACTCAGATTCAAATGCCTATTTAATTCTGCCACTTGAAGGTTTAACAGACATTTCAAACACTATGTCCAAATCTTATCTTTCTCTGTAAAGCTGTCCCACTTACCCCAACTCAGATGATTGCAACTCTATTCTTCCAGTTGTTTGGCCAAAAATTCACACTTATCCTTAATGATTCCAGTTACCATAGCCCATATCCAATTCATCAGCAAATCCTATTAGCTCTCCCTTCAAAACGCATCCAGAATTACCTCTGACTACTTCCATTGCTACCATCTGGTCTGAGCACCATCATCTCTGCCTGGATCCCTGCAATAAGATTCCTGATTGGCTTTCTATTCTTGGATAGAATAGAATTCCTGTCACTCTAAAATCTAATTTCAATGCATCCACTACAGTGATCCATTAAAATGCTAAATCAGATCATGATGCTCTTGCTCAAAACCTAGGGCCAGCTCTCCATTTCCCCCAAAGCAAAAGTAAACACCCTTACATTGGCCCCGAAGCCCTACACAATCTGGCCTCGCTCCCTTTCAGCCTCCTTTCCTGAATTCTTCCCTCCCTCTGCTCCAGGGACATTGGCCTTGCTCATCCTCAAAACAGGCCAGACGAGGCTGCTCCCCACCTGAAAGACTCTTCCTTCAGATGTCTATTGACACTCTTACTTCTTCAGGATTTTGTTCAAAGGACACCCCCATAATGGATTCTACACTGGCCACCTTCTTCCATAGTGCAACCCCAACTCCATCTGACCGTTTTCCTTCCAAACTCCCTGATTTCCTTAATCCTGCTTTGATTTTCTTTTTTTCATAGTGCCTATCACCTTCTAACACACAATATAATGTACTTATGCACTGAAGGCAGGGGCCTTTATTTTCTTACCTATATCCCAAGGATCAAGAATTGCTTGATTTGTAGTAGATACTAAATAAATATTTGCCAAATGACTGGAAACAAAGTTAATTATGGAGAAAATGGAAATGAAATATAAAAAGCTATGCTTAATTTTTTGAATTGAAGGATGAGCTACACAAGATTAATCAATGAAAGATTCTGAAGCAGCTAATCTTGAAATTAAAACCACCTTATCACATCACTGTGTAGAATTAATTTTCATATTGCGCTGCAGCAAAAAATTACATAGTAGTAGCAGCATGCAGTATGTGGAATAGTTACCTAAAATGTGATTTTATTCTATTACTTTTTAAAGGTTTTTTAAAATTTATTCATGAGAGACACAGAGAGAAATGCAGAGACATAAGCAGAGGGAGGAGCATGCTCCCTGGAGGGAGCCTGATGAGGGACTTGATCCCAGGACCCTGGGATCATGCCCTGAGCCAAGGGCAGACACTCAACCACTGAGCTACTCAGATGCCCCTAAAGTGTGATTTTTTTTAATTTTTTAAAAAGATTTTATTTATTTATTCAGAGAGACACACAGAGAGAAAGAGGCAGAGACACAGGCAGAGGGAGAAGCAGGCTCCATGCAGGGAACCTGATGCGGAACTTGATCCCGGGTCTCCAGGATCACACCCTGGGCCAAAGGCAGGCGCTAAACCACTGAGTCACCCAGGGATCCCCTAAAATGTGATTTTAAAAGCCATAAATTACTGTTCTTATTTTTTAAAAGATACCGTTTAAAAATGTAGTTTTAAAATCCTAATTATAATAATACAAGGTAAGTTTTATTTTTTAAAAGTAAAATTACTTGCTTTAAAAGCTTTTTTGATATGTAATTTAAAATAATTTAAAAGTTTTGATGTGTAATTTTAAAATAACTATATATAATATATGTAATATCTATGTAATATATATATAATTATATATATCTATTGTGTGTGTGTGTGTGTGTGTGTGTGTGTGTGTGTGGCATCTTGGATGGGCCAGAATGTCCAGTTATGTAGTCAAACATTATTTTGGATGTTTCTGTGACAGTGTTTTGGGATGAAATTGACATTTAAATGGACAGACCTTGAGTAAAGCAGATGGCCCTTCCTACCTTGGGTGGGCTTCATCCCGTAAGTTGAAGGCCTGAACAGAACAAGAGACTGGCTTCCCCTGAGCAAGAGGTAATTCTGTCAGAAGACAACCATTGGACTTGAACTGCAACATTGGCTATCCCTGGGTCTCCAGCCTGCTGGCCCACTCTGTAGATTTTGGACTTGCCTGCCTCCTTATTACCATGAGGCACGTCCTCAGAATAAATCTTTTTATTTATATACACTTCCCATTGGTTCTGTTTCTCTGGAGAACTCTAATACAAGCACCATCATGAATTACAATAATAAATTAATTTGGGAGTGTCTAATAAAAGTGCGCTTTGCATCTTAGGAGTTCTTTTAGGAGGTTCAGCATGACTTTTAAAAAATGTTTCATTGTCATTTATGTCTCAAGAAAAGTGATCTAGAACAATCTTAAGTAGTCAAACTCTCTCCTCTAAGCCTTAACAAACACTTTCCTCTGAGCCACATCTATATCCTCAGGGACAATGGATAGTCTTCCTTATCCTTTTCACACAGCCTTCTCTTGGAGGGGAGGTGTACACAGGAGTGGAGGCTGTCTCCTCTTCATTAACATTCTCTCCAAAAAAAAAAAAATTCTCTCCAATCTTCAAGGCCTCTTCTCAGTCTTATCACTTCTAGAAAGTTCTCCTGTCAAAGCTCTAAGCAACATCTTGACAAAATCCACTTTGATGAAATTAAGTAGCATTTTAAGACTTGCCAATTTGATAGTTTTTGTGACACCATTCTCTCCTGGTTCTCTTCTCTGATGCTCCTTTCCTTTCTCCTCTTCCTCAGATTGGCCACTGACTCTTAGCATTTGATAGAAAGATGAGGTCATGAAGGTTTGAGAAACATCCAGTCAATATGTTAAACAAGAGTGCCTGGCTGGCTCAGCTGGTAAAACATGCGACTCTTGATCTTAGGCTTGTAAGTTTGAGCCCCATGTGGGGTGTAGAGATCACTTAAAAATGAAATCTTTGGAAGAAAAAGAGTTGAACAAAATTCTCCATTGTAGGAGTTATTAGAGCCTTGAACATGCTAAGGAGCATTGTGACTCTCCAAGGGGAAATATAATTTAGAGCATGAACACTGGAGTAGAATAAGAGAGGAAAAAGCCCAAGAGAAACTTCTGTAGAAGTCTGAGAAGAGGTAAGGGGACACAAGAAAAACTAGGGCAGAATGATGTCACAGAAGTCAGGGGTGGGCAGACTTTCAAGGAGTGTCAACAATATTGAATGTTCCAGGGAGGTCAAGTAAGGTTTTAATGAAAGTAAGCTGTGAATTTAGAGGCTAGCAAATCATTGGTGATACAATGAGAGTAATTTCAGTGGCATGGGAAAGGAGCAGACTGCAGCAGGTTGAAAGGTCATTACAAGAAGGGAGATAAATCCAGATCACCAATTCAAGAGCTTTATGACAGAATCATGGTGAGCTTTTTTTTGCCACTGCAATTGTAGGGACTTGAACATGTTTGTAGCCCATGACTGGAGAGAAGATAAGTTGAAGATCTAGAATGGATGATGGGACACAGGCCCCAAGGAGACTGCAGGAATAGCATTATGGGCACAGGTAAGAAATCAGCTTTCAGTGGGAGGGATGGCTCTTTGGTTCCGGATGGAACTTGCTAAGGATGAACACAAATGTGCACAGGTTTCAATGCAACTGCCTCACTCCTACATGAGGTACCTGCTTCCAACATAATCTGATCAGATTTATTTTTTTTTTAAGATTTTATTTATCTATTTGAGAGAGGGGCAGAGAGAGAGGCAGAGGGAGCAGCAGACTCCCCGCTGAGCAGGCCTTAATGATAACTTCAATAATTCTTTCGTAATATTAAAGGTTTATAGCCTCTTTGCACAAAAATCTAAAAGTAATTTTCACATTGCATAACTAAACTGTCACTGTAACTACATATAAAAGGAAAAAAAAGAAATATATTTTGGTGAAACAGGTGCACATGAACACAGTTATTCTTCGGTGCATTCTAGAGTCATT
Organism: Canis lupus baileyi; assembly: GCF_048164855.1. Taxonomy (NCBI): domain Eukaryota; kingdom Metazoa; phylum Chordata; class Mammalia; order Carnivora; family Canidae; genus Canis; species Canis lupus. Next base: position 25,220,238 of record NC_132867.1, on the reverse strand, counting down.
ATTTTAACATTTTTTCCATTTAATTTTTTTCTCTCACATCAGCTAAAAATTAACCCTGGAAAGGGAAAAACTGCTTCCCTAAAAATAGAATATATAATAAGTTTCCTATCTTCTATAGACTGAAGAATTTACTGCAGTAATGAAATACATGTAATTTGCATCCATTTATTTTAATTGGTTGGTTTTCAGCACTACTGGAACCTCTCTTTTTCTTTCTTTCTTTTTTTTAAAGATTTTATTTATTTGAAAGCGAGAGAGTATGAGAGAGAGAGATAGTGAGAGCACAAGGAGGAGTGAGGGAGAAGCAGAGGGAGAGGCAGAGGGAGAGGGAGAAGCAGACTCCTCACTGAGCAGGGAGGGCTTGATCCCAGGATCCTAAGATCATGACCTGAACTGAAGGCAGACGCTGAACCAGCTGAGTCACCCAGGTGCCCCAGACCCCTTTTTCTAATAAATTTTTGATGCCACTTTACTATCCTGAAACACAATCTATGGATAATATATGTTTATGGGTTTATATGTTTATATGCATATATGTATACACACATATATACATATATATGCATGTATAAAATTTGGAAAGCTAAATATAATGTTCCCTTAATATTAAAGAGAAAGAAAACAATATATAGTAAAATATTAAACACTAGAATACACAATGATAAAGAATTCAGGTATTAGTCTATATTTACAATGTTAAACTGGACTTAAGAGAAGGAGACCAGAAGCCATTCCAAATGGTACAGGAAAATAAAGAACAGGCTTAAAAAAAAAAAAAAAAAGAACAGGCTTACTGTGGACATTGGAATAGAAGCTTGTATATTTAGTTATGCATTAAGGCTGTGCAAAAGAAAAAAATTCTCTTTACAGCTAAATTAGTATAAGCTATTCGCTCAGATAGCTATAAAGTTTTCACTTATACGGACATGAAGTGGGACGGGAAAATCATGAAGGATGCAGGATGAGGGACACAGGAAGTTGTTTATTTTACACTGGCACACAGATATTTATCAGCTCTGGTCTCTGCCCAGCAGGTGTATAGCACCCAACCATCATTGTAACAATCAAACAGGTCCCCAGAACTCCACAACACACCCCAGGGCAGTAACCCCCATTGGTAGCTCCCCATCGAATTCCTTGAACACACACTTAGCTAATCGAAACCTAAAAGCTTTGCATTACAAACTGAGTGTTCTCCACGTACACAGCTATCACATGGCCTATAAAGTTAATTTTTTTGAGAGTAAACCTATGATCACCCACATTCCATAGGTGGTACTTATTCTCACAGTGAAACCTCAAAGGAGGTACTGGAGAGGACCCAGGATTTTTTGAGGCCTTTTTGGTACCTTTCAGTGGCTTTTCAATTCTGTTATTTTCTCTCACCTCTTTTGATTTTTAATTACTCCCTGCTCCCAATCTAAGCCCAATATAATTCTTCCTACTCACAATATGCTGTATTTCAAAGGATAACATTTTTAACGAAGAAACATTTAACCAATTTTGATGATCGAACTGGGATAACTGGTGTCTCTTAAGTCTTATCTGTCAAGAATACTATGCCTGAAGATATTTCTTTCTTTCTTTCTTTTTTTTTTTTTTTTTCAGGCATGTTCCCCCACATTCTTAAATGATTTTAAAGCTCTCTGATCCAAATCTTTAATAAAAATCTTTGAAAAGGCACACATATTGCGAAATCTTAACCCAGTTTTCTTTACCTTCAAAGATATAACACAGACACTCATCTTAATTAAGCTGCAAGTGCCTGAAGCCTAATTAGGAATCCTGGACTCAACATTCTGAAGAGTCCCAAATATTTTCTGACTGATCCTGTTCCCATGGAAACTAAAGTTGGGAAGTAGTAAAAGCCAGAAGAAATTACAAAATAGTACCACAGAAACTAGCTAAAAGAGTTATTCTTCATTTCAAAGTAAAGGAAAAAAAAAATCCCTTTCTCCTACTATCAGATAAAACATAGCAATTTAAAAGGTACTACATATAAAAAATTTAGGAAGTGTGTGATATATGAAAATATTTATTTTTGCTTAGGACAATATTCATGTTTTTCTTTTGATATTAACTTCTAGGAAAAAAGCCAGAAAATTATGGGGACTTTTTCTATTTTCCTTTTAAATGATCTGTGATGCTACAGTGTGACTAAATTTGATAATAAATCCCTCAACAATATTAGCTGAGCTCATGTTTGGGTATTTTTCCCTTTTAGCTAAACAATATTTTCAGATCATGAAATATTTATTTAGGGCTTATGGCTAGCAGTGCTTTGATTTCAACTTGAGTTGTGAATGCAGAAGGCATGTGTATATGTTAAGAAACAACCAAAAGAAAAAAAGAAAAGAAACAACCACGCTACAAATATACTAAATTTGAGTCATTACCCACATGCTAAATGGAACACTCCAATTATTTTCTTATTATGACAGAAAAAAATGAGCCATCCTTGCAGTGCCCCTGCGGGATACCATATGCTGATTTTAAATCCATACAGGACAAGACAGAGGCTCCCTCTCTTCTCCTGGTGCCTTTATAAGAGAACACCAGAAAAGAGCACCTTCGATCGTCCCTGAAAATCTCCTCAGCCTTTTACCTTTCCTTATACTTTCCTCCTCTCCCACGTAGGATCTGGGGTCAGCAGTTCTAACCTCTTCAAGTCTTGCCTCTGTGTATCCCTACAAATATTCCAAGCCTCTGCTTCTCATTTCTGAAACCCTGATAACAATAGTCCTGGGTACCTCATTGGAATGTTAACAGGAGAATCAAGTAATACAATTCTTTGTCAATCATAAAGTTCCTTTCAAATGCTAATTTTCTCTAGTTTTTTAATCCCTCAGGTTAGTCATAGCTTCACTCTGATCTCCCATCATTCTTCTGGCCTCCAGATAACAACTGACTTGGCAAAATTCCTCCCTGCTTCCATGACACTGGTTCTGTTCTTGTCTATTATTTCCCTGGGCACTTTCTCTTCATTGTCTCTGCTCTTTTGTATTCTCTAACTGAGCACATTCTCCAGAGTTCAGTCCTCTGCCCCTACTACGAATCAACCTCTGTGTATTCTCCCCTAGAATGTCTTCTCCTGGCGTGAATCTACCTATTTTTGTTTACCACTTAAGTACGGGGGATAGGTACAGAGAGAATGGATGCTTTCATCCTCTTTCCAATGCTCTAAAGAGACATTTTTAGTTGGATATTTTGTTGTCTCCTGATATATACAAAATAATCATTCCTTCTCAATTTAAGCACTATGACTTCTCTGGTTCTTCAAATTTACAAACTTGAAATGAACGGTTTTGATATCTTTGATGTCCCTCCATCTTTCTCATCAACCACTAAATCTTACAAATTTCTATTTTGAATGTCTTCCGGATTTAAGTGTTCCTAAATAATTTTGGCAGCTGTTGCCTTAATCCTCTACCCTTTTACCCAATACTTGGGCTATAGTTACCTCTTGCCTTCCAAGTCTATCCTATATGTAAGCCTCAAAATTATTGTTTACCCTAAATACCATCTTTTTGGTATTTTTGGTATATTGCTTCACTGTTCAAGACTTCTGGCAACTTCCTGATGACGACTGCATCAAATAGAGACTTTATACATAATATACAATCAACTCCATGAATACCAAGCCATTTCTTGTGCCTTTTCAAAATAAAGCTCTGTGTTCTAACCAATAAGAAATCTGAAAGAGGCAGTTTAGAATGAAAACAAGTTCTCAACACCACACAAAATCATTTTACCATCTAAGTATGGTACATTTTTTTCCCAGTTGAAAACAAAATGTTAAATTATGAAGAACTCTAATCATCATTATCAAACCCCCTCATTTTACAAATAAGGAAAATAAGATCCAAAGAAAATAGTTTTCTAAAGCCTTATCAAAAACGAAGGGCGGAACTGACACAATCTTAGTTCTTTGCATCTCAACCTCCATTTTATTTATACCATACATTTTGCTTCTTTGTAAATAAGTAGCATTTATGGTTTGAAGTTTAAGGAGATCCTTGACCCTCCAATTGAGACATTTTACCTAGACTTTTAACTTACAAATGTAAGAATGTACCACTACCAAATAGACTGAGAACTCCATAATTTATAAAATTAATCAATTTAAAAAGTGAGGGTGATTCTACCCACCATCCCAGTCAGTGTGAACATGCCTCCGAGTTCTGTCATGGAAAATGTAACTGATATCTTTCAGGTAAAAGATGAGTAACCATCATTCCTTGGAGAAAAAAAAAATACATTCAACACACTTATTGGTGAGATAACTTTGCTCTCTAGAAGAGGTATTTCTTCCAGATGTCCATCAACAGATGAATGGATAAAGAAGATGTAATATATAATACACACACACACACACACACACACACACACACAAAGGAATACTACTCAGCCATCAAAAATATTGAAATCTTGCCATTTGAAATGACGAGGATGGAACTAGAAGGTATTATGTGAAGCAAAATAAGTCAATCAAAGAAAATTATAATATGATCTCATTCATATGTGGAATTTAAGAAACAAAACAGAAGAGCATAGGGGAAGAGAGGGAAAAAAATCAAACAAGATAAAATCAGAGGGGGAAACAAACCATAAGAGATTCTTGATCACAGGAAACAAACTGAGGGTGGCTGGAGGGGAGGGGGATGGGATAATTGGGTGATGGACATTAAGGAAGACACATGATGTAATGTAATGAGCACTGGGTGTTATATAAGAGTGATGAATCACTGACCTCTACCTCTGAAACCAATAATACCTTATCTGTTAATTAATTGAATTTAAATTTTAAAAAATAAAAATAAAATAAACAATAGAAGTTATTATTTCTGTATCCCATTTCTAAAATTATTTGTCCTTTTATTTTCTAATAATAAAAAATAAATTTCCTCAAATCTTCTAGTCTATGTAATGAAAAAGGCTGTCTTGACTGATCTCATCATCAGTGAGAGATTTTAGTAGTCACCAAAGATGAATAGTTGAATATGTGGAATGGTGCAAGCTAGAGGGACATGACTTGTTTGTTCACATAGTTAGGACTCTATATATAAATTCTATTAGAGGAGTATGATGCAGTCTTGCTTCTATGATAAAAGTAAGAGGTAATGGGATGAGAAGTGAAGTGGAACTCCTGCCTCTATTAACGTCTATATCCTCTTGCTCATGAATTCAGGGTGTATTTGGGGAAAATGTTATCCCATATAGAAATTGCTTCTGACATAAATGACTACAATGAGAGTGTGCATAAGCTGCTGACACAGGCTCTGGGCAGCCTCTAAATGCCTTTAATTCTTTCATTCTTCCCCCACAACCAGAGTCTTCTCTAGAGAATCCCTAGAGCTTTGGGGTCTTCAAGGTTAAAGGAACTCTGGGAAATTAGATCTTACAAAGACCTCATTTGGAACTTGATATTAAGTTTTAATGATATAGATTTGAACATTAAATGAATATTTTAGAAAATGTGAGCAGTTTCAAAATGTGCTTGAGTTGGTATGTTAAATGCTAGATAGGCCCTTCCTCCCCCAAACAAACAAACAAACAAAAAAACCAAAAAAAACCTGAAGTAGTCTCTCCTGTTGTTTGGAAGAGCCAGAGGGTTGACAAAAGAGGCTTGATTGGACTGGCTTCCGTTAAGTAAATGCAAGAGAAAATTTTTAAATTTAATCAACTCCCTTTTTTACATTCACCTTTTTTTGTTATCAGTCTATGACTGTGACATGCACTCATCTAATGGGTACTTTTACATTTTAGGGAATAAAATATTAAAGTCCCTTTCAAAGGAACTGAAAGGTCCTTGCTACATTATGAAGAAAAACATAGCTGTTATGCAGATTTACTAACAGACTTTGCTGTATCTTTGAATACAGGATCTTTGAATTCAGTTAATGACAGGGTGTTTTGTTTGTTTTCAGGCACTTTATTTTTCCATTAGTGTGAAACAGACTAGCTAGATTAAAAAGGGGATTATTCAAATAGAATTTGAGTTTTTTTATACTGACTGCCCTGGTTCAGTAAGGTACAGAGTTTAAGAGAGCAGATATTTCAAGTAGACTTACTTTGGTCTGTTTATTTTCTCTTTAAACCAGTAGATTCTAAGGTGGATTGTCCAATAAAACCCAGAGGGCAAAGAAAGGAAATACTGAAATTTTAATATTTTTATCACATTTTTCTCTTTTCATGGGTTTAGTTATTTTATGAAAAATTTTCTTTTTCTTTTTCTTTTTTTAAGATTTATCTAAGTAATCTTTACACCCAACATGGGGCTTGAACTCACAACCCCGAGATCAAGAGCCACTCACTCTACCAACTGAGTCAGCCAGGTGCCTCTATTACAAATTTTCAAATACACACAAAAGTAGAGAGAACAGAATTATAGACTCCATATATTGATTATTTGGATTCAACAACTATAAAGGCTGCCATGTTTACTTCATCTATCCTTTTTGTTGTTGAGAAATTTTAAATCATATACATCAATCAATTTTCTTTATTGTTTTAGGAGATATCAATACAAATTAAAGTCCTATGGGCCACAATAACATTAAAATAACAAATTATAATTCATTCCTTAGTATAATCGAATACCCTGCCCTAATCAGATTTGCCTTATATCTTTTTTGAATTGGGATTCACATTGCAGCATTACACTTGCTTCTTAGGCTTTTTGTCCTATTTTGTTTTTAATCCAGAGTTAACCTGCCCTTTTCTCCTATTTGTTGACTTGTGGAAACCTAGCAGTTATTCTGCAGAACAACCCACTTTCTAGGTGTGTCTTTAATCTGTGCATCTACCTTCCTGTAAAAAGAAGATACCTGCCTAGAGGCTTGATTCAAATAAAGGTCAATTATTATTATTTTTTGAGGGATGAACACAAACACTACATAGGGAATGCTATGCACTTGCTGTTGTATTACACGATTGGCCGACTTTTAATGATGCTAAGATTTATCAGTGGTTTTAGGTGATAACAGACTGGCCATTCCATTTGAAAGGTCCCTGTCAACATTTTGTCTAATTTTTAATAATTATATGATGAACCAATGACATGTTGCAAGATGATGATTATTAGATTCTATTGTTTTTCCTATTATCTTTGCACATTTACTAGCTTGACTTCTATAAAGAAGAATTTTCTCTATCAGTCAAGGTTATATGTTATATACACAAACATAAGGAAAGCAGGCTTACTTCTGTATTTTGATTGTTAAAAATTGGGGAAGGAGTCATTGACATAGTTCTAATGGTGACCAAAGTGTAATGATTGTGGGTTTTTTTTTTTTAATCTATTGACTCTCTCTTTTAAGTGTCTGTAATTTTTAAATATTATTTTTTATTTTTTAAATTCATTTATTCATGAGAGACACAGAGAGAGCGAGAGCGAGAGCGAGAGCGAGAGAGAGAGAGACAGGCAGAGGGAAAAGCAGGCTCCATGCAGGGAGCCTGACATGGGACTCCATCCCGGGACCAACTGATCCAAGATCAGGCCCTGGGCTGAAGGCGGCGCTAAACCACTGAGCCACCAGGGCTGCCTTAAGTGTCTGTAATTAATACACTTAAGAAATAGGTTCGACATCTTTAAATCAGTTGCCTTCAACTTGTTTTTTCATTTTTGATTCTCAAATTGCCTCTAATTTGGTCAAAATGAGCCTTTTTTACGTTGATTCCTGTGTCCTTTAGACACGATCCCATTAGCTTTGGGAGATTACTTGCTTTCTGTCTGGCACAACAAAATAAATGTTTCCAGACTCCTATCCACCCAACCCTAAACATGGAATCAGATGCTCCTCTACAGATCCCTGGTCACTACTAGCGTGGAATGGTATTCAGAGATCACAATGTGTATGCTCATTTTTATGGTGCTGTAGGATAGATTTTATTATTATTCCCAACTACTCATTCCCTTCCCACTTACTATCACATGATATCCAGGGCCTCCTGGCAGGTAGGATACACTTCCTCAACCCAGTAGCAGGTTTGGCCATGTGATTGCTTTGACCAATAAACATATACCCTGGTAAGCGAAAGCTTGAAGGCTAATATAGTTCAATCTGTCTCTGGCTTTTTCCTTGACCACAAGAACTATCTGTCCCAAACAGGTTAGCTCCTTGAGCCTGGGGCCTAGGATGAGAAAAAGACATGCAGAGCAGAGATTCTGCAGCTGACATGGAAACACTAAAAGGGGATGTAAGCAAAAGTAACCTGTCCAATGACTGAGATTTTTAGGTTATTTGTTACTTCATTAAAACTAACTGATACAGGTCATTATTTCACCTAGAACTTTTTAGGAGACAGAGATAGGAAATATGCAGTTTGGGAAAGAAAAAAAGCTTTAGTTCATACGGATTATTTCCAATTCAAATACACATGATAGGACTTTTACTTTGTTTTAAAACGTAATATTTGTATCTTTTTTTTTCCTTCACTGATAATCTTAATATTTAGGTCATTACAGTTATTGATTTGCATTATCCTGCAGTATAATTTCAAAAATAACACCCTTGTTTCAAATTATTTTCATTTAAAAATGTATTTGCAGCTTTAATTATCCTTAAAATAAATTCTCCTACTTAGTGGAATATTACATTCTAAGCTCAGACTGGAATAATTCTTTCCTCTGCATGGTTATATCGCTGGTTTGATACACAGTAGGTTTTTTTTTTGATACACAGTAGGTTTATTTCTTTCCACTTGTTTTCAATGTTTAGGATGGCTGTTTTAGTGAATTTTTCTTTGAAACAGACATTTTTGTTTTTACAACCAAATCTATGTAGTAAGTTATTAAAAGAAATCAGCTCCATTTCTGCCCCTTTCCACCCATTGTGAGTGGTCTTCATTTAACCTTCCAGTATTTCTTTCTTACATAAAATGCAACGTGCTACATTATACTATTCTGCACTTGCTTTTCTCATTTGTGATACCTATACCTGGAGATCATACTCATTCCTTTTTACAGCTCCATTGCATATCATTCTGTTATTTATTTATTTATTTATTTATTGGAGATTGTGGGCATTTGGTTGTTTTCAATCTTCTTTATAATAAATAAATAATTTTGAAATAAGCAATCCGATTCATCAATCATGTTTTTTTGTTTCATTTACCTTTTTTAAAATACAGCTTTGCAACAGGCTCCCAGTAGTGGGGTGGATGAGTCAAAGTAGACATACAATTTTTCTACATATTGCTGAATTTTTCTCCATGGCAGATAGATCACTACCCAGCCCCTCAGCAGGGAGAGGGCCTGTTTGCACAGAGCTTCAATAATAGAGGATGCAGATGAGTTATGTGTTTTTGCTAATCTGGCAGGGAAGAGAGGTTATCTTTGTGACAGTTTAATTTGCATTTAAGTGATGTTGAATGCAGTGTCATATCTGAAGAACTATTAAAATTTTTCTTCTGGGAACTCTCTGGGGTTTGTCCTGTATGCATGCCATTTTTCCATTTTATTCTTTATATTTTTATTTTCTTTCCAGTTTTAGGACTTGTTGTATATCAGTGGCAATACTCTTTGGCTGAGATTTAAAGTGCAGATATATTTTTCCCAATTAGTCATTTGTCTTTCGATTTGTGTGTGGTATTTTATTTTTTTTCATGCAGATATTCTTTTGATATATAGTTTATAGAAGAATACATCCATGCTTTGGGGTTTTTTGGGGAGGGGGATGAATTTATTACTTACTGACATTTAGAGTTTTGATCCATTTGGAGTTTATCATGTACACTCAGAATCAGATCCATTTTCTCTCAAATGACTACCCAATTGTAACAATATTTATTACAGTTTTTATTACAATATTTTATTACAGTTTGAGAGACTCCTATTTTATATATAGATAGGTAAGTGGAAAGATACATCTCATAGCTATACTAAATTTCCAAATGAATTTGGGCCAATTCCTGGACTTTATATTTTATTCTATTGATCTGTCAGTCTATTCATATACTAGTCTCACAGTGTTTTAATGATAGAAGTTTTATCAATTGCTGTAGTATGGGACAATCATCACCTCACTTCTGCCCAAAGACATTACTGCTGATTTATTTTTCATTATCTCACTTGTTTGATACTTATTTTATACATCTTTTATAATTAATGCAATAATATTGATACAGAAATATGTGTATATAATTCATTACCAAAAATGTATGTTGGGGCATATGTTCTTTTTTTATTTAAAGATTGTATTTATTTATTCATGAGAGACACACAGAGAGAGGCAGAGACATAGGCAGAGAGAGAAGCAGGCTCCTCACAGGGAGCCCCATGTGGGACTTGATCCCCAGACTGGGAGTCATGCCGTGAGCGGAAGGCAGACACTCAAGGTGTCCCAGGGGCAAATGTTCTTCTTAAGAGAAGTAGGACATGGAATAAAAAAAGTCTGAAGGACCAGTGCTCCAGGCAGTGTTTTTTTGAACATTTTGGCAGATTTTCTGGGAGAATAGCACACCAGAGCTGAAAATCTCAGGATGCATCTAACCCTGGCATTTGCAATGAGAGACTACCCTTGGACCTAATTGATGAGTCACCTGGATCCAGAAGAAACTATTCACTGATAATAAGCAGGTGTCAAGATCCCTAAGAAGATAGGACTACTGGACACGAATGCCTAGGAAAACCATCTTTGGTTGTAAATAAGGATTGGGCCCTCCCCTCTCTCTTAATAAACTTTTACCTATTGTGGGACATGGATTGCTAGGGTATCAACAGAGTGGACCACGAGGGGAAAGTCTGGAATCCCCTGTTCCACAGAGTACTTTTACAACTCTCTAACATCCTGTGTTGAATTTTATCTCAGGAGACTTGAAAGGAGGTATTGTTTGATTCATCTGGGCTTTTAATTCATCTGAGCTTTTAATCACTAATTCAAGAGGAGCTTATATGGGTTTTTCATTTCGTTTTGTTTTTGTTTTTTATAATACACAATGGCATTAGGCAATCAGCAAAATTTCTTAAAACTCTGTAAGGCAGGCCAGTCTCTATATTACCATGTAACTCTAAACTCTAGGGAGGCTACAGATTATGAGGGAGGTGGGAGTTCTAAGAGCAGTAAAATTATTTACTTATTATTTATTAGGGAAAATTAATTTTACGTATGTCTTAGGATTCCCTAGTATTAAAATGTAATTTTAGGAGGCTAAGAAACAAATAAACATTAAACTCCAGGTTACTCCCTTCTATTCATTGAACTATCAGAGAATCATCATGTGCCAGGCATGATTCTAGGTGCTAGACACAATGATGTATTGTCTCTGTCCTTGACAAACTGGCAATCCAGAGAGAAGCACATGTAAACACAGTTAGCAGTAGCCCAATAAGTACTGTAAGGGAAGCAGGAACATACCAAGAGCACCAGGAGTATAATAATATGTGGTAGACTTTGGCTCTGAGGAATGGATGAGCTGGGGAGGATTAAGAGAAGGTATTTGGGGCACCTGGGTGGCTTAGGCATCTGTCTTTGGCTTGGGTCATGGTCCCAGGGTCCTGGGATCGAGCCCGGCATCTGGCTCCCTATTTATCTGGGAGTCTGTTTCCCCCGCTCCCTCTATCCCTTCCCCTGCTTGTGCTCTCTCTTTCTCAAGGAGATAAGTAAAATCTTTTAAAAGAGAGAGAGAGAAAAGAAGCGGGTTAGATCTTCAGGGAGTAATTGCATTTGGCACATGGAGAAAATTTCAACAATGATAACACAACAGCAGAGAAAATGGCTGGGAAGGAGAAACATTGTCTAAAACATTTTATCTAAAATAGTAGTTCACTCCCTTAACACACACCCACACAGGGTGCAAAAGCATCTGACTTGTTCTGGGACCAAAAGCATTGTTTGGGGCCAAAGTACAATGATCCACAGCTCCCATCAGCTTAGGTACAATTTTTATCCCATTTTTAAAAAAGATTCTATTTATTTATTTGACACAGAGAAAGAGAGAGAGCCCAAGCATAAGCCAGGGGGCAGGGCAGAGAGTGAGAGAGAGAGAAGCAGGCTCCCCACTGAGCAGGGAGCCCAACCAGCTTCATCCCAGGACGCTGGGATCCTGACCTGAGCCTGAAGGCAGACGCTTAGCTTAACCGACTAAGCCTTCATCCTAAGCCTTTGTCCGAGGCGCCCCTTTATCCCATTTTTTAATGACATAGCTGACTGCATGTTTAGATTATTGGACAAACAGACCCCTGAGTTATCATTTATTCCACGGTAGGAGCTCAACTTCTGATTAGAATCCATTCCTATTTTAAAGTGCCTGTAGAGCATTTTATATATATATAAACATTAGCACAATTCTTCCTTTTCAAATTTAGCACTTTCCCAGCAGTTCAACATGTTCCCTTTTTATTTGCGGTCATTACTTCTTCTTTGGTCTCCTTTCAAAATAGCATCGGCTTGCACTTGTCCCTAAGTCTCAGCCGCTGCTGGTGTCGGTCTTCTCTGGGCGTTGGCCCCTTACCCTCTACTTTGGGCTTTTTTTTCCGCAGTATCCGAGTTGGAATTTTTTCCTTTCTAGATTTGGTCGCTGGTTTGGGAGTTTATGTCCTTCTGTTTTGTTATATTCATTTTGTTTCCCTACTTACTTTTGTTGGTTTTAACTAGAAGGTAGCCCCTGCTGCACTTTGGCTTAAGGAATTTAAAGGCCTCTGCAAGATGTTACCGTGAGTCCTGTTTGTGAGACAGAGCTCTGGGTTGTGGCTTAATTTACTAGTAAAAATAAAATTTTTGCATGGGGTGCCTAGGTGGCTCAGTTGGTTAAGCTTCTGTCTCTTGGTTTAGCTCAGGGCAAGATCTCATGGGATGTGGGATCAAGCCCTTCCACACACCCCCCAGGCTTTGCACTCAGGAGGGAGTCCACACTTGGCCTTGGAGAATCTCTCCCTCTGCCCCTTTCCCCACTCACGTGCTCTCTCTCTTTCTCTCTAATGTAAATAAGTAAATCTTTAAAAAAAAAAAAAACTAAATATATTTCTGCAGGAAGGCACAGAATATCATATATAATATGATTTGATTTGTTGGAAGGTGCAGAACAATAAGCACAGTAAATTTTGATTTTTAGTGTGTGTGTTTTTTAAGATTTTATTTATTTATTCATGAGAGACACAGAGAGAGGCAGAGACATAGGCAGAGGGAGAAGCAGACTCCACCCAGGGAGCCCGATGTGGGACTTGATCCCAGGACCCTGGAATCACAACCTGAGCCAACCAGGTGCCCCTGATTTTTAGTTTTAAAGAAACTATACAGGTATGCTCCTATAGGCTGGAACTATATTTCCCCCCCCAATTTTTCTGGAACTATATACAAAAAACTTAAGAGTGAGTTATCTGTAAGGAGTAGAATAAAAGTCAGAGGAGTTATTTTTCATTTCTGTACTGTTGGAATTTACCCTATACATACCTTGTTTTTAATTAAATGTGTAAGTAAATGCATTCAACAATGATCTACTTTTGTCTCTGATTATGCCCTTGAAGTATTTAACAAGTTTTTACAGTGTGAGCAAAACTAAAACTGAAAACAGCAAGTGACTGCTTTGACAAAAGGAGAATAAGTGAACTGGGAATGCCTAGAATAAAGGAGAAAGACCAGATTAGGCTTTTTCACTCTTTACCAGTTTAAAAACAACTCAGTCCCAAACTCTCCCTGTGAAAAATTTTGAAACCCAAATGAAACAGAAAATCTAACAAATAAAAACTGACATAATGACATAAGAAAGTGAGAGAAAAAGGCAAAATTCTTCAGTTAAGAACTAAAACTCCCATCTGTTAAGATCACAAGGATTCTTGAGGTGCCTGGGAGGCTCAGTTGGTTAAGCATCTCCTCATGATTTCAACTAAAGTCATGATCTCAGGATCCTGTGTCAGCCTCTACGCTCAGTGGGGAGTCTGGTTGGGGATTCTTACTCTCTCTCCCCCCCCCCCAAATAAATAAATCTTAAAAAGAAAAAAAAAAGATCACAAAGATTCTTGCTTAGTACTATTTGAGCCAAGACAGTGGAGAGCTAAGAGAATAGCTCTTGAAACACTTTCATGGGACTAGGTCCAGTGGTTCTTTGCTTCTCTGTTCATAAAATGTGGCAAACATTTCCAACCCCTTCACTGCCTGAAGATTCCAAGAGTAGGAGTCTGTGGTCCTGGTAGCAAGCATTCATTTGAGCATACTCTTTCTTCCTCTTTCTCTCCTTTGGTCCCTCTCTCCTCCTTCTCTCTCCACCTCTATCCCTCTATCTCTCTGCATCTCTCATACATGCACACCCTCACACACTTAGTAATACAGAGGGCCACTCTTTTTCCCCATCAAATCCAATCTAATCACCCGCCTAAGGATGGCCACATGGGAAACAGGTAAAACAATACCAAGGGAAGACAAAACCAGGGGTGGGAAAGAGAATAATACTGAAAGAGGATAAATAGTGGTCCCAAAGTTTCATGTTTAGATGTTGGGAACTGAACAGGAAGCTGGAAATATTTGCAGTGTACACAATTCTTAAAAATTCCTTAAAAACCAAAGAACCATTTTTCTCAAATCCCTGATTAAATTTAACTAACTAAATTTCAGATATAAAACAATTTCCTGTGGGTGAATGTAAATGTCTAATCAAATATGTGCATATACATATTTCAATGAGCCACAGAAAATACTTCCTATTACTTAAGAAGTAGCCTGGACCACTCCAATAGCATCTCACTGGGCTCCCCACTTCAACATCCCACCCACCCATCCTGCCCATTCTCCACACTTCCATCCACTGTGTTCTCTTTGAAAGGCAAATCTAACTGATACTCAGTGTTTAAAAAGCCTTCAATGGCTTCTCCTAGTCTTTTTTAGGATAAATTCAAAATCCTAGATATGACCCACAAGGCCCGCTTTCCACCTGGCGGGGACCTTTCATCCTCCCCTGTCCTCCATGCTCTGGCCATACGGAACTTCTTCCATTCCCTGCTTGCTTTTCCCCAAGTACCTCTGTGCAACACTGTTCCCTCCGTATCTGAAATGGTCTCCCCACTCCTTTACTTGTCTAGCATATTCTTTTCATGTAGATAGACAGGTAGCTACAGATATACATGCATGAGTATTCTGTAATAAAACTTTAAAAAATATATTTCAAAATAAAATCTTTAAATAATAAAAGTAAATAAAACTGTTTAAACTAGAATAAACTTATGAAACAGTTCATTATCTGTGTTTGGAATAGGACCCTCATAACTGTAGGAAATCCATTATAAATGATTATATGAATATTTAACTCCACCACCCCCAAATGTTATCAACAATAACAGTACAAGTTTTCTAAGTGTGCTAGACATGTGTACACATTTAATTCTCCCTACTTCTCTACAAAGTAAATCTATTATTGGGATTATCACCATTACAGATGGGTAAACTGACACACACAGACCAAATAGCTCATAGCAGATCCGTTAGCTGGTAAGTGCACACAGAACTCAGCATCAGAGCACATGTTCTTTACTGCTACACTCTGTGATCTGAAATATAACTCAAAAAATACAGTTCTCTATCACTATAAATTATAATTTAAAGGTAAAAGTTGTGGTCACTCCATGGGGTCTAGAATATTCTTGGCTACAAGGCTGATTACACATTACTGGGCACACCCTAATTTTGGTTGGGGTGATGGTTTCCCAGAGATGTCTACATCCTAACCCCAGGAACCTATAAACGTGTTACCTTACATGGTAAATATGAATTAAGGTTGTAAATAGAATTGAAGCTGCTAACCCAGCTAACTTTGGGATGGAAAGATAATCCTGGATTACCTGGGTAGGCCCAATGTAAATATAACGGCCCTTGTAAGTGGAAGAGGGAGGTAGAAAAGAGAGAACAAGATTTATGGCAGCCTGGCACCACTGACTTTGAAGCTGGAGGGACAGGGCCCCGAGCCAATGGCTTCTAGAAGCTGGAAAAACAGCTGGTTTTCCCCTGGAACCTCCAGAAGATAGCTGCCCTTCCCATACTTTGATTTGAGCCAAGTGAGACCTACTTCAGATTTCTGGCCTCTAGAACTTTCAGATAATAAATCTGTGTTGTATTAAATTTGTGGTAATTTGTTTCTGCAGCGATAGGAAAACTCATACAGTTGGATTGTTTTTCTGAGTTCTGGTCATGTGAACAGTAACACCTCCCAAGAAAACAGTACCCAGTGTTTTCTTTCTCTGTTTCTGCCAAAGAAAGCACTTGACCTAGATTCTGATTCCCCTTTTCTGTCTTCACCTTCATCTTCCTCAAAGCATCAATGTGGCAACACAGGTATACTGGAGTACTGACTCAGCAGTGTTATGGGATGAAAAGGTTATTTTAAATAATGGCCTTTACAGATTGCTTCTGGCTCAACTTCAATACAGTGGCTCTAGCCTCCAGAGTTCAAAACATCTTCTCTACAGAAACCATGGGTAGAGCAAACATATGTAAATGCACAGAGGCTCCTCTCATTAAACTGCTCTGGTGGAAGGATAATGAGTGTTTTCAGTCTTAAGGAATTTACTTTTCTCTTTATGCTGATTTTTTGTTTTAGACTTCTTCCCTTTGAAGGCCATTTCTGTTTCAGTTTTAAAACCGTTATCAGGTCTACCAGTAAGCCCAACCTGACCTTTATTCTCATCAGATAATTAAGATCATGCCAGGATGGAACTTGTTCTCTGCAGATGATGCTTTGTTCTTAACAATGTTTACAGAGGGCAGAATTTTCCTGGCACTGGTTCCCTGGAGTGCTCTTTTGGGTCAGTTCCACTACTGGGGCAGAACTTTGTGATTTTGCAGAAGATCTGACTTCTCCCTCCTCCACATTCCTTATCAGTTGATGAAATATTACAGACTCAGGCCAAGAGGCCTGGCTTGGGTTCCAGTCCAGATTTGAAGACCAACTGCTACCAGCCAGGTAGTGTCAAGAACAGCACACTGCTCTCATTAACATCTAACTGCTTGGCTTAAATGTCACCTCAGAGAAATCTGACACCTCACCTATTTGGCATTAGTTAGGGCGTCATGATTTATATTGCAATTATTAATTCCATCCATCCATTTCTTCCACCTCATTCCCTTCCTATCTGATCAACAGGTATCTATTTACACCTACTATTCATCAGGCACTTTGCTTGGCACTGTACATACAGTGGGGAGCAACTATAAAGAAATTCCTTCCGTCATGGAGTTCCCATTTTAGTGGTAAACAAAAATATAGTTTCACTAAACACACAAGTAAATGTCCATATTTCAAAAGGTACACTGAACTCATAGTCCAAATAATGGCGGCAGCAGCGACTACAAAATTCTTCCAAACTACTAAGAAAGAAATAAGAATATGGACAAATAAAAATAAAAGGAAAGAATGGAATACGTATGGTATTATATATAATAGGATCAGAACAAAAGGGTGGTACAGTTATATTTGGGATGGATATTAAAAAGAGGAGTCTGTAATTAGAGAATAAGAAATCCACAGTCTTTTTTTGAATTTTGAATGAAGATAGTGGAAAGGGTTAAGTGCTCAGCTAGAAAAAGAGAGAAGTCCAATTATCTATGGAACAATTTCTCAGATCTTCAAACCCCAGTTCCATTCTTTTCAGTCTCCATAAATGATGTTGCTTGAGCCTTGAGGGTCATGAACTGTAAGTTGAAGATATGTTCTGTCTCATGCATTTGCTGAGAACTTAAAAAGAGAATATTCAAGAAAGTCCGTAGTACTGTTTTTGGATCTCAACATGAAACCTGAGTAGACAAATCACAAATAGGACTGTGGAGTGAAACTCAGCCCTGAAAAACATTCTTGTTTTTCAATAACACTCTTCAATAACACCTACACCTTGGTTTCTCCCATCCAAGTACTAACTAGGCCTGACCCTGCTTAGCTTCCAAGAGCAGATAAGACAAGGCTTGTTCAGAGTGGTATGGTGGTAGACGTACATCTTGGTTTCTAACACCATTCTCCAATAAAAGGAACCAGGGCTTTTTGGAGAAATGGCCAATCCTAGGCCTGGAGCAGGAAATATACAAGATCAGCCTGAAGCATTCTGTGTTACCAGAAAGTAAGAAGCACTAAAAACAAAAAACAAAACAAAACAAAAATATATATATAGCAATGGGGGTATGTCAGAGGATACAGAAACCACTAGAACTCCCAGTGGCCAAAACTGGAAGCATTTCAGTACTAAAATAAATAAAATCACATTGAACTATAAATCCAAAGTATAAAATAAATATTCATAAGCCCATACTGATATAGGATCTAGAGAAAACATTAAAAAAATCAGTTAAGGGACATTCAATAAAATACTTCATCAGTACTCCTCAAACTTGACAAGGTAATAAAAAACAAGGGAAGTCTGAGGAACTGTGACAGCTAAGAGGAGCCTAAGGAGGCAGGGCTGTTAAATGTAATATAGTATCCTGGATGAGATCCTGAAATAAAAAAGGACATCAGGTAAAAATGAAGGAAATTTGAATAAAATATGGAGTTCTAAATAAAATATTTAGTTCATAATAATATACCAATATTGTTTCATTAATTATGACACACGTATCATACATACTAACAAAATATTAATAAAAGGAGAAGGTGGATGTGGTATATATGGGAACTCCCCATACTATCTTCACAATATTTCCTCAAATCTACTGTCATAGAATAACTAAGTTTATCTGAAAAAAAGAAAAGAAAAGAAAACATTCTTGCAATGCCAGACCTTGGGCATCCCGGGGAACAACACAGAAAAGGTCTATGCACACTCCCAAACTCTTCCCCCCTAGGAGTGAGGGTTAGAAGAGCCACTGATTAGATTTACCTGAAGTCTGAACGAGAGGTTTTTCTGCCCATTTATCTAAGCCTGTGTTTGCCTCTTGGTTATTTCTTCCCTACACATCCAAACTGCGGGTGTATTGTTTCTATTTTGATCACTGAATAAGAATAGCAGAGCAAAACCATTTTCTCTGCTTTTCATTAGTGACAATTCTAAAGTCAGTCTTTTTTAATTTGAAATTTAGGATCGTCAACGAAATACCCCACTTTTCCAACAGTTCGGTGACAATTCCTCCAGCCTGTCTCTCTGTTGTCCTTTACCATTACTGCATTTTTCCCCCCTCTGTGTGTTCAACATGATACCAACTTCAAAACTGCATAATGGTTTTATTGTGAAGCCTCGATTCCTGGTTTGATTTTCTATAGCATAGGTCAGCACATGCCCCTTCACTGGGACAACTTGCACCTTCCTCCCCCACTAAGGTACAAAGCTCACACCACGTTGGGTTCTGCGATACTCTCTTGTGCAGCAAGAGCGTGCGTGAGGAAAAAGTCATTGTATTTTGGTATTAGACGCTCATCCGGTGGCTTATGTTAAATATTGCCAGGGCTTGGATAGCAACAATAATAACCTCTTCTATTAAAAAGAGAGAGAGAGAGAGAAGGGAAAACGAAAAACAATAGAAAAGGGGGTCTTCCCTGCCTAAGTGCTTAAGGTCTAGTTCGATTTCCTCCATTTTCCTAAAAAGTTAACGCGAAGGAAACAAAATAATAGGAAACGTTCCCATGAACGTTTGAACGTTCAATGAGATTTGAAATCTCATGAGCTCAGAATCCGCGAAAATCCTGTCTGGAACCACCCCGGTGAGATGGGCTTTGGGACGTCCCCCGCTCCTGGTTCATTCAGCGTCTGCCTCTTTCTAACAATCCCAGCGCTGCACGTCCCCCGGGGACACGGCGTCCCTAACCGGATAGAGACGTGCAGGTGGAGAGGCTAGAGTACCGCGGCTCCCCTCGGCCCCCGCCCGCCCCACCAGCGCGCCGCCTCCCCCGCCTCGGAGCGAGGCAGCCCCAACCGTGCCCGTCCCCGCTGGTACTTGGCGGGGGCCGCCCCCGCCCCCCCCCCGTGATGCCACCTTGAGGTCTCAGCATCTCAGAGGAGTCCCGGTCCTAGTGAGTTCTGCATTCAGTTCGCGCGCGGGCCTGCGTCTTTGAAAACTTACCCCAACTTTGAAAGAAGGTCAGACCCCGCCGCTGTGGACTCTTTCCATCTTCTCTAACCCGAATGCACACAATACGATAAACCGCCGGACCCCGCGCCGCCCCCCACGCCCGCCCGCACCCCGATTCCCGCTCGGGCGCCCGGGCCGCGGGGACGGCGCTCGGCGGGCGCGGGGGCCGCAGGTCGGGGTGGGGCCGGGTGGGGGAGGGGAGGGGGTACCCCAGCAACTTACAGCCCAGCGCGACCACCAGGTAGCGCAGCAGCAGCAGCAGGAGGCGGTGGCGGCTCCTCCTCGCCATCTTCGCGGGGTCCGAGCTGGAGGCTCCTCGGAGGCGGGGAGGCCGGGCGGGGGCCCCTGAAGTTCTGGGGGCGGGAGCGGAGGAGAGACGCGGGAGGGGGGTCCGTGCCCGGCCGGGGGGCGGCCCGGGGGCAGGTGTGGCCTGCGCGAGGGCTGGGAAGGGGGAGCGCGGGGGTCTGCGCTGCTCCCCCCTGGGGGGCGGGCTGGGGCGGGGTGCGGCGGGGGGGGAGGGAGGGCGGAGGATGCAGGCGAGGTGTGGGCTGGGTCCGAATGAGGGCGCGCGAGGAGGCGAGCGGCGGAAGGGAAGCCCCGGGGGCGCCCCCGCCCCTGCGCCGCGGGCCCCGAGCGGCTTTGTGTCCGGCGGGGCGCGGGGCTGCCAGCTGTCCCCGGGGCGAGGAGCCCGGGCGCGCGGGCTGCGGGGGCTGCGGGGGCCGCGGGGGCCGCGGGGGGGCAGCTCCGCCCGCCCAGCTCCAACTCCTCTCCTCCTTCCCCCTGGCACAAAACTTTCTGGGTTTTCAGCCTAGGGGGGTGGAGATTTTTGGAAAATTTCTGGCCAACTGGGAAGCTGCGGGGGGAGGCGCTCGGGGCGGGGGGGACATGGGGTTCGCCGGCTCCGCCTTGGGCGCGGGAGGGAAGACGAGAAAGCCATGGAGACTGGCGCTGGAGGGCAGGGCTCGGGGTCCAGCAGCAGCCTTGGCCCCTCCTCTGCGCGAGCCCTTAGCGCTTGGAGAGTCAAGGTGCGTTCTGCTGCTCTTTGCTTTCCGCGTGTCCGCGTTGGAAGTTCATCCAGCGGCGTGAAATATTTATCACGTCTCTTTCCAGTTACATAACTGCTGCCTGTGGAGTTCTCCACGTGTTAAAACTCCACAGCTGCCCTTTGTCAGGTTTATTTTTGGTCTACTGTGCTTTTAAAAGGGAAACCCATTCTGAATGCTCCGTTGCCTGCTTTAAAATTGACCCACACTTCGACTTGCACACACTCCAAGGGCTAAACAGGCAATTTTTGTATTTGCTCCTAGGCCCCGAAAATGTCTGGTGCATTCAAGAATAGTGACAGGTCCGGGAAAAGACCATTCCCAAGAGAAGAAATTGCTATACATCAGGCTTCTTTTTAAATTATTTATTATTATTATTATAATAATAATTATTATTATTATTTAAAGGTAGAATGATGGATAAAGGACTGAATAGAAGACAGTTGATTTAGGGGGGAAGCACATGAAGAATTCAGCTCACTGGACAAAGGCGACCAGAGTTGAGATATGCAGAGCTGTGAGGAAGGAATGAGACATCCCTGCTGTTTCCTTGGTGACAGTGATGGAAGCTTGATGCCCAAGGCAGGGAGGGGCCGAGGACCCGGGAAGTCAAAATGGCCAAAACGTTAGAGCTATACTCCAGTCAAGCAAGGAGAAGGGACAAAAATTTAAACAATTTTCTGGGCAGGAACCAGGAAAATGGAACGCTTTACAAGAGAAGTTGTTGGCGTTCTCTTTTCTCATTCTTGCCGCTATGTATCTCTTTTGCTCCTCCCTAAAGATACACACATTAAAAAGGGGGTAATTTTTTATTATTATTCCGTGACATCACATGTGAATCATTGGTTCACTCCATCATTTGTCATCCAGTTAAAGCATTTGTCAAATAGCTACATTGTGCTGGATGCTGGTGTACAATGTTGAACAAGACTGAGTCTTTGCTGGTAATGAGCTCCTAGTCTTGAGAGAGAGAGAGAGAGAGAGAGAGAGAGAGAGTCCCATCTGGAAAGCCCTCTAATACCACATGATAAGTGTTGTGGGAGAACAGGAAAAAGTAACAGCAGTTTTTATTGAGTACTTTCTCAGTGGTGGAGTCTGAATAGTGCTAATCTAATCCCCCAAGAACTCTGTAAGGGAGAGAAATATTATTCTCACCTTGCAGATGAGAAAACTGGGCTGAGAGATTCTAATGGCCTGTTCAAGGTCAAGGATAAGGGGATGTTCCTCTGTTGGAGGGTGTGCTTTATTAGGCATGGAAAGTTACAGATTTTGGAAGGCATAAGATGAGCAAAGGACATTCTACACAGAGGGAAGAGCAGGATCAAAAGCTGGGAGATCTAAAAATTATGGCTAATGTACCTGAAGGTAAAGCAATGTTCTACAGTGCCCCTTATATGTAGGATTGGTACAGAGGAGGTGGCAAGACCTGAAAAGGGGATTCGATTATGAGGGTCATTCAGTGCCATACTACAGACTCTAGACCTTATTCTGGAGTTAACTTCTGAAAACTTCAGGGTAGGTTAAAAAAAAAAAAGAAGAAGACGAAGAAAAAGAAAATCCATGTTTTAGAATTGTGCTGTGAAATATGGTAGCCTCTAGATCCATGTGGCTATGTAGATTTGAATTCAGTTAAATTTAAAATTCAATTCTCTAGTCACACTAGCCATATTTGATGTTCTCAATAGCAACAGAGAAAAAAATCAAGATTATGGAGGCAGCAAAAAATTCAATGGTTTCCAGGAATTAGGGGAAACAGAGGGATGTATAGGTGGAATAGAGGATTTTTAGGATAGTGAAACTACTCTAATATTACTACTACAGTAGTGAATACATGTCAATATATATTTGTCCAAACCCATAGGGTATACAACATCGGGAGTGAGCTATAATGTAAACTGCGGACTCTGGGTGATTATGATGTGTCAATGTAGGTTTATAAATTTAACAAACATACCATTCTGGTAGGAGGATGTTGATAATGGGGGAGGATGTATGGGAAGTCTCTGTAACCTTCTGCTTCATTTTGCTGTGAACCTAAAACTGCTCTAAAAAAAGAACGCAAAATGCAGTTACAAAATTAAAACAAAAGAAGACTCAGAGAAAGAACACAGACAGGAGCAGTCAGAAAGTGTGAGAGAAATGGAAGAGAAAGAGGAGCAAAGGTGGAGGTGTCTCCAGCATCACCTGCCAAAAAGGGGATGGAGAATTTCTCAGGTAGTTAGCAACTATAAGGGCATTGACCACTTGGACAATAGAGAAAGCAAGCCTCCCAAATACTTGTAGAAAAAACTTTAGAGATGTGTGTTCTGTACTTAATGAGGTATAAAACTAGTGCATTAAGATAAACACAAATAATGAAATGCTTACAAACAGCAGCGTGATGATGAAAGGAATAGCGATAGTTAATACTACTTCATTGGCAAGTGGTTGGGAGTTGGTTTCATGTTTGTTCTGCTAGTAGGAATCCCTGCCCCAGGCAGCATGGGGCAGCTTGTAGGGAGGAGTAGAGAGGAAATAAAGGGAGTGCCTCCAACTGGCTTCTACTCTCTGTGATCATATTGGGCTCCCTCTCTTCCCATATGTTGCAATCATTCTGCCACTATAAACAGTTTTGTCAGGTCAACATAAATGGGGATTTGGTACTTTAGGACATCGTACCATTTTTAAAATTCTTTCCATCCACTCCAATTCTGAATTCAAGGTAATGTTGAGGAGGTGTCAAGGCACATTTCCTAAAACAAGCAATGGAGAGAAGGGCTGGGTTTAAATTGAGGGACTTCTCACAACACCTCAGATTTGGTATTTCTGTGTTGGATGGGTTATTTTTTTTCATGGGTGTGGAGAAGGTGATGGAAAGTGTGCCTACACTCTGCAATTTAGAGAAAAGAAAAAAAAAGTCTTTCATTTCCAGAACCACATAAATTCCCAAGTGTCTCTCCTAGAAATGTTAAGCTATGGATAGAATTTAAGGTCTTTCACTAATGGGATCCTCATTACTTCTCCCTCATTATTATCTCCTCAGATAATTTTCTGGAATAATCCTCATTTCAACATTTCTTTCTGATACACCCACAAGCATACTCATGGCTTGTGCTCAAACCACATCCCTCTCCAGCCAAATAAACCTATTCAGAGAAACTCACAGGTCTCCAGCATATAGCCTTCATTACTCTCCCAAAGTGACATCTTCCTTCAGTTACATTATAACAAAACTTTCTTCCAAGAAAAACAAAAACAAAACAAATGAACAACAACAACAACAACAACAACAACAACAAAAAACCTTCATTAGACCTGGTTCTAATTACTACAAGCAGGAATATCTTTCTTTCACATTCTTTGCTCTCAAATGACTTAACAACCCTACAGAGGTCCTATGTGCCAAATAAGTGAAGTTCATCAGCAATCAGTAAATTAATGCTTTCTTTTTTAAAAGCACATTTATTATCAACTCAATGTTTGGCTTCTTTGTTGAGTGATAATTAGCAATTTCATAAAGAATTAGATAATGTAAAAATGATTTTTTGTACATGAAATTTACATGGGGAAGAGCTAGCATCTAACCAACATTTGCTAGAGTCAACAAAGAATGGACAGGCACAAGTTAGTCTATAACCATGGAATTGTGACAACTTGAGAACTTACAGATACTTCACAACTGCATTCCCTCCTCCATTCTCCTTTTTCTTGTGTCACAGTTAAAGATGATAGATAATGAGGGCTCCTGGGAGGCTCAATGAGTTAAGCATCTGACTTTGGCTCAGGTCATGATTTTAGGATCCTGGGATTGAGCCACATATCAGGCTCCCCACACAGCAGAGAGTCTGCTTCCCCTACCCCCTCTGCCCCTCCCCCTGCTCTCTCTCTCTCTCTCTCAAATAAATAAATAATCTTAAAAAAAAAGGATGATAGATAATGAGACCCAAAGGGTGAAATGACTTACTCAAGATCACATGGCAAGAAGAAACAACCAGGCCTGGGGTGAACACTCATGACCTTTTTTGATGCAGCCCCCAAAACAGCATGGATCTTTCTGCATTGGCTTGGAACAGGTTTGCCTTTCTGCATACAACTTGACCCAAGTCATTACCTGATTTCTCCCCATGAACTCCTTGCCTGGAACGACTACACTTCATATGTGTCCTTAATTAAAGAGTGAGTGGGGAAGGTAAGAAGTCTCCATTGAGTTACAGGGAGCTCTTCCATCTAACTCAACATATTGGATCTGGGGCAATAGAGCCCAGATGAGAGGATACTGAAAGAATTTGGGCAAGATTCAGTGATTCTTCCTTTGGTCTCTGCTCTCCAGTACACTCCTAAAGATAGTGATAATGTATTAATTGTTAACATTTATTAAGCACTACTTATGTCTGACATTGTGCAAAGCGCTTCATAAACGTTATCTAATAAACAACTTTGTGAAGTGGTGCCATTATTATCTTAGAGAGGAGAAGAAAGGTTTAAAAAAAAATTAAGTCCCTTACTCAGGACTAGGCAACTAGGAAATCACGAAGTCAGATTTAAACCCAGGTTTGGGGATCCCTGGGTGGCGCAGCGGTTTGGCGCCTGCCTTTGGCCCAGGGCGCGATCCTGGAGACCCGGGATCGAATCCCATGTTGGGCTCCCGGTGCATGGAGCCTGCTTCTCCCTCTGCCTGTGTCTCTGCCTCCCTCTCTCTCTCTCTGTAACTATCATAAATAAATAAAAAATTTTTAAAAAAATAAAATTAAAAAAAAAAAATAAATAAACCCAGGTTTGTTGGACTTCCAAGACTCATGTTCTTAACTGCTAAGGTATCTGAAAAGATGGACTCCAATGGAATGCATTTCTTTCTTCCCCTAGGATGAAGAAAAAGATATTCAGGGTATTCTGGGTGACCAGCTGGGTATGAGGCGGCCTGAACATATGGAAAGCATGCTGTTGGAAGTGTGGTGGCTATGATAGGGTATTATCCTTCTCTGGTTCTTGAAGGAGACCTAGAGACTTAGCAATCTGCCCACATTCATACAGGTAGTGACCCCAAACCATCGTCTTCAAAGGCCCTGCTATTCCCCATTCCTTGCTTTGGTTTTCTTGCAAGTTCTAACGACTTCTTGGTGGACAGATCTCTAGCTTAGATCACTCAAACTCCAAATCAGTTTTCCCTGATTTTAGAACATCTGTACATAGATGGGTCACTTAAAATCAACTTAAGTTGATTTTAAAATTTTTAAATTAAGCCTAAAATTGAGTTGATTTTATCACTTCTACTTTATCACTTCTACTTCATCCTACTTCATTTTTTTCTCCACCTTTTTTTTTTTTAACCTTCCTCCTTCTCTTCCCACCTTTTTGTCTTCCATTACCTAATATGAAATCCTATTAGAGGCCAACCACTGTGCTAAGGTTTGGGGGACACAATGGAGCTCATTGACAGTGTCTCACCTCTGGAGATGTAGGTAGAAGCAGTAGACCTCAATCAGGCAAAGCAAGCTGGCATGCTAGGGGAGCTGTCAATAAGGCTTTGCCTGGTTGGGAGGTAAGGGAAGGCTTCTCTGATGGAATGACACTTAGCCTAAAATTTGAAGGAGGTAGGAGGAGACAGGTGGAAAGTACAGCCTATGATGAGGAAACGTCATGTGTGAAGGCCTTGTGACAAGTGCTAGAGAATGAGAGTTGGCAGGTAAGGCTGTAGCACCAAGGTTGAGAGGGAGAATGATGGAGATCATGGAATGCCCACTGCTTAAATCCCTTCAGTGGCTTCTAGCAGCTTTCAGGATAAAAGCAGATTGACCAACATGGCTTCCTTCCCTTTTTGTTACCATGCTCCCACAGGGCCTTTGCATACACTGCTCCCTCTTTGCACTTGTATCTTCATTCTTTTCTCCCCCACTTTTGGTGTTATCTAGCATCTATTAAAAATTTTCCAAGTAGTAGGCCATTGTGCTAAGCTCTTTTCATTTTGGCTATTTTAACTCTCATAATAATCATGTTAAATAAGGAAAGCTATTATGTCTGTTTTATAGGTGAGGTCATTGGGACAGAGACATTGAGCTACAGGCCAGAACCACAAAAGCCTGTGGGTGGTAGAGTAAGGTTTAGAATAGCACCTGGCTCACTCTAGACTCAATGTGCTTATTACCCATTTATGTGCACAGCTTCCCATATACCTCTGTCTCCTTTGATCAAGGCCTATTCATCCTTCTGTCTCTGCTAAATTGCAATTTCCCTAAGAAACTTCCCTGCCCTTCCTGATTGGATCAAATCCTACTATTGCAAGCTCTCACTTCCCCCTTCTTTTCTGGCATCACAGCTGGGACTTTAAACTCAATTGGTCCCAATTGAGTAATAGACTGTGGACCCCATGGAGGCAGAGTTCATCTGATTTTCATCTGATAGTCTCTTTTCTTAACAAAGTGTCAGTGATTCAATGCCCAATAAATATTTAGCAACTAGATGAATATATAGATCCATATATCTATCCATATATCTCTGACAAGAATGTGATTGGACTGTAAGTTGTTTTTGTTTTTTTTTTAAACTAATAACTTGGTCTCTATAAGCTGCCATAACAAAGCACCATATACTAGATGGCTTATAAACAATAGAAATGTATTTCTTACAGTCTGGAGGCCAGAACTCTTAAGATCAGGTGCCAGCATGATCAGGTTTTATCAAGGGTCCTCCTCTGGGTTGCAGACAGCCATCATTTTATTGTATCCTCACATGATAGAATGAGAGCTGGCTGCTTCTCTGGACTCTTTATAAGGACACTAATCCCATTTATGAAGGTTCCACCCTTATGACCTCATTCCCTCTCAAAGGCCCCAGCTTCAAAATACTGTCACATTGAGATAACCATTTCAACCTATGAGTTTTGAGGGGAAACAAACCATTTAGTCCATAGCACCTAACAGTGTCTTTGTGAAGGCAAGAGTACTTTTAAGCTTCAATATCTCTATATGCCAATTTCATTGCTAAGCACCGTATTTCCATCATCTCCTTTGATTGAACACTGGAGGAAATGAGGGTAGGAGTGAGGTCCAAAAAATTGCCCCAGGACACCCAATTGGTCAATGGCAGAACAAGACATGGTTCTAGGTCTGACCCTTCTTATTACCTCCATATCTTTCCAGATCAATCGATCTGCTGCAGCATGGGTCCTTAGCATTTACTGGCACCTTAGCATTTACTGCAGGGATATAATCA
Organism: Canis lupus baileyi; assembly: GCF_048164855.1. NCBI lineage: Eukaryota > Metazoa > Chordata > Mammalia > Carnivora > Canidae > Canis > Canis lupus. The sequence continues at coordinate 25,192,031 of NC_132867.1, read as the reverse complement.
TTATTTAACAGATTCATGTTTTATTTACTTTGAGGTTGTCTTGCTTTTTTAACGTACATTGTGACGCACATTCTTATACACTGGGGCTTTTGTCTAATTATTTCCTCAAGGTAATCGGTGGGCAAAAAATTGGCAAGCTTTAGATTCGTGGCCAAATTGACATTGGCAATATTGAATTTTTAGTAGTAGAGTCTCTTATCTGCCTATTTGCCAAGAGAGTATTTCTGCCATTGTGCCAACAAAGAAAAGCATGACTTAAAAAGTATGCTTTGCATTTTGGTTAATTTTTCTTGAATTACAAAAACAAAAAGATAGTAGCCTTTTTCTTTGGGCCTAGCCCTCAAGGCACTCTATTGAAGTATGGAATTTAGTATGTGTACTCCAACATAAGGCAGATAAATAGAAGTCTGTGTAGCAAAACAGGCTGTTTATTATTTATTTGGTGTTTATATCCCCAAAGTATTTTTCTTTAATATACTTGTAAAAACTTTTAATGTTTTGCATAATCAAATTCTTAATGCTGATGGAATTCCATACTTAAAAGAACTTTTCTTACCAGCATCTCAGCTGTGTTCTTTCATCTTTAAGATCTTTGGGCAGGGGTGTTGGAGAACACAAATGAACTTGATCTACCTTGCTCTGGCAAAAACCGGATGGGATGGACAAGGAACAGAATGATGCCTTTTCACTCCCAAAGATTTAGGAATTCCGCTGTGTTCTTGGATCTGTCTCCTTTAGGCCAGGTGGAGAGCTTTAGTCTTTCCAGAATGCTCTTTTTGGCTCCAAGGAAAAGTAACTCAAATTCGCATTTAGTTTCACCACAGATAACACTGTAAGTGACAACATTCTGTCCATTGCACAAGCCAAGATTTACGTTTTTTTGGAAAAGTCAAAAGAGGGCATATTTTCCCACATGATATCCTTTAAAACCCTATCCCCTCACTGAATTTTTAAGGCTTGCCTTGTGTCTTTTAGATGTAAATACTCCTAGGAATTAGAACACTTTTCAAAAATATTTTTTTTCCTGGAAGCGTAATATTATGAAGAAAGGCAGGCTGTTGATTCTCTGAAGTGCTAGGAATCATCCCAGGCACAGAAGTTCAAATGCTTGTCTGCTGGCTTGGAGCCAGTGAACACAATGGCAGGGAACACTGGAGACTTTGAAAATGCCCCGTGGGGATGGATGCTGTTTAACAAGCAGGATGCCCGGGTTAGAGCCCTTGTGGAAGCGGCCATCCTTGTTATTCCTTCCTAGGATAGAGATGAAACATCCTAGAGTACTGAAAATCAAAAGTGAGGATACACTGGCCATTCCAGAAGCAACATTTCTTTTTCCTAGATACTCTCTTAGATAAGCTACCTAATACCTCCAGAACTTCAGTTCCTCATATATAGAAGATGGGACTAAGGTATATGATTTTAAAGGCACTTTCATCTATAAAACTAGATGACTCTTATGTTTCAGTCTTTCAATTTAAAAATGAAGAATTAACCGGTCTTCTAAAAATAATACCACATATCGCTGCTGGGAAAATGTCAATATGGCAAGCAGCTCAACTACTCCAGAATTTTTCTTCCTACCCCTAGCCATGACACATACATGCACGCACATGCACCCTTGCACAAACACACATGTCTCTTATTAACTGTTTATACTTCAATTTATCATAGTAAATCAAGTGTTAGAAAGGGATATTGGGAGATAGAAGAAAGAGATACCTTTTGGGTGACATTTGAATTGGGGTTTATAACATGCTCTGTGTCTTCTCTCTTCTGATCTTCATCTTATCTCTTTTCTATACTCCCTTCTTTCTGCATTTAAAAGCTCCAACATGTTAGCCGAGATTCTCAATTAAGAAAAAGCTGCTGGTATTTAGGCAAATCTTCCACAGCATTTTTCAATGAGGAGAGCTTTGGCTTTTGGCCTAACTTGACCACAGTCTTCGTCAATAGTGTAGAATTTAAAAGAACTTTGCTTTTTGCTGTCAAGGCTCTTCTGGAAACATCACAAAATAAAGTCTCAGCTGGTACTTGGACCAATTCTAACAGGTCCAGGGTTTTGGGTTTGTTTTTTTTTTTTCCTCATCTCCTGCTGGTTGGGGAAAAAGTGATGGGAATAACAATGAAAGCTTTGTGGTAGTGGAAATATCTCTGGTTTTAACCTCAAAAGTCTTAGTTAAGTAAAACCTGTGTTTTATGTAAAAATATTCTTATTTTAAAAAAACCTTGAAAAATAAGGATGAAGTGTCATCTATCTGTAATTCATATTAAAATGCTTCAGAAAAATGTAAAAGCAGTTAAATGCAGTAGATTGTTAATGTAGGTAGCAAGTATATGGCATTTGTTATACTATGTCTTTTCTGTATAGCTGTGAATTTTCACATTTATTTCATACACATTTTGAAACTTCATTTTTATACCCTCAACAATTAATTAAAAATTAAGTCTATTTTTATAAATAAGGAACCAAAATGTATTGCATTAATTCAGTATCGTCTCTCCTTCATGCTGACTTGCTGGCTCTTCAAAAATGGTAAAGTAGGTAAAATCTCTTTGCCTTATTACTGTCTCCACCTATTCAATTGATCCAAGAGAAATTATCACTGTCAAAACAAGCTTAAATTTATGGAGGCCTTGACTGGAATTTGGAAGGCTAATTCATTCGTGACAAAAAGAGAAACTTCTCTTTATTTTTATTTATCTTGTTCTCTCCAACGAATTGTAACACATCTGTTTTTTGGGAGAGAAAGAAAAAAAGGGGAGCGGAGGCAGGGCAGCAAGATGAGGCCTCGTGGGGATTTTTTTTTCACTGCTTCGTAGTAAATAAAAATAACATTTCTCAGACAAACAAAGCAAAAAAAAAAAAAAGCACACCCAGTTCTACATTTAAAAAATAATATTGATGACCAAAGAAACAGTGTATGAGTCAGAACCTGAGAGGAAGGCGTGGGTTACTTAAAAACTAGTTTTAGGGCTATGCATCTTTTTTTCCATTCACACATTATCTTAATGTTTCCCAACAGTAGAGGATTATACTGTAAACCAGTGCTTCTCAGGCTAATGGGCATCTGACTTAACAGAGGACTGTGTAAAAATGCAGATTCTGATGGAGTAGGTCTGAGGTGGGGCTGACAGTCTGCATTTCTAACAAACTACCAGGTGATGGTGATGCTGCAAATCTGTGGACCACACTGAATTAGCTAATAGTCATATGTTTTTTGAATGTATTTCTGCCACCAAAATAACAAGTGGCAGGAGGAAGGTAGCTCATCCTACTTTTTCTTACCATATAAAATTTGAATACTAGAATAAGGCCATGAATTCTCAATGGATGTAATATTGCCCCCAAGGGGAAGAAAATTATTTTACTGAAGGTAAAAAAGCTTAAACAGATATATACTACAGTTGACCCTTGAACAGCAGGGGTTTGAACTGCATGGGTCTACTTATACATGGATTTTTTTCTGATAAATATAATACTGTAAATGTATTTTCTATTCCTTATGGGTTTTTAAAAAAGATTTTATTTATTTATTCATGAAATACACAGAGAGAGAAAGAGGCAGAGACATAGGCAGAGGGAGAAGCAGGCTCCATGCAAGAAGCCCGTCGTGGGACTCGATCCTGGAACTCCAGGATCATGCCCTGGGCCAAAGGCAGGTGCTAAACCACTGAGCCACCCAGGCGTCCCCCTTATGGTTTTCTTAATAACATTTTCTTTTCTCTATCTTCCTTCATTGTAAGAATATATAATACATGTAACATACAACATATGTGTTAATATACTGTTTATGTTCTCCATAAGGCTTCTGGTCAAAAGTAGGCTTTAAAGAGTTAAGTTTTTGAAGAATCAAAAGTTATATGCAGGTCTTTGACTATGTGAGGGGTTCAAAGGTCAACTATATATCAGTGATATTAAAATGTCATGGGGGGGATCCCTGGGTGGCGCAGCGGTTTGGCGCCTGCCTTTGGCCCGGGGCGCGATCCTGGAGACCCGGGATTGAGTCCCACGTCGGGCTCCCGGTGCATGGGGCCTGCTTCTCCCTCTGCCTGTGTCTCTGCCTGTGTCTCTGCCTCTCTGTCTCTCTCTGTGTGACTATCATGAATAAATAAATAAAATCTTTAAAAAAAATAAAATAAAATGTCATGGGGGGCTGTCTGGCTGGCTCAGTTGGTAGAGCATGCCACTCTTGATCTCAGGGTTGTGAGTTTAAGTTCCACATTGGGTATGGAGATTCCTTAAAGTGAAAATGTCATGAGAGGCCACAGGAAAAATGTGTAAGAAAGCTATTTGGGGAAGGTATAAAACCACTGTTCTAAACTATTATAAAGTCTCATGAAACTGGCACAAGTAAAAATCAACCAGACTGCCTGTTTATAAATACTCAGTTACCAACATTTGGGATATCTGTTATATGTTACTACCTGGATTCTCAAATTCTCATTGACAGTCATGATGGAAATTTTTTATTGTAGAAGATGTTGGGTTGAATTTTCCAGCTTATCAAGCATCTAAATATTGTGGGTTGCAAAGGAAGGAGACGAGAATAAAATAAATATGTTATGATTACCAGAGATGATTCATGCCAACAGGAGCATTAACCTGAGTTGAATAAAAAACAATCAGATTACAAATAAATGAAAGATTTAAAACTTGAATTGCAAATACACTCCCTTTTCCTGATGTTTTCAATGCTCACTACCTTCTAAATGCATTTCTGAATACTCCTATTTTATGTATAATTATTTTTCTAAAAATGAGGTAATGAGTCTTCTTAGCTACATACTTGATGCAGAAAATGTGTCCTAATTAAAAACACATAATTCCACTTAACTATGGATGTGCACCAAACTACCTTCCATGCCCAGGTGGCTGCATGGACCCTTCTGCTAAGTTAGGGAGCCTAGCGAAGACAACTGTTGTTATCTCCATGTGAAATAAAATGCAAAATCATCCAAATCTGGGCCAGAACCAGTCCCATGAGGGTCAGAGCGTGAAGGCCACTCCCAATAACAAATACTGACCTCATTGAGTGTACTCATTAGTATGCTGAATGCCAATGCTTTAAGTGTCCCCAAGTGCTGCAAGGTATTATAATTATTCTAATTTTTCATGATTAATTAGAAGCATGAGGTGCAAAGAAACTAATACAAGTCAAGCGCTAAGAAGTGAACATCAGGGATTTGAACAAAGGCAGCTTAGCTCTGGAGCTGTGCCAACTCTTTGGCAGTTCATGCTGGTTGTATCCAACTAATTTGGGGTGGCTTTAGATGGTCAGGACCCAGCTGGCCTCCTCTCCAGGGCATGTCAAGGTTGATTGGAAGAGGCAGGCAAGTGTCATGACCAAGGGACTAGGAATAAAGTATCCTGTCAAAAGGCCAACCAGATTAGTCAAGAACTTTTTTTTTTTTTAAAAAACAGCTTTATGAAGATATGTCAAATGCTATACAATTCGCCCACTTAAAGTGTAAATTCAATGTTATTCAGTATATTTGCAGAGATGTGAAACCATCATCATATCTTTTTTAAAAAACAGGATTTATTTATTTATTTTAGGGAGAACGAGTAAGTGGGGGTAGGGCAGGGAGAAAGAATCCTGAAGCTGGGATCCCTGGGTGGCGCAGCGGTTTGGCGCCTGCCTTTGGCCCAGGGCACGATCCTGGAGACCCGGGATCGAATCCCACATCGGGCTCCTGGTGCATGGAGCCTGCTTCTCCCTCTGCCTGTGTCTCTGCCTCTCTCTCTCTCTCTCTGTGTGACTATCATGAATAAATAAATTAAAAAAAAAAAAGAATTCTGAAGCTGACACCCCACTGAGCACAGAGTCCACAAAGGCTCATTCGAGGACCCCAAATCATGACCTGAGCTGAAATCAAAAGTTGGCCACTCAACTGACTAAATCACCCAGGTGCCCCAACAATCACCATATCTCATTTTAGAACATCTTAGTCTCTCCTAAGAGAAACCTAGGAACCATTAGCATGCACCCCCCACTCCCAACCGCCTTCCCCCAGTCCTAATCAACCACTAACCCACCTTCTGCCTGTAAATAGTTTCCTATTTTGAAACACTTAATATAAATTGAACTATACACCGTGTGATCTTTTGTGATGGGCTTCTTTCATTTAGCACAATGTTTTCTGGACTCAACCATGTTGTATTATGTATCAGTATTTTATTCCTTTTCACTGATGAATAATATTTTGTTGTATGGATTCACTACATTTTATTTTTCATCCATTAGTTGATGGACATTTGGGTTGTTTCCACCTTTTGACTGTTATGACGGATGCTGCTATGAATATTCAGGTACAACTTTTTGTGTGGATGTATGTTTTCATTTCTCTTGGTGAATGTCTAAGAGTTGAAGTGCTAGGTTGCATGATAACTGTCCGTTCAACATTTTGAGGCACCGCCAGACTGTTTTTCAAAGCCCCTGGACCACTTTACATTCTTATTAGCGTGTGTGAGAGTTCCAGGGTCTCCGCAATCTCCTCAGCACTTGTTAATGACTGCTTTTTTTTTTTTTTTTAATTATTATAGCCAACCTACTGGGTGTGAAGTAACACCTCATTTGGTTTAGATGTTAATGATGTTGAGCATCTTCTCCTTGCTTTTCATGCCTGCTGCCTATTTTGCATATCTTCTTTGATAAATGTCTATTCAAATGCTTTGCTCACTTTTAGTTTAGATTAGTTGTCCCTTTTTTGTTATTGAGTTGTGTTTTTCATATATTCTGGACATAAGTTTCTTGTCAGGTATATGATTTACAAAGTTTTTTCCCATTCTATGGAAATCTGTTTACTTTCTTGATATGTGCACAAAGTTTGATGTAGTACAATTTCTTTTTTTCTTTTTTTACTTATTTTTTTAAAGCTAAAAAACCACTGCTTAACTCAAGGTCAGAATGATTTACTCTTATATTTTTCTTCTTAGAGTTTTGTAGTTTTAGCTCTCTCATTTGCGTTGGTAATTCCTTTTCATTTAAGTTTTTGTATATGTTGTGAGGTAGTCATATAACTTTTCTGTATGTTGTCTGGTTTGAGAGGTATATCTTGGTAAATAAATCCCATTCTTTGCATGTGGATATCCACTTGTGCCAACATCATTAATTGAAAATATTATTCTTTCCCTTTGATGATTTGGTATATTTGTCAAAGATCGATTGCTGGACTCTCAATTTTTCTACCACTCTATATGTCCATCTCTAAGCCAGTGCCACATTGTCTTTTTTTTTTTTTTTTTTTTTTTAAAGATTTTATTTAGGGCATCTGGGTGGCTCAGTCAGTTAAGCATCTGCCTTCAGCTCAGGTTATGATCTCAGAGTCCTGGGATCAAGCCCCACGTCTGGCTCCCTGCTCAGTGGGCAGTCTGCTTCTCCCTCTGCCCTTTTCCTGCTCATGCTCTCTCTTTCTCTCAAATAAATAAGTAAAATCATTTAGCCAAAGGCAGATGCTTAACTGACTGAGCTACACAGGCACCCCTCAGTGCCATATTGTCTCAATTACCATAGATTTGTAGTTAGTTTTGAAATCAGGGAGTCTTCTAACTTTATTCTTCTTTTTCAAAATTGTTTTGTTATTCTGGGTTCTTTGCAATTCTCTATGAATTTTAGAATCAGCTTGTCAATTCCTTCAAAAGCCAGCTGGGATTTTGATAGGGATTATATTGTATCTACAAGTCAATTTGGGGCGTATTACCATCTCGACAATATCAAGTCTTTTGATTCATGAACATAGGATATCATCTCATTTTTTTGAGGTCTTTAGTTTCAGTGATGTTTTAGTTTTCAGTGTGCAAGTTTTACACTTCTTTTACTAAATTTACACTAATTTATTCTTTTTAATGCTATTGTAAATGGAATTGTTTTCTTAATTTTATTTTCAGAATTTTCAGTGCTAGTCTAAGAAATATTGATTTTTTAATGTTTATCTTGTATCCTGTAACCTTCCTGTACTCTTATTAGTTCTAATTTTTTTAGTGGATTCCTTAGGATTTTCTATGTACAATACGGTGTCATCCATCCACAAATAGAGATAGTTTTGCTTCTTTTCCTTTCTTTCCCTCCCTTCCTTCCTTCCTTCCTTCCTTCCTTCCTTCCTTCCTTCCTTCCTTCCTTTCTTTCTTTCTTTCTTTCTTTCTTTCTTTCTTTCTTTCTTCTTTCTTTTTCAATCCAGATACTTTCTTTTCCTTCTTTCTTTCGGTGGAATGTTTTGTGAATTTACATGTCATCCTTGTGCAAGGGCCATGGTAATCTTCTCTTTATTGTTCCAATTTTAGTATATGTGCTGCTGAAGTGAGCACTTTTTATTTCTTTTCCTTGCCTAATTGTCCTGAATATGACCTCCAGTACAACGTTAAACAAAAGTGAAAGAGTGGACATTCTTTTCTTTCTTGTTTCTGATTTAAGAGAAAGTATTTAGTCTTTCTCCATCATGTATGATGTTAGCTGTGGAGAGTTTATTAAATTCCCTTCTATTCCTAGTTTGTTGGGTGTTTTGATCAAGAAAGGATGCTGGATTTTATCAAATACCTTTCCTGTATCTGTTGAGATTATCATGTGTTTTTTTTGTTATTTATTCTGTATATAGTTTTTACATTGATTGATATTCATATATTATACTACCCTTGGATTTCTGGGATAAATCCCATTTGGTCCTGGTAATCTTTCTATATGTTGCTGGATTTAGTTTGCTAGTATTTTGCTGAAGATTTTTTGCATCTATATTCATATGGGATTTTGGTCTATAGTTTGTTTTTTTTTCTTGTGATATATTTTTTTCTAGTCTTGGTACCAGAATAATTCTGGCCACATAAAATGAATTTAAAAGTGTTCCTGCCACTCCTGTATTTTGTAAGAGTTTGCAACAAATTAGGATTAATTTCCTTCAAATATTCGGTAGATTTCACCAGTAAAGTCATGTGAACTTTGTTTTATATTGGTAGGAAATTTAAAAATGACTAATTTTATCTCTTACCTTGTTATAGGCCTGAATATTCAGATTTTTAAATTTTTTCCTTGAGTCAGTTTTGGTAGTTTGCGTCTTTCTAGGAATTGGTTCATTTCATCTAAGTTATCTGATTTTTGGCATGTAGTCATTCATAGCTTTCCTTATAATCAATTTTATTACTATAAAATTGGTAGTAATGTGCCTCTTCTATTCCTGATTTTAGTAATTTGTATTTTCTCTCTTTTTTCTTGGTCAGTTTAGCTAACCAAGAAAAAAGAATCTTTTTGAATAACTGACTTTTGGATTCATTGATTTTCTCTATTTTTTTTTTTTTTCTGTTCTCTGTTTCACTGATCTCTGCTCTAATCTACATTATTTCCCACCTTTTGCTAGTTTGGGGTTTAGTTTGATCTTATCCTAGTTCCTTAAGGTATAATGTGAGCTATTGCTTTGAAAACCCTTTTTAATGTAGGCATTTACAGATGTACATTTAGGAAAGAATGTGGACTTTTTTTTTTTTTTTGGTATGAAGAATATCTAATAGTTTGATAAAAGCTTACCAGTGAGATTTAATTATAATTTTACTTGGATGCCTTTGGTTGGCTTCCAAATCTGTGGCAGAGAAGCAACCAAAACAAACAAGTTAAATACATAAACTCCAGGGAGCTTTTGTTTTAGTAGTGACAATTATTCAGAGATTCTATAATTTTTAATTTTGAAGGTTAATTGACTTGGTAACAATTGTGAACCATTATCAAACCTGTCACGTGTAGTCAGTCTGCAGTCTGAGAAATTGTTACTGGCATTTGCAAGCATTGCAGAAATTTAATAAACTGTCGCCAAACCATTTGCTTGTTTCAATGCCAAGGTTTCCTTCCCCACATCACATGCGGCGTCCTGCTGCCAACAGTTATCAAAATACTCCCACAGTTGTCACAGAGAGAACTGTAGGGAGTTTCTGATTCTTTATTCTTGTTGTTCCTATGTTTCATTGCCTTTGCCACTTCTTGGGGGATCTATTTGAATAACCTGTATACTGTCAGTATATGGGGCAGTTGAGTATTACAGAATGGATTGAGAAATTAAGAATATCTGAGATATAGGTATAGAAATATAGAGATATAGAGCACAGTGAGATTGGGAAGGATGACTCATGCTTTACTCTCTATGTGTTTGAATTTTTATGCAGAGACTATGTTGTTTGTGTAATGTAAAACAGCCATAAAAAATGTAAAACGATTTGAGAGGAAATCTAGAGGAAAACACTAATAAAAGTCTGGATAGATCAACTCATTTTAATTGAAGATATGCAATTAGATGATCAAGCTTTTATAATAGGTTTGAGAGATATAATCCAGCCCTTTGAAACAAAGATTGACAAGAAATTACTGGCTCTATTTGTATTTTCTCTGATGAATCCAATAGATAAATGCCAGGCCAAGTTAAAAAAGATCTTGCATATGAAATGGGGAAGGTGAAAGATTAGAGAGTGTGACCTTGGACCTCATTCACCAAGTCAAAGATGCATGACAATGTGGCCTTTTACCACTGTGACAATATTTGCAATTCTCATTTGGAATAAACAGATCTCTGTTTTATTTTGTTTGTTAATGGCTTTGATGGAAACTTTGGCAGCACCTATTGAAATTCAAATACATATACCTTTGATCAAACAATTCCGTGACTATGAATCTCTTCTTAAGAAATACCCAGTGCACAGATTTTAGATAGACCGATGCTCATCACAGCAAAATGTTTCAAATATCCTAAGGGCACATCAAAGAGAGTATAGTTAAGTAAACTATGGTCCAACTATCCCCAGGTCATAGGGCTCAGAAGTGGAGATCTGGGATCTAACAGAGGTTTTTACTTCTTCACAATACTACATTTCATGAGTTAGTCAGTAGGTGTGGGTGGTTTTGGGGTATTCAGGATTGAGCTTGTGTGTTCTCCCAGGGCAGGTCAAGATTGGATGGAGGGGAGTGGAGGGAGGACAGGCCAGTGTCATAGCCAAGGAGTAAAGAATAAAACAGGGCAACTCAAGAGCTTAAAAGAACAATAAAAAGTGGGAAAAAAAAAGAAGTTATGTATAATTATATACAGTGGGAAAGGGATTCTGGAAGAAAGTATTTTGTTTCACCAAAAAAGCATCATCTTGGCCAATTTTCACCCCACTCCCCATTTTCACTCGCCACGAACCCCACTCCCCATTTTCACTCACCACAAAGACTCTAAGTAAACTTGAGGGTACTCTCATAGGTTTTCTCAGCCTCAAATAGGAGGGAGGACCAAAGAGGAGCTTACTTCTGAAGAATATATCTGCCTTTTTTCATCAAAGAAAATCCACATCAACATGTGTTCGAGGGATTAGTACATCTTTGAAATCCTAAACAAATGGGAAGAGGATTCTTGCATGGTTCACAGAACTATGAAATGAAGGGTTTGGTGTGGATGCCGCAGGGTGGGATGATTCAGAGGATTTTAAGGAGCACATGCCAATTTCAGGAGTCCTGGCATTTTCCACATGCCCTGGTGTTTCCAATGGTCCCAGATGCTACCCTAGCATTCTGTATGACTGTGAGCCAAATACTAGCCTTTCTGTAAATCATCTTCTCTATCTAGTAAATGAGATGAGTGGAATAAGTGGTCCATACTCTCTCTTCACCTTGTGATTTAATTTACAGTTTTCAAGCCTTACTGAATCATAAGTGGGTTTTTTTTTTAAGATTTTATTTATTTATTCAACAGAGAGAGTTCAGGTAGGCAGAGCTGCGCGGATGGGGAGAAGCAAGCTCCCGGCAGAGCAGGGAACCCAAACTAAACATTACTTGGTATTTATTAATGAAGGTTAGAAATAAAACATTTACTTTCCTAATACAATTCTTTCTTTTCTTAATATTTATTTATTCATGAGAGACAGAGAGAGAGAAAAAGAGAGAGAGAGAGAGACAGAGAGGCAGAGACACAGGCAGAGGGGGAAGCAGGCTCCATGTAAGGACTCGATCCTGGGACTCCAGGATCACGCCCTGGGCTGAGGACAGGCGCTAAACCCCTGAGCCACCCAGGGATCTCCTCCTAACGCAATTCTTACACATGCACACATTTATAAAATGAAATAGAAAATATTACCTAAGAAGAAACTCTATGCTTTGGTGATCTATATCCTTGGTTCTCTCTTTTTTACTAATAAGGAAGAACTGATAGCATTTTATTGTGGTGTAAGGAAGAAAAAAATAGTTTAAAGGAGGAATGCTAGCAGAAGTGGATGATATGTACATTTTCTGAAAAGCTTTTTTTTTTTTTAATTTTTAAGTAATCTTTACACTCAGTGTGGGGCTTAAACTTGCAACCCTGAGATCAAGAGTTGCATGCTCCACTGATGGAGCCAACCAGGTGCCCCATATGTACATTTTTATATTCAACTGCATTTTATTTCTCCAGAAGCCCACTGACACACACACACACACACACACACACACACACACACTCCACTGCTACCTTAGCCCATTCAGGAGTTAGTAAGGAATGATGTTGAAGTGTAGGTACCATTTTGCTCCATGGTACCACACTAGCAGAAAGGAAAGCCTTGGGTTGCACCGGCTTTTCCTTCTGTTCTTATCATCTTAGGAGTTGTGTGTTTGCATCTTTCAGGCCAGGTGGAAGTAGAGGGTGTTGAGTCTTGTTGGAGATCATTGCTAGAAATGCTTGTGTGTGTTTATTGTGTAGTAAATGCAAAATGCATAGCAAGTGCTTCTTTAATTATTTGATTTCTTAAATACAGCTTATTTCAAATGCTTCATAGATCTCCAAATCCGGGGAATGAGGGGGGTCATGACTCAGAGCCTCTGCTGTTAAACTCTGAAATCCACCCTGTTTGCTCTGAGGGCACACCTCCCCCCTGGCTCTTCCCAGCTGGAGATGAGTATGGCAAACCTGTCCCTGAAAGATTGGGATCCTTCTGGTTCTGGATTTGCGCTCAGGGACTAACCCCTGTCCTTTCATGGTGCTGACCAGCTTCCTTAGCCTGCTTGGACAGTCAGGAACGCCTCCACTCTCTCTTCCTTCTCTACTACATATGGACCAGCCTTCCCCTCTTCTCTCACTGGTATGTAGCCAAATAAAATCCTTGCATTTTTAACCCTGTCTTGATGTCTGCTTCTCAGGAGAAACAGACTAACACATTAAAGCTGATTAAAAGCAGAGCCTGGCAAGGCAAAGAACTATGTGTTTCATCTGCTGCATTTGGGACATAAGTGGGGAGGAGAGTGAGTTTGTATATCAGGGTTAGCTAATAGAGGCACCCAGGACTCTCAAGGGCACACAAGAAATTATTAACAATGGTATCCTGTGTGAAATTTTGGGAAGAATGAATGGAGACAAGGGCTGGGAGAGACACTTTTCAAAGTATGCCTTATAATATATATTTTCTTGATTTTCCAAGCGAGCAAATGTACCATAATTTGAAAATGTAAAATCTGCTTCTCCCTCTGCCTGTGTCTCTGCCTCTCTCTCTCTCTCTGTGTGACTATCATAAAAAAAAAAAACAAAAAAAACAAAACAAAAAACCAGGGATCCCTGGGTGGCGCAGTGGTTTAGCGCCTGCCTTTGGCCCAGGGTGTGATCCTGGAGACCCGGGATCGAATCCCACGTCAGGCTCCCGGTGCATGGAGCCTGCTTCTCCCTCTGCCTGTGTCTCTGCCTCTCTCTCTCTCTCTCTCTGTGTGACTATCATAAATAAAAAAAAAAAGAAAATGTAAAATCACATATTTGGATTAAAAAAAAACATGAGTTTGAGAGAAAAACAAAGCATAAGCTTTGGAGATGGATCTTAGTTCATAGTTCAAAGTGGGATCTTTGAGTTCCCACTTAGCTGGTGATCTTGGGAGAATAACGGATCTTGGGAGGGTAACTGGGCTATTGGATTCTAGATATCAGTGAGTTGCTTTTCTCCTTGAATTCTATAACCTCATTCACTGGATCCCAAGAAAGGCATACACTGCTGGCCTAATGCCACTGGGCTTGGTGATTGGACTTGCTAGGGCCAGGGAACTGTGAGACCAAGAGCTAGTGAGTTTGAGAAGAAGCTTTCAAGGACTAGTAAACAGAGCAGATTGTGCTCTCCCTTCCTTCCTCCAGGGAACCACAAGTCCCAAGCTGGTGCTGGTGGGGAGGGGGTGTGTGTAGAGGGAAGTGAGGGGCTGCTTCCACAGCTTGGACTCTGGAATAAAGTTGCTGAGCCACAGCTGGTCTGTAGCTGCCACCCCTGATGTACAATGTGAGCAAAACAAATTTCTGTGGTTGAAAACCGCTGTGGTTATTCTCTCAACTTCTTATTTTGAAACATTTCAGAAAACTGTTGAAAGAGTAGTACAATTGACACCTCATTTAGCTTCACCACATTTGCTGAATTTCTCTTGCTCCCACTCCAGATATCAAGCCCTTCATTTTTACTGAGCCCTTAGAGCTATAGGCATGATGATGCTGTACCCCTAAATATTTCCACATTGTATCCTAAGAACATGGACTTTCTCCTGATGGCCATAATACTGTTACCAAGTCCAAGAAATACAACAGTGTAACAGTAATATTATTTATCACATACAGTTCATATTCAAACATTTGTCCTAATAATTTCTTTGGATTTTTTTTTCTTTCTGATCCAAAACCCAAGTGAGGATCATACATGGCTATTCATTGTATATCTCTGTAGAATCCGTTAATTTACAACAGTTCCTGAACTTTTTTGGCTCATCTTTCATAAATCTGATATTTTTGAAGAGCTTAGGCTAGTTGTTTTGTGGAATGTATCATTTCCTGGATATATCTGATTTCTCTTCCACATGATTCTGATTAAATAGTTAACCAGAAGCTCTTTTTGAAGAGCTTAGGCTAGTTGTTTTGTGGAATGTATCATTTCCTGGATATATCTGATTTCTCTTCCACATAGATTCAGGTTAAATAGTTACGGTAGGAATACCATATGCATCTTGTTGTTTATATCATAGCCACGAGGCATAAATAATGTCAGATTGTCCCATTTTGGGTGATGATAAATTTTGACCACTTTGTTAAGGTGGTGTCCACTAGATTTCTCCAATGATGTTTCCTTTATCCCTTTGTGGGGATAATCTGTGGGGTGATATTTAGACGCTAGGTGAATATCTTGATCCCCAACAATTTTTCCTCACTGCTTTTAGCATCCATAGGTGATCCCTTTCTGAATCAAGTATTACATGAGTCGTTGCAGAGTGGTGATTCTCCCCCATTCTGTTATTCTATTATCTGGATTTTGTAAAGAAAACTTCCTCTCTGCTCCCATTTATTTTTGAGTATCACTATGGACTCATGGATCTTTTTAAATATATATGTTATAATTCCTCATCATTATCCTTTTTGTTATTTAAACTGTCCTGAATTTGTACAATGGGAGCTCATGCCAAGCTGGATCCCATGTCCTTCTAACATTTTTCTGCCTGTCTTTTGAGTATTTTCTTGTTTCCTGGCACAATAAGATGTTCTAGGCTGATCTTTGATATTCACTGTCACAGACCTGATGATTCTTTTTATTTGGGAGAGAGACTGAGTAAGTGAGACTAAGATTTGGGGGGTAAGCTGATAAAGGAAGCCCAAAGGGTGATTTAGCATGAGGAAATAGTTTGAGGGAATCCTTGGCCAAAGATCTACCTTGGGTAGGTCTCTCAGGTCCCCCAAACCTGAGTTTCCTCTTCTGGAAAATAAAGAATATTATGCCAGTTGAATGAGTAGGTTTGCAAAAATTAAAAATTAATAACTTCCCTGATTGATTGGCATATGTTTAACATTTGTTGGACATTACCATCACTACCATCCTTCCAACGAAGTTAATTTCTATGATACTTGTGATTTCCAATTACTGCTCCCGCTGTGATTGATTTATGATTAAACTTGCTTAAATTTATGAGGCTTTAATTAAATGTTGCTCTAAAATGTTCTGAAGGCAACTAGATGGAGTTAACATCTAAAGGACTGCTGAACAAAGATCTTTCAAGGGAGTAAGTGTATGCAAATTTAAGGAGGAAGCAAAAAACATATATCACACAGAGATGTATATGTATATTTCATGGTTTGAAATAGGATCTTAAATGAGAGGTGGCCTTAGTGAAACCCGAGTGGCTTTAAATCCAAGATCTGCCACTTACTTATATTTCTCATTTTAAAAGTGAAGCTAGTTACACTCCCTGAGCAATAGTGAATATAAAATTCAGAACAAGGAGACACATGTATGGAGGCAGGTAGTGTTTTATTTTTCTTCCAGTTTTTTAATTGACACACAGCACTGTTTAAAGTGTACGGCATTAAGACCTGAAATACATGCATACTGCACAAGGATTACGACGGTAAATCAACATCTGTCACTGCAGAGTTTGTGATGAAAACTTTAGGATTTATGCTTTCAGCCACTTTCAAATACACCATACAGTATTGTTCCAGTCATCATGTTGTACATTACCTCCCCAGGACTGATTTATTATACTTGATGGGATGAACACTGGGTGTTATGCTATATGTTGGCAAATTGAACTCCAATAAAAAAAATTAAAAAAGAAATAAAAAGAAATTAATTTTATCATACAAAAAAAGGAAGTCTGTACTTCATGAGCACATTAACTCAATTCCCCCAGGGAAGGTACGGGGTGGTGGGGAGGGCGGCGGGGTGTCAATGCCTGGTATTTGTCCCTTAGCTGCTGCCGCCCCTTGGTGGTGGTGTGTTCACATTGCAATTCGGAGAGGAACGGAAGAAGGCATGGTTGCTAAATTTGTAAACTTAGGCTCAAGTAGAACCACAGCAATCGCCAACTTTGAATAAACAGCATTATCAGACGTCATCTAGGTTATGCTTGCTTCATTAGCAGCAACGTGCTGGTATGGCATAGGAATTAGACACTGCGCTGGAACTTCCCGCAAAGGCAGTCAGTCATTCAACACTTATCTACCGAGAACCTACTCGGAGTGTGCCTCGCACTGCCCTGGGCGCTCGGGATAAGAGACAAAAATTCCACCCCGGTGAGATAGGGAAACTGAGGGACTCCATGAAAATCTGCTTTTTGCTCCTTTTCCTGCTTTTTTATTTTAAAGATTTTATTTATTTATTAATGAGAGACACAGAGGGAGGCAGAGGTTCCATGCAGGGAGCCCAGTGTGGGACTCGATCCGGGGTCCCTTAGGGCTGAAGGCGGCGCTAAACCGCTGAGCCACCGGGGCTGCCCCCTTTTCCTGCTTTTATTGTTAGGCGCTGCACCCCCACTTTATGCATACCTTATAGCACAAATAGTCTAAGTCTTTGTAAGGGACAAGGAGCTAATGATTTCTTTAGGCAATTCCTATTCTATTGTTGTTTTTTTTTAAAGATTCATTAATTCATTCATTCATTTGAGACACACAGAGAGAGGCAGAGCCATAGGCGGAGGGAGAAGCCGACTCCCTGCGGGGAGCTCAATGTGGGATGCATCCCAGGACCCGAGGATCACGCCCTGAGCCGAAGGCAGATGCTCAACCACTGAGCCACCCAGGTGCCCCTGTTCTGTTCTGTTCTGTTCTGTTCTGTTCTGTCCTATTCCATTTAGGTGAGAATGGCGAGGAAGCTATCGTGGAATTCCAGACCACCGGAGCTAGATATCTGGACATCAAGACCCCCCGCCCCCAGCATGTTCCAGATGCTGGAAGGAGTAAGACCTGAGTCCTCATCTTTGTTCTAACCGGTTCCTGGATGCCTAAGAGGACACCACCGTCCTCAGTAAAAACTCCCAGGTCCCAAGCTAGGACGAGGCTCTCTCTTTTCCTTTCGGAGTCTCCCAGACACTCGGTCTGCGCCTGCACGCTCTCTATACCTTCAACAAACCCCGCGTTCCCCACCTGTTGCCTCGATGTCGACGTCTATCCTGCACGCAGCCAGGCACCCTCGCGAGGCTGGTCCCGCTGTACCCGTCTGGGTCTCCAGGCCGGCCTGCCAGCATCCCCAGGATGCCTTGAACGCGCTCTCTATCTTCCCTGCATACCGCACAAGCGGATCTAATTTGTAAAGAGCTCCAGGGCTTGCAGAATTCCCTTCAACGGCCCAATGAATGGAGAACCGTGGCGCAGGCCACTCGCCCCCCTAAAAACCCTAAGAACTTGCAAACCCCAGACTGAAGAGGTCATCAGCGTGACCGGCCAGGCTAACCACGAAAGCAAGAGTCAGTGCAAGTCGTCTTTCCCCAGTTTTTCTTTTTTTTTTCTCCCACTTTTTCTCCCCAGAAATATTCTTTGCCGGGAGCAAGGGGTTCGCCCAGCTCTTTGGGCTCGAACCCGTGGAAGGGAGGAGCGTGAAGGCGCGGGTCGGACTCCGCGCCTCCAAAGAGGACACGTAGTTTCCCTGCGGAGCCCCCGGGAGGGGGGGGCGGCCGGGTGGTCCTGGGGCGCAGCATCTCTGGGTCACCTTCCGCGCTCATCGGAACGTACCCCAACTCCGGGGGCGCGACCTCCCGCCACTGATCTTTTTCTTTTTCTTTTCTTTTCTTTTCTTTTCTTTTCTTTTCTTTTCTTTTCTTTTCTTTTCTTTTCTTTCTTTTCTTCTTTCTTTCTTTCTTTCTTTCTTTCTTTCTTTCTTTCTTTCTTTCTTTCTTTCTTTCTTCTTTCTTTCTTTCTTTCTTTCTCTTTCAAGCATGCATTCGTCCATCCATCCATCCATCCATCCATCCATCCATCCATCCATCCATCCATCCATCCATCCCGCCACTGATCCTCAGCGAGGCGCAAACGCGCCCCCTGCAGGCGGCGCGCGGCCGCGAGCGTCGGGACCGGAACAAAACCGTCCTACGGAACGCGAGGCGCGTGCTCCGAGTTTCCGGGGAGGAGGGCAGGAGAGGAGCTGCGCGAGGCGGTCCCTTCGGCAGCGGAGGCGGCAATGGCCGCGCGGGCCTGGGGGCTGCGCCTCGGGCGGGCCGCCCCCGGTGGCGGGCTTGGCTGGAGTGAGTTTCCGCGGTGCGGGGGGCGCGGAAAGCGAGGCTTGAAGGGTTGTCTGCTCGGCTGGGGCCTGAGGCGGGTCCCGGGAGGCCCCACGGCCGGGGGCGGAGGAGGGTCTTTAGGTCCCGGCTGTGGGCGGCTCCGCGGCCTGAGGTTACAGACCTGGGGGCGCGGGGGCTCCCGGGGGCTCCCGGGGCGGCGGGAGGAGCTCAGGGCCCCTGGGGGGCGGGGGGGCAGCCGTGCCCTGGTTTTCCCTTTGGAGCACTCGTGCGGGCTGTGCCAGATGCTCCCCGATTGAGGGTTTGGACAGTAGAGCTCAGCGTTTCTCGCCGCAGACCCTGACGTTTCGGCGAGGCACCCCAGGTCGGGAGCTCTCGCGCCCCCGGGCCCTTGCACAGCCACAGCCTTGCTCACCTTCGCAGCGACTCGCCCCGACTCTGCTTCCTGCTGCTTTCCCCCTCCCCTCCCTGTCAAGTATCGACGGGAGCGCGACAGAGGAAACTGGCGGGCAGGGCACGCCCGGGGGCGAAAAGAGCAAAAGTTGAAGGAAAGGTGTGGATCCGGGCCCGCCGCGGGTTTCTGTCCTTTGTGGCATATTTTAATTATCGATATTAGAAAGCGGTTTCAGGTTCATCTGCGAGCGCGTTTTTTTGGGGGGGTGGGGAAACCGCATCCTAGAATTTCTGTGGCCTCCCATCCTGCCTGTCCTTGGAGGAGGATAGTGCGGGCTGGGGTAACCCCGGGGTGTTATTCGTTCTTTCACTTGTGTGTATTTCTTGCACCTTTTACGCAGGATCGATAGCAGCATCCCCAGCGTCTCGCCTGTCACCGGCAGAACTGATAGAAATGCGGAATGACCTCTTTAATAAAGAGAAAACCAGGCAGTTATCGTTAACTCCTCGGACTGAGAAGATCGAAGTCAAGCACGTTGGGAAAACGGACCCTGGCACCGTCTTTGTGATGAACAAAAACGTTTCCACGCCTTACAGTTGTGCTATGCGTGAGTAGCGCATCGGGATGCAGACTGATACAGACCTGACCGTCCCCGTGAGCTGTGCGGAGGAGGGAGGAGCGGGCTCGCGGGAGGCGGGGCCAGGTTCTTGCTCCCTGAACTCACGGAAGTTCTCCTGTATCGAGCATCGTGCTCTCGGTTCACTTGTCTCTTTAGCTCTTGAGGGTCCTGTGGGCCTTGACAGCGTGGTACCGTAATGCACAGGTTGTCCTGGGACTTGCTTGAGTCTGGCCAGGTTTGAGGGGCTATGTTTGTTTCAAGGGGAGGAAGGCTGAGGTGTTATTACTCTGTTTTATCTATCTATCTATCTATCTATCTATCTATCTATCTATCTATCTATCTATCATCTATCTATCATCATGAGAGACACAGAGAGAGAGGCAGAGACACAGGCAGAGGGAGAAGCAGGCTCCATGCAGAGAGCCCGATGTGGGACTCGATCCCAGGTCTCCAGGATCACACCCTGGGCTGAAGGCAGCGCCAAACTGCTGAGCCACCTAGGGCTGCCCCTTGACCTTTTTCAATTTTTTTTTTTTAATTTATTTATGATAGTCACACAGAGAGAGAGAGAGAGAGAGGCAGAGACACAGGCAGAGGGAGAAGCAGGCCCCATGCACCGGAGCCCGACGTGGGACTCGATCCCGGGACTCCAGGATCGCGCCCTGGGCCAAAGGCAGGCACCAAACCGCTGCGCCACCCAGGGATCCCCCCTTGACCCTTTTCAGACAGCGCTCTGGGGTAATGGGAGCAGTCACCATGTGGGTCTCATCAAAGGAATTTGGGGCCAAGGAACTGCCCTGGCCTTGGATGACCAGCTTTTTTGGCCTCCTTTTTCTTTCTCGCTTTTTATGGCCTAACTTAAATCTTACCTGCTTACCAGTCACCTCACTGTGTGTTATGTTTTTGTTCCTACTTATGTGTGAGTGTAGTAAATGTGTAAACGGATGCATGCACGGGGCGAATGTGATTAGGGCAACAGTATGTGTTGTGTTCATCTCTTCAAGGAGATAAGCTCTGTGTGATTTGGTGTGTCAATGAAGGGAAGGGAGGGCTCTCTTTATGTATTATTTTTATTTTTAAAGATTTTATTTATTCATGAGAGACACAGAGAGAGGCAGAGATACAGGCAGAGGGAGAAGCAGACTCCCTGTAGGGAGCCTGATGCAGGACTCGATCCCAGGACGCCGGGATCACCAACTGAGCCGAGGGTGGTCGCTCAACCACTGAGCCACCCTGGTGCCCCTATGTATTATTTTTGATCAAATGCTTTGATAGAACTGGTAATATTTAAATTTAGGAAGCTTCCAGAATAGATGTATACACCAGCATGCTCACTTATGCATGAGTAGCTGCGTTGTTTAAACTTGGAAAACTCAGTAATGATTCCTTTTAAGTAATTAGCAGTTTTAGTTAAAAGTTTAAGCCAGTCTGCACTCTTGATCTTCCCTTACTCTGGTACTTACGATTGTTGTTTACTTGTTTGTAAACATTTATTGGACAGAGGAGGATAAACAAAGTGCAAGCCCTAAGGAGTTTTATACTCCTTATTTCCTACTCCTTATTTAATACTTCTTATACTTCTATTTCACATGTGGAGATGAAGCCTTTGAACCACCCTCAGCATGACTCCTACGCAGACATTCGCTTGTCATTCATACCTCTGATCATTCACTACACTTTTGAGTGCTTACTGTATTACAGGTGTGGTGCTAGGTTCTGAATGTACTAATGAGTGAACAAAAAGAGACATGATCCCCTCCGTAAGGATCTTAGATCCTGTACCTGTAGTTTGACCACTTCTGTGAGTAGCTATGTACTTGAAAAATATCTAATCAGGGTTGGAGTTGGAGTGCATTCTGGTCAAAGAACAGACCAGAGCTGATTGGCTTGTATGTGAATTCATACTGAAAATTAAAAGCCATTAATGGTATTTAACTTGAACAGGCCTGTTAGGGAAGTAACAGGAGGTTTGGGAGCAAGACCCCAAACCCATTTAGACCAGATTTACTATGGATGTATGTTTATATGTTTTTTTTTTTTTCACCTAAGTTGTGTGTGCATATATCCAAGTATATTCATGATGCTGTTCTCATAATATTTAAGTGTAACTCTTAGAGCATTATTTTACTCCTTAATAATTGACAGATTAATTTGAAATTAGACTTAGCCTTAATGGTTTTTGTAAGTGTTTTTGGGAATTTTGTTAATACATTGGTTGTGTTGGGTATTATTTATTATTGGTTACAGATATAATATATAAGACTTTTTTCTCCTGAAGGAGGTCATTGCAGAATCTTGCTTTTCTGTTGTTTTATCTCTTAATGTAGCACTTAAACATGTGATCTTTCACTTTGGGTTTTGTTAGATTTAGACCTTCAACCTATTCTTCTAAATTCCTAGATTTAAGTGAGTGGTACTGCAGGAAGTCCATCCTGGCTCTTGTGGACGGACAGCCTTGGGACATGTATAAGCCTTTGACCAAATCCTGTGAAATTGAATTTCTTACTTTCAAAGATCGTGATCCAGGAGAAGTGAATAAGGTATTTCTGCCCCTATGTTCTTTTTTTCCTCAATTTTTTTTTTCTTCTTCTTCTTCTTATTAAAATCTATTTGCTGCGGAGCTTGAAATATGCAGATACGGCCAAGGTCAAATGTTGTAATGTACTAGATAATCAGTGTTTTGCTTGTCGGTTAGGCATTTTCACAATTCA